>NC_083453.1:22290208-22627344 GCF_020745735.1 Hemiscyllium ocellatum | reverse complement strand
ATGGACATTGGACATTGAAGTCCCTCGCCCAGAGAATATTCTGCACCCTTGTAATATTAAAAGATTAAATTGTACTCTCTCTCTGGACATTAGTGTAATATTACAGGGTTAAACACTGCACTGTTTTTGGGTGGGGACGACATTCATGCAGGAATGCAAATGACTCCCACTCCAATTAGACAAGTGATTTGCTACTACCCTTCCCCCCTACTATTAAACTATCATTCAATCTCTTCCATTCAGAAATGCTTTCGAGCCATCCTCTGAAGGTACATTGTCTTGGGGAATCACTGAGTCAGGAAATCGTCTGCATAACAATTCCCCAGGATTAGGCATTTACATTTGCATTATCTCTGAGGATGATTTCATCCTACCATTGTACCTGGGGTAACATGTGACTGAAGGAGTGGCTGGGGGGGGGGGTTGTCTTGAGTGGCCAGAGTATCTGTGAGCATGACCAACTGATCTGGATAAAGGGGATGTGTTTTCTTTGTTCAGGGCTTCACTTTGACTCGACTTCGCATGCATGCGAAGAGGGTCAACGGGGTCACCTAGTTTGTACAAGCTTTAATAAACTTTAGCTGTTTGCTGAAGATGGAGTGTGTGAATTGCATCTTGTGTGTAAAACCTCGGGAAAAGAACCTAACACCCTTGGTGCTTCCTCCAAATGGCCTTCAACATGGAGTACTGATTCACCAGCCAAAGGAGGCTTCCTTGTTTGTATTGGCCTGTTGCTATGAGACTTTGTGGGGTCTGGAGTCATTGTTGAGGACTCCTAGGGTAAATTCCTCCCATTTGTATAGCACTGTGCCATCATCACTGTTGGGTCTGTACTTCTGATGGGACAGGACATACCTACAGCCGGTGTTATCTGGAACATAATCATAATCACAAAACTGTACCCTACAGACAACGTCAGGCTATTGTGTGACTAGTCTGAGAGAGCTCTCCCAATTTTGGCACCAGCCCCTAGTTAATGAGGACTTTGCAGGGTCAACAGAGCTGTTTACCATTGTTGGTCGATGCCAGGTGATCAGTCTGGTTTCAATCCAAGTGGTTGATGCAACTGGTGTTCCAGAAGGCAGTTAAGAATCAATCATATTGCTGTGCGTGTGGAAGCCAGACTGGGGAAGGATGGTAGTTTCCTTCTCAAAAAGACATTAGGGTACTGGGTGGGTTTTTTTATGATAATCAACCATGGTTTCATCACTGATCATTAAATGTCCAGTTCTAGATTTTTCTAAAAAAAAATTTAAATTCCACCATCTGGCGTGTTGGGATTCAAACTCGGATCCCCAGAACATTACCTGTGTAATGGATTCTCTGAATTAGACATTGTGCAACAATACCATGAGGTCATTAGCTTCGCGTTATTCATGCCTAAACTAGATGGACTTCTGATGAACCAGGGAATTGAGTATATGTGTGTGCCAAACAGGAAACTTGAGTTGAGACCACTGCTATATCAACTATGTTCTAATTAAATAGCAGAGCAAGTTTGAGGGATCAAATTTTCCTTTTTTTTCCTAACCTACTCTTAAATAACTATTTTAAATTGATCGTTCACCATTGCCTCCCTAGCTACTGTTCTATTCACCTCGGAGTTTCCAAAAACCTCTTGATTTTTGAGAAGTACTTTTCGGATGATTGCTACTTCTTTCAGTTCTATATGTGAAATACTGGTCCATCCAGACTGTTCCATATGTGACATAAGACGCAACAAAGTAAGTTTTTAAAAACCCAAGAAAAAATTCTCTTCAACCCATGCTTAAGGTAATTGAAGTGATCTTCTGGACTCATTTAATTCTATCCTTATTGTTGAGGTGCAGATTTATGCTCACCAGGTGCTCATTTATTTTCTGAAGTGAGCCTCAACTATATGTATCAAAGGCAAGCTTGATGCTGTGTTTCTTCAACAACTGCATGCAATCCACTGTCACAGGGAGTGATCAGCTGAGACATACATGGCTCAAGGGTGCTGTTCAATCCCATCTGAATACTTGGAGCACTTGAGTGGAATCTTTTATGGTTCATGTTCCTGCTTAAACAAAATCTCTGGCTTGAGGGCTTTTTTTTCTGCTAAGGAAAGGACTCATTGGGAAAGATGTTTCTCACATCACATCATGTGTTAGAGGCGTTATTATATTGGGAGGCCATGAAGTTTAAAAAATGAATTCAAACTTCCACTCTCTCTCTCCCTGTCTTGCTTCTCACCCAATATATTAACAATGTCTGTTGCTTGTTGTCTACAGGTTTGTTTTAGACTTCGTATTTCCTCCTCAGATTTCAGGTATTTGGCTTCTGCCCACGATTGAGCCACAGGTTGCAGGCAAGTTTTGTCTTGTCATTGATTTAAATGAGTCATTGAATCACACTTCCTTTGAGGTGAGTGTAATAGCTCTGTCTTTGAAAACCTCTCAGACATTCTGGTTGATTTTTGGATCTCCAGGGTGTCTTAAACTTCCAATGATTTCTCCAGTTTCCTCATTTCCCCTCCCCCCACCTTGTCTCAGTCGGTTCCCTCAACTCAGCAACGCCCTCCTAACCTGCAATCCTCTTCCTGACCTCTCCGCCCCCACCCCATTCCGGCCTATCACCCTCACCTTGACCTCCTTCCACCTATCCCACCTCCATCGCCCCTCCCCCTAGTCCCTCCTCCCTACCCTTTATCTTAGCCTGCTTGGCTCTCTCTCTCTCTTATTCCTGATGAAGGGCTTATGCTCGAAACGTCGAATTCTCTATTCCTGAGATGCTGCCTGGCCTGCTGTGCTTTGACCAGCAACACATTTGCAGCTGTAATCTCCAGCATCTGCAGACCTCATTTTTTACTTAAACTTCCAATTCTCTACAACCTCCTTTGACTTAGTAAAAAGCAGTCAACCGAATGTATCCTGCCTATCTATCCAGTCACTGGAAGTGTGCAGAGAGAGAAAAAAGTGCTTTGTGTCTGTGATGCTCCATATGTATACTGGATGGAGACTGTTCACAAGGGGAATTGTATTTCAATGAGTAAGGTGACTGTGCTTTCTAAGGAACAGTAGAAAATTGGGATAAATCTCACCAATTCCCACTGAATATGGGAAATATAATTTTTCTTTTCCTTCTTTGGTGGCTTGCTCTCTCCCAGTCACGTGCTCTGTTTTTCATTTTCACTTCAGTTGGTTTAATTAGTTAATTTGGGTTTTCAAACAAAAAGCTTATGGCACAGCAATAATCATACAGTATGGAAACAGACGATTTGGTCCAACTAGTCCCTGCTGACCATAATCCCAAATTAAACTAGTCTCACCTACCTGCACTTAACCCATATCACTTCAAACCTTTCCCATTCGTGTACATATCCAAATGTCTTTTAAACCTTGAAATTGCGCCCACATCCACTACTTCCTCTGGCAGTTCATTACACACATGAAACACTTTTTAAAAAAATTGCTCATCTTTTTTTAAAATCTTTTTCCTCTCACTTAAAACAAAATGGCCCCTAGTCTTGAAATCCCCCACCCTAGGGAAAAGACACCTGACATTCATCTTATCTATACCCCTCATGATTGTATAAACCTTTATAAAGTCAATCCTTGACCTTCTACGCTCCACTAAAAAAAAGTGTCAGCCTATTCAGCCTCTCCTTATAACTCAAACCCTCCATTCCTGGCAACATCCTGTTAAATCTCTTCTGAACCCTCTCCACCTTGATATCCTCCCTATAACAGGGAGACCAGAACTAGACAGTCCACCAGTTTAGAATCTGTGATAGACAGTGTCCCTATCTTGGGGCCAGAGGTCATTGGTTCTAATCCCACCTGCTCCAGGGGTTGTCATAACATACCTGAACAGGTTTTTTTTTTAAATGATGTATAGTACAGAGGAAATTTCTATATAGTCTGCTGCTGTACACTACTGATTTGCCCACTGTCTGAACACGCTGTGGCGTTCTGTTTTGCTGCAGGGCAGCAAGGACCACCAGTGGAGGGCTCTCTGTTGCGAACTCTTATTTGCATCAGAGTTATCAGAGGTATTTGCATATTTGTTTGCAGGAAACTATATCACATGTTTAGTTACTTGAAGAATCTTTTGGCTATACTTCAGCTGCATTCTTTTTATCATCAGGTACCCGGTGCAGAAAAGGGCACTTGTGGGCGGCGCGGTGGCACAGTGGTTAGCACTGCTGCCTCACAGCGCCTGAGACCCGGGTTCAATTCCCGACTCAGGCGACTGACTGTGTGGAGTTTGCACGTTCTCCCCGTGTCTGCGTGGGTTTCCTCCGGGTGCTCTGGTTTCCTCCCACAGTCCAAGGATGTGCGGGTCAGGTGAATTGGCTATGCTAAATTGCCCGTAGTGTTAGGTAAGGGGTAAATGTAGGGGTATGGGTGGGTTGCGCTTCGGCGGGTCGGTGTGGACTTGTTGGGCCGAAGGGCCTGTTTCCACACTGTAAGTAATCTAATCTAATCTAAAACAAGGTGGAGGACTCCCTCGTGGGTCTGGCTAAAGTAGCCAAAAAATGGTCCAGGCAGCATGCTGTGGTGGGAGTCCAAATTCCTGACCAAATGCCCCTCTTCTGCAGCTACATTTGCACCTGGGTATCTTTGGAGAGGGAGTACACGGCATCAAGCAGGACCTTCAAAGCTTTTAGAATTGGTACTGCAGGGGTGGGATGCATTATCTACCCCCTCCAACACTGTTTGCATTTAATTCAAATGCCTCCTTTCTCCACACCCCCCTGGTTTTGAAGTTTTAGTTTTTATTTCACTGCTGAGTGGGCAACGTATGATATTTGTTAATTGGGTAATTAGTTAATTTGTTGGGTTTTATTGCATTTTTTAAAAATGGATTCTGTCCCAGTGGGAAGGGAAAGGTCCAGAAAGAAGAGGTATAAACTGGTGTTTGTGCTGGAGTATAGATGCGCAATGAGACTCTTGGAAATCTGTGAAAGTCTTTTGCTGTGTAATTTAACATATGGAATGTGATTTTTGTGAAGATTTGTGGTTCCGACTGTAAGTTTGCTCACTGAGCTGGAAGATTTGTTCTAAGACATTTCGTCACCATGCCAGGTAACATCATCAGTGAGCCTCTGTTGAAGCACTTTTTGTGTGTCTTGGTCCGTTGTGGTGGGTGATATCACTTGTGGTTCTTTTTCTGAGAGTTTGGTAAATGAGGTCCAAATCAATGTATTTATTGATGGAGTTCCGGTTTGAATACTAGGCCTGTAGGAATTCCCATGTGTATCTTTGTTTACCCTCTCCCAGAATGGATGTATTATCCCAGTCGAACTGGTGTCCCTCATTGTCTATAATGTATGGATACTCATGATAGTTGGTCATGTCATTTGGTGGCTAGTTGGTGCTTGTATATCCTAATGGCTAGTTTCCTGCCAGTCTGTGCGGTATAATGTTTGTTGCAGTCCTTGAAGGGTATTTTGTATATGACGTTCATTATGCTGGTTGTTGGTACAGGTTCATCAAGAGTTGTTTCAATGTGTTGGTAGGTTTGTGGGCTACCATGATGCCAAGGGGCTGGAGTAGTCTGGTTGTCTGAGATGTCTTTAATGTATGGTAGTCCAGCTAGAGTCTCTGGGCGTGTTGTGTGAGAATCGGTGGACTGTGCTTATCGGGCACCCTTTGTTCCTGAATACATTGTATAGGTGTTTTTCTTCGGCATCCTGTAGTTCCTGGGTGCTGCAGTGTGTTGTGGTTCATTTAAATGTCCTGATGCAGCTCAGTTTGTGGGCGTTGGGATAATTGCTCCTGTAGTTGAGTATCTGGTCTGTGTGTGTCGCTTTCCTGTAGATGCTGGTTTGCGGCTCTCCATAGGCTTTTTGTTCTCCTTTTACATCTCGGAAGGGGAGTCTGTTGTTGTTCTCTTCCCCATTGGTGAACTTCATACCGGTAAGGATATTGTGTGTGTTTATGGGCTGCTTCTAATTTGTTGCGTTTCATGATGACAAAGATGACATAGCGGACCTAAAGCTTGTGCTGGATCGTGAGGAGGGCTGATCGTTCCAACCTCTGCATAACTGCCTCTGCCAAGAATCCTGATATTGGTGATTCCATGGGTGTCCCATTGGTTTGTTTGTAGGTCTTGTCATTGAAGCTGAAGTTGGTTGTGAGGCACAGGCCGACCAAGTTTGAGGATGCTGTCCTATCTGATGGAGTTGGTGCTGTCAGGTGTTTATGACCTTGGTTTTTCTAGTAGTGTGGCCAGTGTTTCTTTGACCAAGATGATGTTTATTGATGTGAATAGGGCCATAGCGTCAAAGAAAACCATGCCCTCAGTTGTCCTCCACCTTGGTGTCTTTCATGATGTTCAGGAATTCCAGGGTGGAGTGGATGGACGCCGAGCTGGGAATTTGTGTTGCAGACGTTTCGTCTCCTGTCTAGATGACATCCTCAGTGCTTGGGAGCCTCCTGTGAAGCGCTTCAACGAGCACCCGAGCTACAAATCTTCTCACAAACTTTGGAGTGGATGGAGTTGGGTGAGTCATCTTCTAGGTATTTCAGTTTGCGTTGAAGTTCCTTTGCACGTCTCTGTATTGGTGTGCCGGAAAGTGAGACTATGGATCTGAGGCGGGTGGAGGGGGGGGCCTGGATTGTGTACCTTTGGTAATCCGTAGAAACGGGGAGCCTTAGCAATGATGACAAAACATCTGAGAACAGATCTTCCAGCTTAGCAAGCAAACTTACAACCTTAACATATGGCTATCGGTCTTGTTTTTATTTAAAAACTGGTTCCTAATGATGCCTCAACGGCATATAGTTGGCTTACATCTGTTTGTTGGAAGAGTGAACATTGAATAGGAGGGAAAATTCCAATCGTTCCGATTTTATTAAATTAATGCACTTCACAGGAATTCCAAAACCTTTTGGTTTTTGTTGAGACATTCTGTAATTTGGATGGCACAGGGATTGTTTGTAATTTTCGGAAAATTTGTAGCTCAGGTTGTGGATCAGGTCAAAGAAACAGTGGCCTCACTACTAGACGAACCAAGGTCACAAACACCTGACAGCACCAAGGACAGCATCCTAAACTCGTAGACCTATGCCTCACAACCCACATCACCTTCAATGACAAGACCGGCAAACAAATCACTGGGATGCCAATGGGACTCTTAGCAGAAGCAGTTATGCAGAGAGTAGAATGAACGGCCCTTCCCACGATCCAGCCCAGGCTTTGGGTCCGCTGGGTCAGCTATGTGGATGACACCTTTGTCATCGCGATACACAACAAATTAGAAAAAGCCCACAAACACATAAACAACATCCTTTCTGGGATAAAGTTAACCACAGAGGAAGAGAACAACAACAGACTCCCCTTCCTCAGCGTCACAGCAGAATGAAAATCCAGTGGAGAGCTGCAGACCGTTTGCAGGAAAGCGACACACACAGACCAGATACTCAACTACAGGAGCAATTATCCTAACAACCACAAACTGAGCTGCATCAGGACATTATTTTAAAAAGCCACAACACACTGCAGCACCTAGGAACTACAAGAAGCTGAGGAAAAAACGTATACAATATATTCAGGATCAATGGTACCCACAGACCTATGGATCAATGATAAGGACAGTCTGCCGATTCCTACACAACAGACCTAAATAAGAGACAATGTGCCCAGAGACTCTAGCCACCCTGCCATACATTAAAGACATCTCTGATATGATGACTAGACTACTCCGGCCCCACGGTATCACGGTAGCCCACAAACCTACCACCACACTGAAACAGCACCTGATGAATTTAAAGGACGCTGTACCAACAACCAGCATAACAAATGTCATATACAAAATGCCCTGCAAGGACTACAACAAACACTACATAGGACAAACTGGCAGAAAATTAGCCACCAGGATACACGAGCACCAACTAGCCACCAAAAGGCATGACCAACTATCACTGGTAACCATACACACACACAAAGCGGGACACCCGTTCGACTGGGACAATGCATCACTCCTGAAACAGGCTAAACAAAGATATGCCCGGGAATTCCTAGAGGCCTGGCATTCAAACTGGAAATCCAATAACAAACATATTGATTTAGACCTTACTTACAACGTTAGAAAAAGAAGCGGAAGTGATATCACCCACCACAACACACCAAGACAAATAAATAGCAAGTGGGACAGAACACCAGCGCTTCATCAGATGCTCACTGATGATGTTACCAAGCATGGTGATGAAACATCTGAAAACAAACAAATCTATCAGCTCAGTGAGCAAACTTACAATCTGACAGGCAATGTGTTGCTGGAAGTTAACAGTGTAAATGTATATTTAACCTAAATCAGATTCTCGCCGTTTCAGCCAGTCGGCAATGCTGACTTCATAGTTCCTGTTGAAATTGAAGGAGAGACCCAACAGTTGAGAAACTGTTCAATTTAGTTTCAAACTAATCAGTGTCATGATTCTCTGCCCTTGTTAAAACTACGACTTCTGTGATAATGTGGACAATGACGAGAGTTGTGAGCCTGTGTGCCAGGGATGAATTCTTGAGCATGGATTATCTGCATGAACTGAGTATGGGGATCATTCCCTGTGCTATATCAGGTAAACCTAAGGTTCACCTGGTTTACATGAGCTTGGTCTACTGGCAAATTAAATTTGTCAAGTAACCTTTGTTGTGGACCAGACCAGACCCCCCCACCACAAAGTATACTATGAAGGTGGTCTGGACCCAACGTTTGGATTTTTTTAAAAATGGCAAGTGTATGGAGCTGTATTCCACATATGATTTAATTGGTCCATCACTGATCTTTCACCAAAACACTTTATTCTTATTATGCAGTTAAACTACAACAAAATTGGCATAACTCTATGGAAATATTTAATGAGGTAATGTATTATTTAACGACTAATCATCAACTGTTCCAATATAGGCAGCATCCCATAAACACAAGCTTTGGCAAAAATGCAATTCAGCAAAACAGGTGTTATTCTCACATGTTGCCTCTTCAATCAAGCATTGGATACCACAAGCTTTTAGCTCCAGCAGAAACCTTGAACTAACTGAAAGCAAAACTTAGAGCCTTCCTAGGTCTATGAAGCCCTGACCCTGCCCACTCATGATTATTTTGTCTTAAAAAAACACACAAGGATGATTCCAACTGCTTATCTGAAGAAGATATTTCGACAACACTGAGAAAACACCCCTCTGGAAGAGAAACAAGACTGAACACATCTCAAAGTCAAAGTACTGTCACACTTTCTGCTGTGTTCTATAGTGGGCAGAGTTTGAAGCCTCAGGAGTTGAAAGTGAACCTCTTGAACTCTGCCGTAACCAAGGAGGTGGAAATGGAGTGTTTCACTGGGTGGGCTAGTTGAACAAACAAGTGAGGACTGCAGATGCTGGAGATCAGAGTAAAAAATTGTGGTGCTGGAAAAGCACAGCCGATGAGGCAACATCCGAGGAGCAGGAGAGTTGACGTTTCGAGCATCAGCTGACAAAGAGCTTATGCTCGAAACTTCAACTCCCCTGCTCCTCTGATGCTGCCTGACTGGCTGTGCTTTTCCAGCACCACACGTTTTGACTTTCGGCTAATTGAAGGTCATATAATGAAAGCTGCGAGAATACGTCCGACCTGAGAGAAGACGGAGTTGGTAGAGTAGTGGTCAGTTCAAGTTGTCTTCACTACTGTGGAGTTGTTTCTTTTCTCACTATATTCAATCAAATATTCTTTTTAAAACATAGCCCTTTGGTTGTGGCCTGCAGAGGTCCCTCTTAAGGACTGTTAGAGTCTGAAATAAGCCTTAGTTTAATGCAACAGTCCAGGCAATGTTCAAAACAGATCAATTTCAGGAAGGATGTCTTTAAAAATGGTCAGGGCTCTTTTATATATGCAGTGACACACCATTTCAGTCCCTGGACATCTATCTGTCTTTTTGTTAATACTGTGAGCAATACACCTTTCAGATGAAATGTATGTGTTCACTCATCACAATGTTAATGTGTTTTTATACCTGTACAAATTGGATTGTGTTGATTATTTGCTTGGAAACAGGAATTAGTTACAAATACTTTGGCTGTTATATTACAGAATCATAGACATTTACAGCACCAAAGGAGGACACTTAGGTTATCATGTCTGTGCTAGCTAATGAAGAGCTATTCAGCCTAATGCTACATTCCAACTCTTGAACTGCAGCTTGAGTATATATCCAAGTATTATTTACTCCTACAGTGGAGATTCATTTTGTATTCACTAATTTTTAGCTTACTTGAAATTTTGTTTTTCAGCTATTGGAGAGCTTGATTTTAACCAAATGGAGTGTCTGTCTAGCTAAGACCTGCTTCAAGTAATCCAGGATAGGCGGTGTTAATTTAAATTGGCCTATTCTTGATGACTTGTTTCAGGAAATAGTCTGTTTCACGTCGACGAGGATTGCTGATGGGATCTTCAGTTATCTGTTGTTCATTGTGTGGGAGAGGAAGTGAATGGAGGTGCTGACCCCATGATACCCTAATTTGAATCATTGAAAATCAATGAGCCACCAGTAAAGGGAGACAAAAGTTAATACAGAATAGAAAGTGGCCCAGAGCTGTCTGAATGGGGGAAACAAAGTTTAAAAAAAATCACATGACAGCAGGTTATAGTCCAACAGGTTTATTTGAAAGTACAAGCTCCTTTGTCAGGGGGAGGAGATGGGGCAGAGAGGGGAGAGAAAGGAATGTTAGTGTGCTGGGTCTGTTACTGCTTCTAACTAGCGTGCACTTCTTTCAGGTTTGTGTTCAAGAGGCCGTTTGTTAATTTCTTCAAAGAACGGGAGAACTGTTTGAATGTATACTATTTACAGGCAGTTTAGCAAAGGTACTCTTCTCTTTTAGTGTCACTGAGCTGATAAATTTTATATTTTGGAAAAAAGTGGAAGAGGAATCTTCCATTGGAAAATGTAATTATTCTTCTCATTACTTAATTTCAAGCACCATCAAATGGCTAGTTGCTAGGCCCCTGCCAGAAGTTCTCTGGAACCAGTCACTCTTCTAAACATGTGTTCACAGTGAGAGAAAACAATCTGTTCCACTTCACTCTGAGCATTTTCATTACCTTCCTGAGGCCACTCAGATTGCCTGCCTTACCCACACACTCCTGACATTAGCTGGCTGTGATTCCTGCTTGATTTTTCATGGCAATGTAACAAGAAATCAAAGGGTAATGTTTCTATTAGCATGTGTAATGCCTGCCAATAAGTGGATAAGGAAAAGGAAGGTTGACAGTGGTCTGGTTATGAGTGGGGAAGGGTAAAGGACAATTGAAGTTGATACATTTAGGTGGCAGTGGACCATTTTGTCTCAATTTCTGATGTTAGTGCAATCAATTTTGGTCAGGATTGTTGAGAGGAAGCCAGGCCCAGATCAGAAATGCAGTGTGAAATCAATTCTTCAGTGTGCCATGAAGGTGTTTTACATTCTGCCTGAGGGTGACTCCCATGACTGTGCACGTACCATGATATTTTGCTAATCTATCATGACTGACAGCTTGTATGAGTTGAACATCAAATTATAAATGGGGGAGTCTGAAGTCAACGCTCTACTTGGGCCATAATTCCTTGTTATAGGAAAGACTTATTCCTTTTGATAAATCTGGGGTCATGGATTTAGGTTAAGTGTTAGGAGGCTCAGAGGACAATTTTCCACTCCGAGGGTGGTGGGATCTAAGACTCACATGAGCTGTAGGTAGACCTACAATGTTGTTCGGGACTGACTTCCAGAATTTTGATCCAGCCATCTGATATTTTAAAGAAGAGCAGGGGGATTATCCTCAGTGGCCTGACCAATATTTATCTCAAACAAGCAGATGGTCTAGTCATTATGGGGCTGGCCACACTTCCAATGTACTTCATTTGCTATAAAAGTGTTTTGGGATGTCATTGACAGAGATTGTATATAAAAGTCCTTTCTGTGCCTTGATTGCAATGAAGAATGACCGCTTGCATGAACTAAGTGTACAATGCCAAAACCCATGAAACTGCATCCTTGTCAGAAACAACTGATTTATCATAAGCTTGCTCAAGTAACAGTTTAATAGAGGAGCGAAGAAAGACACTATAAATATACCCCTATTCGATGTGTTGGAGATCATTATTTTATTCTGATATCAATAAAGAGATTTTCACAATGAAAAATGGTACACATTCCTTTGAACGCACCAATGCATTCCAACTATACTTTCTCTGCCAATTCAGTTACCTCACCACACTCGTACCGTACAAAGTCCAGCACTGACACCCCCCTTGTAAGCAGGAACTGCCCTACAGTTGTGTCAGGGTCCAGCAGAAAAGGCTGTGCCAACATCTTGGTCTCTGTGTCATCACCAGGTGGGTCCTCCATTGAGCCCACAGACAGTGGCATCATACCCACAATGTGCTGACCTAACCTGCGGCCCAGCTCCGAGAAGTTTACATTTGAATTATGTTCCGTGGGCTTGCAAATCACTAGTGCACCATATTTTCCAAATGTCATCTTTGAGAGGTTTTTGTTGTCCACTGGCAACATTCCATGAACATACGTGCCAATATAGCAATCAGTTGGTACAGCCACCCAGGAAGCTCTTCTTATAGTCATGTTCTCACCAAGGTTACCTTTTAAAATATTTTTAAAAAAAGGGCGAATCAAAATGTGTTTGTAAAAAGCAGGGTTCTTATTCTTGAATTAAGACACGAAAACCAAATTCTTCAGTGAGGGTGCCCTTATTGAAATACACTAAACCACAAACCAGCTTTGGGATGTAGGCAGTGATATATTACAGATCATTTAGGGTGTTAGATTTACTGTAGGACATCCATTTTTGCCTGCGTGTCGTCATCTGGAGCAATGCATTGTGATGGTCGAGATTCCAATTTTCTTTCTGTCGTATAGCTGACTAAGAATCTCTTCCATTCTTACCAACTGCCGCATCATAGGGTGGAAGGAATTACAGGTTGGTATGCAACCTATTTGGCTGTGCTATGAAAACATCTTCCTTGACAACCAAGTCTCAAACCTACAGCTTCAGGTAGGAACATCACCCACTCTGCCACAAGCCCTCCTAATGAGTTAGTTAACAACTTGAGTGTGTAGTAACTGGAGAATTAGTGGGAGATCAAGGTGAAAGTCAGTTCTGAGGAATAGATACTTCAGCATTTGTTACACTCCAGCACCAGTAGCAGGCACTGCCACGCAAAACAAGTCATGCTAAATTGCCCATACGAGTTAGGTGCATTAATCAGGGGAAATGGGTCTGGGTGGGTTACTCTTTGGAGGGTCAGTGTGGACTTGTTGGGCCAAAGGCCTGTTTCCACAGGAGGTGAGGAAATCAAATCAAATCAAATCTAGACATTTCTTCCTTTGCCTCTGATCATGCTCTCTTTTACCATCTCTCCATTTTATATGTGTTATGATCATTGCAGCTCTGAGCTTTCTTCTCTTCCTTCTCATAGGCTCCAAATCCAATCCTATAGACTTTTCTTCTGGCACCCTCACTGTGCTGACATAAACATGATTGCAGTCTCCTACTCCAACTCATTTCCTCGCAGTATCTCAAAGCTGTGCATGGTTTTGCCTCCCTTGTGTTTTCTAAATTCCAGCAGTGATGACACAAAGTACTTAATTGATTGTAATGCACTTAGGATGTCCCAAAGCTTGTGAAAGGAATACTATTACCGGAAAGCTTCCTTTTCTTTCTCCTGCAGTCTTTTTCCTCTGGCAGTTATCTGGACTAGACTACAGAGATGGTCATACTTATATCAAAAATGTTTACTGAGGAAACTTTAATTTTAAGAAAGAATAGATAGCTATGCCATTGCACCTCCCTGCCAAAAAAAAAGGGCAAAGCAACTCAGCAGGCTATGATTATACTGCTGATCTTACCAATAGCCAAGGCAAGCTGGTCAGCAAGGGGACGACTGTCCAAACTGGTTTTCAATTGTGTTATTTCTTCAGTCGTAAGGAAATTCTGAAAAGTAATTGTGAAATGTTAATATACATGAGAATTATAAGGTTGTTTATTAATCAGAATCACTTTCTCAACCCATCCTTTGGGCAAAAATTTAATTTGAATCTACAAGACATAATGATAGAAGGAGATGGGGTTTTTCCCCCCCCTCCAATAGCAATGAAACATAATCTGTGCTACCATTTTCTCTCTTGCTCTTCCTAGCTGGCAGTGCTAGGCTTCCACTTGCCACCTCAGTTTGACACTTCTGTCAGAAGGAAACCCTCACCAATCTGGTAGTGCTGCCTAAATACAAGATTAAGGAAGAGTGGTGGAGTGAGTGGAAGATGTCATTGAACCCTGACAGTAGAGCAGATATTAGGACCATGCTTTTTGGGAAACCCACAATAGCAAACCTTTCACTAATCGATAGGATAATATGTCTTGGATGGCACAATGTCACAAGATGGTACAATGCAGGACAGGAAAATATTTGTTCCAGCAATGCTCCACTTGCTGATCCTTAATGGGGCATAGAAAATAGAAGAACAATCCTTGCTGATTCTCTTGGTGAATTTTATAGTTCCTGATAACAAGACAGACAGGAGTGGGATATGTCAGCAGATACAAGCAACAGCAGGTAGCTGCTGTGGCAAATTCAATAATCCAATATTTGAAGTAGAACTCCAAGGCATTGTTGATGGTTAAGCAGCCAGTCTGTGTTACAAGTAAAACACCAAGCATTGAGTGGTCAATGGAAAATGGGATTATTCTGATTTAACTACTCTATGACTATGTGACTGAACATGACAATGGGGTAAAGTGAGGACTGCAGATGCTGGAGAGTCAGAGTTGAAGAGTGTGGTGCTGAAAAAGCACAGCAGGTCAGGCAGCATCCGAGGAGCAAGAGAGTTGACGTTTCAGGCATAAGCCCTTCTTTATGCCCGAAACGTTGACTCTCCTGCTGCCTGACCTGCTGGGCTTTTCCAGTGCCACACTGCACATGATAATACCCTAATTAACTGTATCGTCCTGGCTGGATCAACAATGAGAAATTTTCTCAATGCTCTCAGCAGCTAGACTACCTGGGTTTAGCAGGTTAAAACTCGAGTAGCCCAGGCATGTTGTAGGATTTGCTCCTAATGGGAAAGATCTATAACCAACAAAACAAAACCTAGCAGATATAGTCTTCTCAGTTGTTTAGTTTGGAGACTCAAACAATGGTGATGAGCTTCAGCTGACAAACAAGATTCCAGTTTTATTGTAAATAGGAAATAAAGACAAACCTTGTTGTAATTGATGATGTTTGCATGCTTGGAGTGACAGTGCGACATTGTGGCAGTGGCTGCTTGCTGCACCAGCTGTTGGAACTTGACATTTCGGGCAACAAAATCTGTTTCACAATTCACCTGTCGTGGGGGAGAAAAACCCATTTCTGTCACAAGGACCATTTTATTTATAGGATTATTGATTTATATGAAATCATATAGCACAGGAGACTGTTCAGCCCATTAGGCTCTACTGGCTCTTTGGAAGATCAAATATAAAACTAATTAAATTAGTTTTTTTGCCCACACTGCTCTTTCAGAGATTTTAATTTGCTAACTGATTCATACATTAATTCTATCAGGCTAGGACACAAAATGACTCTGGTGAATGTAGATTCCATAGTAAATTTTAAGAGATTAGATATTATATATAAAAAGGAGAGATTTGTAGGGCTCTGATGAAACAGCAGGAATGGGATGAGGTGGTGGTGGGGAGTGGATATCTCTTTCAGCGAACTGATGCAGGTACAATGGGCTGGATGGCCTCCTGTGCTATAAATGCCATGATTTAACATATGTGTCACTTCGGATCAAACATTCTTCATCTTTACCTCCACCAGGACAGCTGAGTTTCCATCTTTCAGCAGTCCAATGAGGCCCTCCTTTGTTTTTCGGCCTTGTAGTTTAGAAGCTTTACTCCATCCTTCCTTATGGGCCTGTCTGTGCAGCCAGGCTTCAGCCTTTGAAAAGAAACAACTTTAATTACCTTGGACAGTATCAAATTATTTCATCCCTGGGAACCATGAAATTTCCCTCATTAATCCTTTGGAGTCTGTACCCTTTTTGCCAACCACCCTCAAAACTGGCAAGCAAAGTAATTAGTTTACATTTCAAATGCATGAATATTCTTTCATAATCTGTCTTGTTTTGAATTGGGATATTGTGCTTGAATACATTTTCTACTCTACTCCTGAATCACGTACATAGGGAACAGGCTCGTGCATTTTGTAATGAATATTACAAAGGTGCTGTCATGTTGCTTAAGACAACTAGTTGAAAATGGCGTCAGGCCTGATTTTTTACATGTATGAACAATCAGATAAGATGATGTATTACGAAAGGAGTCATAGGGTCATTGTCATAGAGATGCACAGCATGGAAACAGACCCTTTGGTCCAACCTGTCCATGCCGACCAGACATCCCAACCCAATCTAATCCCACCTGCCAGCACCTGGCCCATATCCCTCCAAACCCTTCCTATTCATACATCCATCCAAATACCTTCTTTTTTTTAAAGATATTTTTATTAGAAATTTAATATTTTGACAGATTTACAAAAATAAACAGAACTTTCAAGCACAAATATTAATATAAAAATAGATCTTAAATATATAATCATCAAAATTCAAAGGAATGATACTAAAGAAGAAAGAAAAACAATGAAACTCAGTTAACTACTAATCTAATCCACAATTATCCAGAGTGTATAGTTGAGTCACTTACATCCTTCAAACAAGAGAAAATGTTCTCTAATACACTCATAACAGTATAATAAAAAGGAAACTATTTCCAAACAATAAGAACAAAAAAAAACATGTTTGAATGGAGATCCTCCCCCTTGTTCTCAGGGGGCCTTACTTCCTTTCTAAAGGTCCACCATATCCTCTCCCAAACAGTGTCCCACCCTTGACCCGGGCGCTCCTTAATAGGATTTAGATATAATACCGAGCTAGAGTTAACAGAAGTAAAGTAGAGTAAAGTATCCACTTCTCCCCACGGAGTGTGGAAGAGGCAAGCCAACATAAATTGTCTCTTACGATTTATTTAAACGAGTCTAAAAG
Source organism: Hemiscyllium ocellatum (assembly GCF_020745735.1). Classification (NCBI taxonomy): domain Eukaryota; kingdom Metazoa; phylum Chordata; class Chondrichthyes; order Orectolobiformes; family Hemiscylliidae; genus Hemiscyllium; species Hemiscyllium ocellatum. The sequence goes on along the minus strand of NC_083453.1, from coordinate 22,610,331 downwards.
TTCCTTAGCCTCTTCTGGTGATCTAAAATTATACTCGGATCCTTCGTGGGTAAAGCATAACGTCGCTGGGTAGCGTAAGGTGTATTGAATATTTAAGTTCCTTAGACATTTCTTCACCTCATCAAACGCCTTCCTCCTTCGTGCCAAAGCCAAGGAGAAGTCCTGAAATAACATAATCTTGGATCCTTCATGGATCATGGCTTTAGGATCCTTTCCAAGATTTCTGGAGGCATCCAGGAGTATCTGCCTCTCCCTATAACTCTGCAGCCGGAACAGGACCGGGCGTGGGCGCTGGTTTGGGCCAGATCCGCGTACTGCGACCCGGTAGGCCCACTCCACCCTTACCCGGTCAGTTTCAGCCCCCGGGTTTAAAAGCTGGGGCAGCCATCGCTCCAGAAATACTGCTAACTGTCCTTTCTCTTCTTGTTCAGGGAGGCCCAGAAGACGGATATTCTTTCTCCGATTTCTATTATCCAGGTCATCCATGTAGATTTCAAAGGCCCGGACTCTCTGCTCCAGAGCTCGCACCTGTTCTGCAGCTGTTTGTGCTGCAGCCTCGGAGGTTGTGGCCTTTAGCTCCGCCCCCTTCACTCGGCCCTGCAATTCCTCAATAGCCTGGCTGTGTTTCTGCAGCTTTTCTTCGAATGAGTTCCATCTCTGTCTGGATTCTGCGATGAAATTGACGAGTGTCGTTTCCAGCCTGGCAATCATCTCTTCAAGGCCTGTTTTTACATCAGCTGCAGCCGGAGGAGGAGAGGAGGGTGGGGGAGGGGTCTTTGTTTTCTGAGAGCTGCGGGATCCCTTTGGTTTACTCATTATCCACTTAATATTAAACTGCTTAAATATAATAGTAAGCAGCTAATTAAGGTTAGAAAATTTTTTTGGGTGGTTTGGTAAGTGTGGTGGGGGTGAGTAACTCACTTTACCCAGGTTTTGGGAAGAGCACTGTAAACTCAGACTTGCTGAGTCGCCGCCATCTTGGATCTCCCCAAATACCTTCTAAATGTTGCAATTGTACCAGCCTCCACCATTTTCTCTGGCAGCTCATTCCATACACATACCACCCTGTGTGTGAAAAAGTTGCCTCTTAGGTCTCTTTTAGATCATTTCCCTCTCACCCTAAACCTATGCCCTCTAGTTCTGGACTCCCCGACCCCAGGGAAAAGACTTTGTCTACTTACCTTGTCCATGCCCCTCAATTTTGTAAACCTCTGTAAGGTCACCCCTCAGCCTCTGATGCTTCAGGGAAAACAGCCCCAGCCTGTTGAGCCTCTCCCTATAGCTCAAATCCTCCAACCCTGGCAACATCCTTGTAAATCTTTTCTGAACACTTTCAAGTTTCACAACATCCTTCCAATAGGAAGGAGACCAGAATTGCATGAAATATTCCAACAGTGGCCTAACCAATATCCTGTACAGCCACAACATGACCTCCCAACTCCTGTACTCAATACTCTGACCAATAAAGAAAAGTATACCAAACGCCTTCTTCACTATCCTATCTACCTGCGACTCCACTTTCAAGAAGCTATGAACCTGTATCCCAAGGTCTCTCTGTTCAACAACACTTCCTAGGACCTTACCATTAAGTGTTTAAGTCCTGCTAAGATTTGCTTTCCAAAAATGCAGCTCCACTTTAGAATACTTTATCCTGTAAAGCACTTTGAGACATCCCAAGGTTATGACAAGTGCAACATAAATATTAGTCTTCTTCTATCAGCAGAGTTATCACTGATGCAAAGGATTTGAATATTAAGAAATATGTCATCATTGCATCCTTTGCTGAATTTCATTCACGATTCTATACCAGAAGCTGTGAGAACACGAAGTCTCAGCTCAGGTACTGACTTATAGAAACTAAATGTTTATGTTGAGCATAAATAAAAAGTCCGAGGAACAAGACCAAGCTTTAAGAGGTAGAACTTTTATATGATGCCTTGAACAGTTGGAGAGCCTGCCAACACCAAAAATATAGGCTCTCTCATAAAGAATAGCAGTGTAGATGACAAATATGAGGTTATGTTCTTTGGTAGAAAAAAATAAAGGAGCTGAATATAATTTAAATGGAGAAATATTGCAGCAAGTTAGAGCACATAGGGATTTGGGAGTCCTCATGCACGAATCACAAGCAGCTTCCATCCAAATTCAGATAACAAGGGAGCTAAATGAAATATATGCCTTTATTTCAAAGAAAATGGAGTATAAAAATAAGGAGTTCTTGCTAAAACTAGCATACTGTGAACAACTTTGGTCCTCTTATCTGAGGAAAGATATGCTGATATTGGAGGCAACCCAGAGAAAGTTGGGTAGTTTGGGGCTTGTACTCATTGGTGTTTAGAAGCATGAGAGGCGACCTTATTGAAACATGCAAGATTCTCTGGAGCTTGACAGGGTGGATGTAGAAAGGTTGTTTTCCCTCAGTGGGAGAGTCTAAAGCCACAGGGTATAATCTCAGAATAAAGGGTCATCCATTTAAGACAAATGAGGTATTTCTACGCTCAGAGTTTAGCGAATCTGTGGAATCCTTTACTGCAGAGTGCTTGTAGAGGCTTTATTGTTAAGTATATTCAAGGCTGAGACAGACAGATTTTTAATTAGTAAGGGAATCAAGGGTTCGAGGGAACAGAGTGGGAAGTGAATCGGCTATGATCTCACTGGTGGAGCAGACTTGATGAGCTGAATGGCCTACTTCTGCTCCTACAGCTGATGGTCTGATGTGATCTATACCCAAGGAAGTCCCAGTTTAGTTTCTGGTCTGTGTTCAGTTTGCTGCTGTAATCAAGGCAACTGTGGAATGCTGCAACATCTCAGGAATAGCAAAGAGGTGACAAAAATAATTAGCTTGAATTTCCTACGCACTATCCAAACAACTTGGTGTGCTCATGATGTCCCCAAATTCAAACGGTCAGCTAAAGCTTACAATTCAAGCTGTGGATCTGAAGAATGCCCTCGAAGTAAGATATCAAAAGGCTGCCTTTACCTATGAAACCATATCATACCATCAGGTTGGGGCTTGAAGGGAAACATACATTGGGGTTTCCAGCAGCAACTTTCACATTATAATTTCCACCTACCTGCTGAAGGTCACTGCTAAACTTCTCTAAGGCCTTCTTACAATTTGTAAACGAGTATCCTGTCTTCTTCCGGAGTTTCAGGAGGAGTTCTTTATCAGCTGCCATTAATCTAACCCCAGGACAGTGCAGAAACTGGGTTGACTGTGCAGAAAAAACCTAACAAAAGCAAACAGAACTCTTACGGAACTTTGTAACACAATCTACATGTTGACACATTAGTTCCACAATGTTGCTTTACTAAGATTCTATCAAAAGGTCACAATGCTATCTCCCTTGAGGTGCACTCTCAGGATTGCTCCAACCCAATACTTTGTGATGGAGAAATATAGTTTCTGTGTTTGCTCCTCACCATATAGCAAGCCTGTCAGTTCAGTCACATTACAGTGGGCAGCTATCACGGGAGACCAGGCATTTCACCACAAGGAGAAATAACTTGCAAGGGCAATGGTTGTGTTCCAAAGAATGGAATTTAAATGGGGCCCTTTCACCTGTATGGGAGCTGGAAGGTTCGATGTGATCGGTAGCTTGTTCTTGGTTTTTTTATTAAATGGAAGAGGGGCAAAAAAAGGAAAAGAACTGAGTCCTTGCTGTCAAAATCCCATAGTCAGGCAGGCTGCAAATTTAGGAGGCGAAAGTGAGCACTGCAAATGCTGGAGCTTAGAGTCAACAGTATGGTGCTGGAAAAGCACAGCAGGTCAGGCAGCATCCGAGGAGCAGGAAATCAATGTTTTGGGCAAAAGCCCCTAATCAGGAATGAGAAATCTAGGTCACAATCGATCAGCATGGGAGTAAAGCTATATCATAGCTATGAGTTTTAGGACGTGCACACATTTCCTTGTTGGCACTTGGATTTGCTTGAAAACCACCCACCCCCCAGACACACCACAATTTGCTGATTTCTTGTAATCACTGTGCAATTCAGTACTGTACATAAACCAATAAATGCATTTTGGCAGGAGTTTCATGGTCATTTTACACCCTTCCTGAAACTGAGTGACCCAAATGAGTCTTTTCAATTTCTTATTATAATGCATGATTGGAAAGTCATAAGCACCCCCAGTTCACTGGCACATGATTAAATTTTTAATAGATAGTAATTAATACATAATTAGGGGCAAGAGAGAAACTTGGCTGTTCAAGTGTATTGACAGACTATCCAAATTTTAGAGGTTAAAACCTAACCTGACAGTGAACTGCAGATCCTGAAAACCAACAGACTAAATAAAATTTTATTTGAAGTATTTATGATTTTGAGGTCAGTGCGCGAAATGGGTCAGACACAGTTGAGGGCTGTGCCACAGTGGTGGGGACTTCTTGGTTGAAGAAAAGATGAACATTTCTGAGAGCCTCTTGCAGAAGGTTGCATTATCAAAATAGATGAAATGGAGACAAAGAAACTGGGAGAATAGAATGGAGTCTTTATAGGAAGTGGGATGTGAGCATACATAGTTAAGGTAACTGTGGGAATCAGTGGGTTTGTAGTGGATATTGGTGGCCAGCCTATCCCCAGAAAGGGGAACAGAGATATCAAGGAAGGAAAGGACAGAGTCAGAAATGGACCAGGTGAAGATGGGAGCAAGGTGGAAACTGGAAGGAAAATTGATAAGATTTCCAATTCTGGGTAGGAGAGGGAAGCAGTACTGATTAATCAATGTACGGAGGGACCCAAGTAGGACTGGAACAAGGAATGTTCCATGTAACCCACAAAGAGGGACATGTGCAGTTACCCATGGCCATGCCTTTGATTTGAGGAAAGTGAGAGGAGTTAAAGGAAAAGTTGTTCAAAGTCAGGACGAGCTCAGCCAGGCAGAGGAGGGTGAGTGTGAATGAGGATGGTTCAGGCCTACTTTTAAAAAATTTGTTCATGCAATGTGGACATTGCTGGCTAGACCAGTATTTACTGTCCATCCCTAATTGACCAGAGGGCAGTGAAGCATCAACCACACTGCTGTGGCACATGTAGACCAGACCAGGTAATGAGTAAAAAGACCCCACCGAACTCATCTCCACGTACCTCGACACGGTTCTGTCCCCTTTAGTCCGAGAACTCCCCACCTACGTTCGGGACACCACCCACACCCTCCATCTCCTCCATGATTTTCACTTCCCCGGTCCCCAACGCCTTATCTTCACGATTGACATCCAGTCCCTGTACACCTCCATCCCCCATCACGAAGGACTCAAAGCCCTCCGCTTCTTCCTTTCCCGCCGCACCAACCAGTACCCTTCCACTGACACCCTCCTTCGACTGACTGAACTGGTCCTCACCCTGAATGACTTCTCTTTCCAATCCTCCCACTTCCTCCAAACTAAAGGAGTTGCCATGGGCACCCGCATGGGCCCCAGCTATGCCTGTCTCTTTGTAGGATATGTGGAACAATCCATCCTCCTCAACTACACTGGCACCACCCCCCACCTTTTCCTCCGCTACATCGATGACTGTATCGGCACTGCCTCGTGCTCCCACGAGGAGGTTGACCAGTTCATCAACTTTACCAACACCTTCCATCCCGACCTCAAATTCACCTGGACTGTCTCAGACTCCTCCCTCCCCTTCCTAGACCTTTCCATTTCTATCTCGGGCGACCGACTCAACAGACATCTACTATAAACTGACTGACTCCCACGGCTACCTGGACTACACCTCCTCCCACCCTGCCCCCTGTAAAAACTCCATCCCATATTCCCAATTCCTTCGTCTCCGTCGCATCTGCTCCCAGGAGGACCAGTTCCAATACCGTACAGCCCAGATGGCCTCCTTCTTCAAGGACCGCAGATTCCCCACAGACGTGATCAACGATGCCCTCCACCGCATCTCCTCCACTTCCCGCTCCTCCGCCCTTGAGCCCCGCCCCTCCAACTGCCACCAAGACAGAACCCCACTGGTTCTCACCTACCACCCCACCGACCTCCGTATACAGTGTATCATCCGCCGTCATTTCCGCCAACTCCAAACGGACCCCACCACCAGGGATATATTTCCCTCCCCTCCCCTATCAGCGTTCCGCAAAGACCACTCCCTTCGCGACTCCCTCGTCAGGTCCACACCCCCCACCAACCCAACCTCCACTCCCGGCACCTTCCCCTGCAACCGCAGGAAATGCAAAACTTGCGCCCACACCTCCTCCCTTACTTCTCTCCAAGGCCTCAAGGGATCCTTCCATATCCGCCACAAATTCACCTGCACCTCCACATCCACACACATCATCTATTGCATCCGCTGCACCCGATGTGGCCTCCTCTATATTGGCCGCCTACTTGCAGAACGCTTCAGGGAACACCTCTGGGACGCCTGAACCAACCAACCCAACCATCCCGTGGCTCAACACTTTAACTCTCCCTCCCACTCCACCGAAGACATGCAGGTCCTTGGACTCCTCCATCGCCAGAACATAACAACACGACGGTTGGAGGAAGAGCGCCTCATCTTCCGCCTGGGAACCCTCCAGCCACAAGGGATGAACTCAGATTTCTCCAGTTTCCTCATTTCGCCTCCCCCCACCTTGTCTCAGTCGATTCCTTTGAACTCAGCACCGCCCTCCTAACCTGCAATCCTCTTCCTGACCTCTCCGCCCCCACCCCACTCCGGCCTATCACCCTCACCTTGACCTCCTTCCACCTATCACATCTCCATCGCCCCTCCCCCAAGTCCCTCCTCCCTACCTTTTATCTTAGCCTGCCTGGCACACTCTCCTCATTCCTGATGAAGGGCTCTGGCCCGAAACGTTGAATTTCCTGTTCCTTGGATGCTGCCTAACCTGCTGTGATTTAACTAGCAACACATTTTCAGACCAGGTAATGATAACAGTTTCCTTGCCTAAAGGATGGGTTTTTCTGATAATTGACAATGGTTTTGTGGTCATCATTAGACTCTAAATTCCGGATTTTTATTGAATTCAAACTTCGCCATGTACTGTGGTGGGATTTGAACTCTGGTCCTCTGTTACCTAGGTTTCTGAATTAATAGTTTAACGTTAATACCACAAGGCCAGTGCCTCACCCTTGAGAAAGAGACAGGCAACCCTCAGACCATCCTGATGGGGGATGGATATGTAGAGGGATTGCATGTCCATGGTGAAGAGGTGGTGGCAGCTGCTAGAAAACTGGAAATTCTGAAACTGACACATCGCGATTCTTCTGATATCTTATGAAGTGGAAAGCAATTGGACAAGGGGAGAGAAAATAGAGTTAAGGTAGAAAGAAAATAGTAATCTCAGGATTGCTACTGGTGCCATGTGCTAGTAAGTTGAGAGCCAGAAGGGGGCATGAAAAAGACATAGCAGGTAGGATTAAGGAAAACCCTAAGGCATCCTACACTTACGTGAGGAACAAGAGGATGGTCAGAGGGGTAGGGCCAATCAGGGATAATGGAGGGAACTTGCGCCTGGAGTTGGAGGTGGTAGGGAGAAGTCCTTAATGAATACTTTGCTTCAGTATTCACTACTGAGAGGGACCTTGTCGTTTGTGAGGACAGCGTGAAACAGACTGATATGCTCAAACAGGTTGATCTTGAGGAGGAGGTACTGAAAATTTTGAAAAACATAAGGATGGATAAACCCCCTAGGCCAGATGGGGTATACCCAAGGTTACTACAGGAAGTGAGGGAAGAGATTGCTGTGCCTTTGGCGATGACCTTGGTGTCCTCAATCTCCGCTGGAGTAGTGCCAGATGACTGGAGGGTGGCAAATGTTATTCCCTTGTTCAAGAAAGGGAATACGGATAATCCTGGGGATTACAAACCAGTCAGTCAGTCTTACATCTATGGTGGGCAAATTATTGGAGAGGGTTCTGAGAGACAGGATTTATGATAAACTATGGTTTTCCAAGTTAATAGAGATAGTCAGCATGGCTTTGTGAGGGGCAGGTCATGCCTCACAAGCCTTATTGAATTCTGAGGATGTGACAAAACACATTGATGAAGGTAGAACAGTGGAATGTGGTGTATGTGGATTTTAGCAAGGCATTTGATAAAGTTCCCCATAGTAGACTCATTCAGAAGGAAGAGACATGGGATTACAGGGAAATTTGGCTGTTTGGATACTGAATTAGCTGGCTTACAGAAGACAGAGGGTGGTAGTAGATGGAAAGTATTCAGCCTGGAGCTCGTTGACTAGTGGTGTTCTGCAGGGATCTGTTCTGGAACCTCTGCTCTTTGTGATTTTTATAAATGACTTGGATGAAGAAGTGAACAGTGGGTTTGTAAGTTTGCCAATGACATGAAGATTGGAGGAGTGGTGGATAGTGTGGAGGGCTGTTGTAGATTACAACAGGACATTAACAGGATGCAGAACTGAACTGATAAGTGGCAGATGGAGTTCAAACTGGAAAAGTGTGAAGAGATTCATTTTGGAAGGTCGAATTTGAATGCAGAATACAGGGTTAAAGGCAGTATTCTTGGCGGTGTGGAGGAACAGAGGGATCTTGGGGTCCATGTCCATTGATCCCTCAAAGTTGCCACCCAAGTTGATAGGGTTGTTAAGAAGGCATATTTTCATTAGCAGGGGGATTGAGTTTAAGAGCCGCGAGGTTATGCTGCAGGTCTCTCCAGCCCTAGTTAGATCACACTTGGAATATTGTGTTCAGTTCTGGTTGCCTCATTATAGGAAATATGTAGAAGCTTTAGAGGGGGTACAGAGGAGATTTACCAGGATGCTGCCTGCATTGGAGGGCATGTCTTATGAAGAAAGGTTGAAAGAGCTGGGGCTTTTCTCATTGGAACAAAGGTGACTTGGAAGTCTATAAGATGATGACAGGGTGAATAGCCAAAGTCTTTTTCCCAAGGCAGAAATGGCTATCACAAAGGTGCATAATTTTAAGGTGATTGGAGGAAGGTTATGGGGAGGTGTCAGAGGTAGATTCTTCAAACTCGAATGTGGTGGGTGCATGGAATGCACTGCCAGCGGTGGCAGTAGAGTTAGAAACATTAGGGACAATGAGTCCCATTCCCCTATTCTCCCAATAAAAGCCCTGCAATTTCCTCCTTTGTAGATCCAATTTATTTTTAAAGTTACAACTGAAACCAGCTGCCCTTGTCTTGTAGATTATTCAAATTATAATTGCTGTTAATTTTCTAATCCTATTGGATTTTTTGTCAATTATCTGACTATTCTACCATCTTCTATTTTTATGTCGAAATAATTAAAGTGCATATCTAAATGATACAAACAAAATTTCAGTGGTCAGAGGTTAGTTGTGCATACTGCTCATATTCAAATATCATGCTGTGAAGGTTCAACCTAACTTGCTGGTCGAGTGTGAGCTGGCTTCCAGCAAATTAGTTACCTCGCACAGCCTGCGGCCTTCGAAAGATTATCCATCGGTACTTTAAAACGCGAAAAGCTTATCAGGATCAGAATCATAAAGGATTTGCTTTACCTTGGAAATATCGATCCGAATGCTCCGCAGAGCAGAGAAGGCAGCCATGGTGCTGTGCATTCTGAGAGGTTCAACGTTACAGACAAAATGTTACCATGCCATTCGGCGGAAAGCCCACACGAGCTAACTACAACGACGCCCGTTCAGAGGAATGAAGCAAGAAAAAACTACTCTGAAGGTTGCTCTGCAGCTGAAAGTTTCAGTTGGCGCCTACTGGTGGCTGAAGTAGGAGACGATGATACGCTAGATTTATTGCCTGCCCAACTGTTTAAGGAATATTTTTGAAAAGCAGAAACATTATTTAACTGAATGCACGATTCATGTTTCCAAATTAGACTAGGGGGTGGAGTCATAGAAACATAGAAAGTAGAGCAGGAGTAAGCTGTACAGCCCTTCGACCCTGTTTCGTCTTTTATTATCCTCTACGTCAATAGCCTTTTCCCATTTTTCCCCCCATATCCTTTGATCCGTTTAACCTTAGTGCTGTATCCAATTCCTTAAAATCATGTTTTGGGTCTTGACTGCTTTCTATGAAATTCCACACTCTGGGTGAAGAAATTTCTCATCTCAGTTATAAATAGTCTACCCTGCATTCTTAGTCTGTGACCCTTCGTTCTGGATTCCAGCATCATCAGGAACATCCTTTCTGCATCTACCCTGTTTAATCTTGTTAAAACATTTTATAAGTTCCTATGAGCTCACCCAGCAGAGACGTCAGCCCCATAGTCCAGGCTGACACCTCCAGGTGATGTCTTTGTAGTTATGTTCCTGGACTTAAACAGTGCTAGCAGATATTTTGTATTTTATCCTGGCCAACATGTCGTCTTCAACCAACACCACCAAAACTAACTGATCATGTATCCACTGTGAGAGCTTTATGTGCATAAATTAGCTGCTGTGTGCTTACATCAATTAGCTTTGAAAGAAGAAAAGAAAATTGTAGCTTATAAAGTAATCTGTTACATATGATAACAATAGAAATAGGAGTGGGAGCCTTCTTTTACAACAATCCATGATAGACCAAATCTAGAGATAGTTTATTCATCTTGGCCTCCTCCAGTGGGCCCCATCATTGCAGATACTAGTCGTTAAGCAATTTGATTCACTCCACATGATATCAAGAAATGGATGGAGGGACTGGATACTGCAAGGGCCCTGACAATAGTACTGAAGACTTGTGCTCCAGAATTTGTTACTCCCCTATCTAAGCTCTTCCAGTGCAGTTACAACACTGGCATCTACAGAACAATGTGAAAAATTGCCCAGGTATGTCCTGTACACAAAGCAGACCAAATCCAACCCTGCCAATTATCACGACAACAATCTACTCTCAATCATCAGTAAAGTGATGGAAGGTGTCATCAACAGTGCTATCAAGCACACCGGCTCAATAATGCCCAGTTTGGGGTCCTCCAGGGCCACTCCAAAAGAGGTGAGGTGAGAGTCACAGCCCTTGACACCAATGCTACATTCGACTGAGTGTGGCATCAAATAACCCTAGCAAAATTCAAATCAATGGATATTAGGGGTAAACTCTCCGCTGGTTGGAGTCATACTTGACATAGTTATACCTCATGGTAGTGTTCAAAACCCAACCACTTACACCTGCTTCATCAATGACTTTCCCTAAATCATAAGGTCAGAAGTGTGGATGTTCACCATATTTGCACAACATTCAGCACTATTTGTGACTCCTCAGATATTGAAGTAGTCCATGTTCAAATGCAACAAATTCTGGACACTATCCAGCCTTGGGAATGATAAGTAGCAAGTAACACTTGCACTACGCACATACCAGGCAATGACCATCACCAGTAAGAGACAATCTCATCACTGACCCTTTGCATTCAACAGTGTTACCATCAATGAATATCCTTGGGGTTACCATTGACCAGATACATGACTTGCCACATAATCACTGTGACTACAAGAGCACATCAGAAGCTAGGAATGCTGTGGGTAATTCATCTCCTGACTTTCCAAAGCCTGTCCACCATCAACAAGACACAAGAATACTCCCCATTTACCTGGATGGGCACCGCTATAACAATACTCAAGAAGCTTGACACTATCCAGGACAAAGCAGTCTGCTTGACTGGCACCACATTCATAAACATCCATTCACTTCACTACTGATGCTCAGTAGTAGCAGTGTGCACTACCTACAAGATGCTCTGCAGAAATTCACCAAAGATCCTAAGACAGTGCTTCCCAAACAGACGACCACAGCTACCTAGAAGGACAAGGGCAGCAGATACATGGTAACACCACCACTTGCAAGTTCCCCTCCAAGCCACTCACCATTCTGACTTGGAAACATATTACTGTTCCTTCAGTGTTGCTGGGTCAAAAACCTGTAATTCCCCCCACTAAGGGCATTGTGGGTCAAACCACAGATGGACTGCAGCAATTCAAGAAGGCAGCTCACCACCATCTTCTCAAGAGCAACTAGGAACTGGTAATAAAAATGTTGGCCAGCCAACTTTGCCCATGTTCCATAAGTGAATAAAAAAAAAGCAGGACTTCCTTGTTTGTGATTTTCTTGTGATCAATTTGGAATTTAGTCACACAGATCAGATGGTCCTGGGCTTGATCATGAGACCCTGATGTATTAGTTATTCTTGGAGAGGATTGGCAAAATGATTCTGGGTAGGAGTGAAAAGAACAGGGTGGACCTTATGGGTGACTTGAACTTCTCCAACATTGACAGGAAATGCTATAACTCTAGTAGGCAAACTAGTGGGAAGAGTTAGCAGTAAGAAATGAAGTCATGTTGAATATTTCACAGAGGACAGTATTTCACACATACACTGGGAGGTTTTTTCCTAGATCTCTGCAAAGTTCTAGGGATATGGAAGAGAAGATTGGCAAAATAATTCTGGGCAGGAGTGAAAGGAACAGGGTGGTCATTATGGGGGACTTTAACTTCCCCAACACTGACTGGAAATGCCATAACTCTAGTACGTTGGATGGATCAGTTTTTGTCCAATGTATGCTGGAGGGTTTCCTGACACAGTATGTCGAAGGGCCGACAAGAGCAGAGGCCACACTGGATCTGGTACTTGGTAATGAACCAGGCCAGATGTTTGATTTAGTGATAGGGGAACACTTTGGAGAGAGTGATCATAATTCAGTTATGTTTAGTTTAGCAATGGAAAAGGATAGGTACATGCCACAGGACAAGAGTTATAGATGAGTGAAGGGCAATTAAAATGCAATTAGGCAAGACTTAAGAGGCACAGAATGGGGTAGCAAAATGCAGGGTATGGGGAATAAATGAAATGTGGGGCTGGTTTAAGGAACAGGTATTGTCCTTGATAGGTATGTCCCTGTCAGGCAGGGAGGAAGTGATAAGGTGAGGGAACCGTGGTTTACTAAAGGTATGTCTTGTTAAGCAGAAGAAGGAGGCTAATGTGACATTGAGATGAGATAGTTCAGATGAGGCGATGGAGAGTTATAGATTAGCTGGGAAGGATTTAAAGAGAGAGTTAAGACGAGCGAGGGGACATGAGCAGTCTTTAGCAAGTAGAATGAAGGAGAACCCTAAAGCTTTCTACAGGTATGTGAGGAATAAAAGGATGACTAGGGTAGGAATAGGGCCAGTCAAAGACAGAAGTGGGAAGTTGTGTGTGGACCCTGTGGAGATTGGAGAGGTGCTAAATGAATATTTCTCATCACTTTTCACTCAGGAAAAGGAGAATATTGTAGAGGTGAAGAATGAGATACGAGATATTAGACTAGAAAGAATCGAGGTTAGTAAGGAAGAGGTGTTATCAATTCTAGAAGGAATGAAAGTAGACAAGTCCCCGGGCCAAGGATTCTCTGGGAAGCTAGGGAGGAGTTGGCGGAGCCTTTGGCTTTGATCTTTGAGTTGTCATTGTCTACAGGTTTAGTACCAGAGGACTGGAGAATTGCAAATGTGGTGCCCTTGTTCAAGAAGGGCAATAGAGATGACCCAGGTAATTATAGACCAGTGAGCCTTATGTCTGTTGTAGGAAAAGTTTTGTAAAGGACTATGATAGGATTAGTAATCATCTAGCCAGCAACAATTTGATTTCACATAGTCAACATGGTTTTGTCAAGGGCAGGTCATGTTTCACAAACTTAATTGAGTTTTTTGAGAAGGTGACCAAGCATGTGGATGAGGGTAGGGAAGTTGACTTCGTGTACATGGACTTCAGTAAAGCCTTTGATAAGGTTCCACATGGTAGGCTGTTGGAGAAAATGCAGAGGCATGGTATTGAGGGTGATTTAGCAGTCTGGATTAGAAACTGGCATAAATAACTTAGACACAGGCATAGATGAATGGGTTAGTAAGTTTGCAGATGACACTAAAGTTGATGGAGTATTGGACAGTGTGGAAGAATGTTGCAGATTGCAGGGGGACTTGGATAAACTGCAGAATTGGGCTAAGAGGTAGCAAATGGAGTTCAGTGCAGCTAAATGTGAGGTGATTCACTTTGGGAAGAATAACAGAAAGGCAGAATATTGGGTCAATGGAAAGATTCTTGGTAGTGTGGATGTGCAGAGGATCTTGGAGTCCATGTACATAGATCCCTGAAAGTTGCCACCCAGGTGGATAGTGCTGTTAAGAATGCATACAGCGTGTTAGGTTTTATTGGTAGAGGGATTGCGTTCCAGAGCCATAATGTTATGCTGCAACTATACAAAATGCTAGTGCGGCCACACTGTGTCCCACTATTACAGGAAGGATGTGGAAGCATTGGAAAAGGTGCAGAGGAGATTTACTAGGATGTTGCCTGGTCTGGAGGGAAGGTCTTATGAGGAAAGGCTGAGAGACTTGGGTCTGTTGTCATTGGAGAGAAGAAAGCTAAGAGGGGATTTGATAGAGACATACAAGATGTTCAGAGGATTAGATAGGGTAGGCAGTGAAATTCGTTTTCCTAGGATGATGACGTCAACTTGTACGAGGGGACGTAAATCTATCACCCCTCGATTTGTAGTTAAGACAAATGTCAGAGGCAGGTTCTTTACTCAGAGTGGTAAAGGCATGGAATACCCTGCCTGCCAATGTAGTTAACTCAGCCACATTAGGGAGATTTAAACAATCCTTGGATAAGCACATGGATGATGATAGGATAGTGGAGGGGGATGAGCTTAGATTAGTTCACAGGTCGGCGCAACAGCGAGGGCCGAAGGACCCGTTCTGCGCTGTATTGTTCTATGTTCTTACCTAAGATAGAATAAGCTCTACAATTTCCCTCAGCACTTATTAACTAGAGAGGAAAGACAAAAAATATCAGTATAGGACATCTTCTACAGTCAAATGGTCTGTCTCATCTCACACATGAATGAATACTTGGGCAAGGTATCAGAGGTTTTCTGGTATCTGTTGAACCTCGCTTAGCAAGAGATATTACATTTATAGCAACAGTGACTATACTGCAAAAGTGCCTCTGAGTGAAACCCTTTGGGATATTCCAAGAATATGAAAGGTGTTTGTTCTTTCAATTTAACAAAATGACAACAAGATGTTTGAAATATTGTGTTTATGATTTTTTTTTGCTTTTTACAGACTAAAAATACTGAACAAGTTTCAAAGCATAACTGGTTGGCTGTCTGTTTTCCTTTGGCCACTGCAATACACTTTCTTGGTTCGGGAGTTAAAGCAAAAATAATACAAAATGGTTAACATACAGAAACTTGGTAACTGCATCTACACAAAATGCTGATACACAGTACAGAGAAAGAGGTATAGTTAGCTTGGAGGCACTTTGATACTCTACTCATTTTTGAGGAACTATTTATGTTCAAGAAACAACCCTGAAAACAATTTCCATAAACATGATCATAAATATAATTATTTTTGGCAAGTGTTAGTTGGATAGCACTGCATCACAAAGTTGGTCTTTCAACTAACTTGTTTAAATCCAGCACAGAACAGTGGAAGCAGTCCTTCCAATTGACATTTGTGAAATGAATATTGTGGACCCAGTGAAAGCCGACAGTGTAAATTACATTGTAAAACAGAAAAAGTCAGGCTAATGGATTAAGGATACTTGCGTGAAGCATGATTTAAGGCACAGTATTGAAAGGCATGCAAAGTCAATATCAGACAGTTAATCGATTCTCTTAAGGTGAGCTGCCAGTGAAGATCCAAGGCTCATAGCATGTTTTGGATAAAGATCAACCATTTAATACAAGTATGGAAAATATTCTCTTCTCCAGCATTGACATTCCTCACTGCAGCATAATTTCAACGTACATAATTTTGTTGTTTTCTGCATCCAAAATATATCTTCCTTCGATTAGAAAGATGGTAATGTACATAATTATTATCAATGTTAGCTCTGAGAGTTTTCCAGGGAGTTCCTATTTTTACAATCTCAAGGTTACAACTTTACTTAAATGTTAAATACATAAAAAGAAGTGTTCATACAGAGTCATCCTCGGCAGCAATGGAGATTTTGGGGGGGGGTGTGGTGGTGGGAGATGTCAGGTGAGTACAGCTTCGGGCTTCATTCTGATCTCCACCCCTTTATCAAACCATCCACTGTGCTTTTCCACAATATATTCTCGACACCTGAGCTATGCTATCCACATATTAATGCTGCCTACTTCATTGAGATTTTAGAGGGCATGCCTTCCACCTAATCTCCCAAACTAGCACCCTCACTACAGACAGAGAAATGAGTTTTATGTTGATATATTTTGTGTACTGCCAGCATTAATCTCTGCTGAAGTGCAACTGTGAGAGACAACTGAATAACTGGCAGCAGGCAGACAATACTGAAAAATGTCGTTTCAGCCATCTGTGTTCATTCAGCTGGCCTTGTCACTCTGCAAATTCACTCTCTCAGTAATGTCTTGCTATTTAAAATTAAACCATTGTGTTTTTTTAACAAAGACACACATCTGACTACTCTGAGTTATTACAGCAAGGTTCTTAGCCAAAGAGGCAGTTACAACACTTTTTTATTAATTTCAGTCGCCTTAGGCCAAGGATAGGGTTGGAGAAGGAGAAACAACCAGCCAGGGATGGTTGAACTGCATGGGCGTTGGTTGCAATACCCTGAATAGTCAAATGACCCTTAAATTCTTGTAGCTGATGTGAAGAGTAGCCACTTAGCTAAGTTGCCATTGAAACAGACTATCAGCGAAATCCATTGAACTGCATCCTAGGAAATGCTACTTACTTCAAGAATTAAACAGGTTTTCACAAAAGGGGTCAAAAGGAAATTAGAATTATTTTCTATCTTGTGATAAGGATATTTCTTCAAACCAAGTGTTACAAGGGTCACCTACAGACGGTCTGCCTCATCTTGAGAGTAAATGACAGATTTTTCTTGCTATTACTGCTCTCTGACACTCTGTTCTTTTTGGGTTATTTTGTACAGGTTAATATTTTTCTCTTCATTCCTGTGAAGAAGTTGGCACTGAAAATGCTGGGGCAGGATCTCCTCATAGAAAGAAACAGTTGCATGCTCCCTCCGCATTTTGGAAGAGAGATAAATGGTGGCCCTCTGTGCACTAAGATGTCGCAAAGTATGGATGAGTGAAGTGTAGGTCTCAGGGAGATACACAATGTCAGAGCCCAGAACAAAGTCATAGTCAGTGGGAAAGTGACTATGGTTACTGCCCCAGGATAGGGCACGGACCCGGAAGCGATGAGCGCAGGAAGAGGGGATGTTGGCCAAGACGTTGTTCTCTATTTGTTTCAAAGCTTGTGGTAGGTCTGTGATGGTTACATCTCCACCTGATAAATAAAAGAAAAAAACATTTCTCCACTTATAATTACTCCTGAGGTTTTTGAAATCAGCAGTTTTTAAAGAGTCGCCAAACCTAAAAAACAGCTTGCAATGATATAGCATTTGTAACATAGTGGAGAAAGTGAGGACTGCAGATGCTGGAGATCAGAGTTGTGTGTGGTGCTGGAAAAGCACAGCAGGTCAGGCAGCATATGCCCAAAACATTTGACATTGAGCCACATAAGGAGAAAGTTGGAATTGGTAACCAAGAGGTTGATCAAAGAGAGGTTTACAGGATCCTTAAAAAAAGGAGGAAAGAGATGTAAAAAGATAGATAATTTTAGGAAAAGGAATTCCAGAGCTAAGGATGCAGGCAGCATGAAGGCAATGGCAAAGTCATAAAAATCAGGGAGCTATGAGGGGCCAAACCTGAGAGAGGAGAGGGGTCTGAAAGGATTGTAGGGCTGGAGGAGGTTATAGAGGTAGAAAATGGGGTGTGTTCAGGGAGTAATTTGAACAGAGAATAAGAATTCAAGAAATCCATAAAGTTTATTTCTTCTGGCCCAACACACTTTCTTCCTTTGCAGACACAAACCGCTCAGACAAATCTAGAAAGAGGTGACACAGATTTAACAATCAAAGCATAGAGACTTCCAGATTTAGACATGTTGAAGTTTAACCAGACAGTCTGTGCAGTCCATCAGCACAGAATATGGGTAAGTGTACCCCTGCCTCACCGGCATGGATTACCCTTTCAGAGTGCTGGCTTCTGAGTTGAAGGGGAAAGAATCCCAGCTTCCGGTGACAGATCTATCTTTTCTCAAGTTTCATTAGTTTGGCTAGTCAATCGTCAGCAATGTCAGAGTACCACACACCTGTGTAGTTCAAGTACTGGGTTAATAAAGAAGAGGATCAAGTTGGTTGTAGTCTCCTACTGTGAACTGTACCAACCGGGAGCCATTACACCACAGGAAGGCATCTGTCACTGGTTAGTCAGCATTCTCATCTCCACTGTGGCTGGGGAAGGGCAGAGTGGCAGAGGAAAGAAACCCAGTCTGGTTCAGAGATGGGACTGCGCAGCACAGGTACCAACACACACAAACATGTCGATAGAGCTTAGTGCCTTAATCAACGAAACCATCAGGAGGGATGACAATAACACATAGATTATTGGAGGGAAACTGTTTAGCAAGCAAACATTTCCTTTATCATAGTCCCCTCTTCCAGCAACACAAAGCATGTCACTACTAAAAAAGCAAATGCTGAGAATCTTAAATAAAACGGAGAATGCTGAACCTACTCAACAGGTATTCAACATCCTTTGTGGAGAAAGAAACAGTCCAAAGATTATTGACCTACAACGTTAGATCTCTTACTTCCTCCACAGAAGCTGCCAGCTCTACAGATTTCTTCAGCACTCTTGGTTTATATTCCGTACACCTTGCTTTCTGTTTTCCTGATTATTATGTCTGCATAAGTGTGTTTGGTTGTGAATCCTATTAGATCGCATGGATCGGTTGGAGCAGTAGTTAGAGGCAATGAGGAATTTACAGGAGCTAGGGGATGTGATGGATGGCAGTTATAGAAAGGGGGAAAAACCGCAGATATAGTCAGCTAGATGGGTTACCACCAGGAAAGGTAAGAGAGGTAGGCAGATAGTGCAGGAATCTGCTGTGGCTATCTCAAACAAATACTCTATTTTAGAAAATGTAAGGGGCGATGGACTCTCAGGGGAATATAGTACAAACAGCCAAGTTTCTGGTACAGAGAATGGCTCGAATGTAGTAAGGGGTACGTCACGTTCCAAGTGATTGATTGTGATAGTCAGAGGCACAGACAGACCTTTCTGTGGCCAACAGCAAAAAAATTAGAATGGTGTGTTGCCTTCCTGGTGCTGGGATCAAGGATATCTCTGAGAGAGTGCAGAATATTTTCAAAGGGGAGTGGGACCAACAGGACACCATTGTACACATTGGAGTGACTTGGAAAGGGAAAAGGATTAGATTCCGAAGAGAGAATAGAGAAGGTTAGGCAGGAATTTAAAAAGGAAGTCCTCAAGGGTAGTAATATCTGGATTACACCTGGTGCTATGAGCTAGTGAGGGTAGGAATAGGAGGATAGAGCAGATAAATGAGGAGCTGGTGCAGGGGAGACGGGTTCACATTTATGGATTACTGGAATCTTGACTAGGGTAAAAGTGACCTGTATAAGAAAGAAGAATTGCACCTGAATTGGAAGGGGACTAATATACTGGCAGGGAGATTTCCTAGAGCTGCTTTGGAGGATTTAAAAGTCATAAGGTGGTGGTGGTGGGGTTACTCAGAGACAGTGTGAGGAAAGAGATTTAGTCCGAGATTGGTACAGTTGGGAAAAGGAGCAAGTCAAACAGTCAGGGTAGGAAGGAACAAGTCAGAGAATAAGGCAAGAGTGATAAATTAAACTGCATTTACTTCAATGCAAGAGGCCTAATAGGGAAGGCAGATGAACTCAGGGCATGGTTAGGAACATGGGACTGGGATAGCAAAGCAATTACAGAAACATGGCTCAGGGATGGACAGGACTGGCAGCTTAATGTTCCAGGATACAAAATGCTACAGGAAGGGTAGAAAGGGGGGCAAGAGAGGAGGGGGAGTGGTGTTTTTGATAAGGGATAACATCAAAAACTTAGGGAGAATATTCCTGGGAATACATCCAGGGAAGTTATTTGGGTGAAACTGAGAAATAAGAAAGGGATGATCACCTTGTTGGGATTGTGCTAGAGACCCCTTAATAGTCAGCAGGAAATTGAAAAGCAAAAATTTGTCAGAGCTCGGAGTTATCTATAAGAATAATAGGATGGTAATGGTAGGAGATTTTAAACTTTCCAAACAGACTGTGACTGCCACAGTGTTAAGGGGTTAGATGGAGAGGAATTTATTCAGTGTGTACAAGAACATGTTCTGATTTAGTATATGTATGTACCTAATAGAGAAGGTGCAAACCATGACCTACTCTTAGGAAATAAGGCAGGGCAGGTGACTGAGGTGTCAGAGGGGGAGCACTTAGGGGCCAATGACCATAATTCTTTGTTTTAAAATAGTGATGGAAAAGGATAGACAGAATCTAAAAGTTAAAGTTCAAGTTGGAGGAAGGTATTAGGCAAGAACTTTCAAAAGCTGACTGGGTGCGGATGTTCGCAGGTAAAGGGACGGCTGGAAAATGGGAAGCCTTCAAAAAAAAAAGAGTCCAGAGAAAGTATATTCCTGTTAGGGTGAAAGGAAAGGCTGGTAGTTGTAGGGAAAGTTGGATGACTAGAGAAATTGAGGGTGTGGTCAAGAAAAAGAAGGAAGCATGTCAGGTATAGACAGCAGAGATTGAGTGAATCCTTAGAGTAAAAAGGCAGGAGGAATATACTTAGAAGAGAAATCAGGAGGGAAAAAAGGGGACATGAGATAGCTTTAGCAAATAGGGTTAAGGAGAATCAAAAGGGATTTTATAAATACATTAAGGACAAAAGGGTAACTAGGGAAAGAATAGGACCCCTCAAAGTTCAGCAAGGCAGCCTCTGTGTGGAACTGCAGGAGATGGGAAAGATACTAAACAAATATTTTGCATCAGTGTTTACTATGGAGCAGGACATGAAAGATGTAGAATGTGGGGAAATACATGGTGACATCTTCAAAAATGTCCATATTACAGAGGAAATGGTACTGGATGTCTTGAAATGCATAAAAAAAAGTGGATAAATCCCAGGAGCTGATCAGGTATAACCAGGACTCGATGGGAAGCTAGGGAAGTGACTGCTGGGCCCTTTGCTGAGATATTTATATCATTGATAGTTACAGGGGAGGTGCCAGAAAACTGGAGTTTGGCTAACATAGTGCCACTATTTAAGTAAGGTGGTAAGGAAAAGCCAGGAAACGATAGACCAGTGAGCCTGACATCAGTGGTGGGCAAGTTGTTGGAGGGAATCCGGAGGAACAGGATTTACATGTATTTGGAAGGGCAAGGATTGATTAGGGATAGTCAACTTTACTTTGTGCGTGGGAAATCATGTCTTGTGAACTTGAGTTTTTTTGAAGAAGTAACTGAGAGGATTGAGGAGGGCAGTGCAATGCACGTGATCTATATGGACTTCAGTAATGCGTTCAACAAGGTTCCTCATGGTAGACTGGTTAGCAAGGTTAGATCACCTGGAATACAGGGAGAAGTAGTCATTTGGATACAGAACTGACTCGAAGGTAGAAGACAGAGGGTGGTGGTGGCGGGTTGTTTTTCCAGACTGGAGGCCGGTGACCAGTGGTGTGCCACAAGGATCTGTGCTGGGTCCACTACATTTTGTCATTTATATAAATGATTTGGATGTGAACATAGGAGGTGTAGTTAGTAATTTTACAGATGACCCACCAAAATTGGAGGTCTAGTGGATAGTGAAGAAGATTACCTAGAATATAACAGGATCTTGATCAGATGGGCCAAGGAGTGACAGATGGACTTTAATGCAGGTAAATGTGAGGCGCTGCATTTTGGAAAGACAAATCAGGGCTGGACTTATACATTTAATGGTAAGGTCCTGGGGTGTATTGCTGAACAAAGAGACCTTGGAGTGCAGGGTCATAGTCTCTTGAAAGAGGGGGTCTTTCAAGTAGTATCGCGAAGAAGGTATTTAGTATGCTTTCCTTATCTATACAGTACATTGTCCCAAAAGTGGCCTAACCATTGTGTGCAATTCTGGTCTCCCTGCTATAGGAAGGATGTTGTGAAACTTGAAAGGTTTCAGAAAAGATTTGCAAGGATGTTGCCAGGTTTGGAGGGTTTGAGCTATAGGGAGAGGCTGAATAGGCTAGGGCTGTTTTTCCCTGGAGCATTGGAATCTGAGGGGGTAACCTTATAGAGGTTTATAAAATCATGAGGGGCATGGATAGGGTAAATAGAGAAGGTCTTTTCCCTGGGTTGGGGGAATCCAGAATTAAAAGGGATAAGTTTAGGGGAAAGATTTAGCAGGGATCCAAGGGACAACGTTTTCACACAGAGGGTGGTACGTGTGTGGAATGAGCTGCCAGAGGAAGTGGTGGAGGTTGGTACAATCACAGCATTTAAATGGGTACATGAATAGGAAGGGTTTAGAGGGATATGGGGCAAGTGCTGGCAAAGTGCTAGATTAGGTTAGGATATCTGGTCAGCATGGACGAGTTTGACTGAAGGGTCTGTTTCGGTGCTGGACACCTCTATGACTTTTATGTATAAATTAAGAGCTGGAGTTGGCTACTCAGCCCCTCTCGCCTGCTCCATCACTTGATGAGATCATGACTAATCTGATTGTGATGCCAAATCCCCATTAATTGTTTGCCCCAGATAAAGTTTGACTTTAAACTTACCCAAGAGAACAGCAAGAATCCCCACAATTCCAGTGCCTGCACCCAGTTCAATCACCTTCCTCCCACAGAAACTCATCTTCTGTTTCTCAAAGTACTGACAAAGAGCCAGACCCTGAAAACATCACACATTTATATTAGAACAAGTTAATTTTGAGGGTGACGAAGCATTGCAGTACCAATAGATAGTGCCAGAAAACAAGAGAAAGAACAAAAGGATTTGCATTTATGTAGCATCTTTACAACATCAGCACGTCTTAAAGTGCTTTGCAGCCAAGTAAACACTTTTAAAATGCAGTCACAGTGTGATGTAGGAATTGTAGTAGTCAATGTGCACACAGCAAGCTTCCACAAATAGCAATCTGATAAGAGAAACATCAGAAGACAGGAGCAGGAGGAGACCATTTGGCCCTTCGAGCCTGCTCCACCATTCATAACAATCATGGCTGATCATCCAACTCAGTTTAATCCTGCTTTCTCCCCATAGCCTTTGATCCCATTCACACCAAGTGCTGCATCTAGCCACCTCTTAAATACATTCAATGTTTTGGCATCAACTATTTCCTGTGGCAATGAATTTCACAGGCTCACTCACCACTGAGTGAAGAAATGTCTTCTCATCCCCATCCTAAATGGTCCACCTGGAATCCTCGGTGTGACCCCTGGTTCTGGACACACCCACCATTAGGAACATCCTCCCTGCATTAACCTGGTCTCGTCCTGTTAGAATTTTATAAGTCTCTGCGAGATCCTCCCTCATTCTTCTGAACTTCAGCAAAAACAATCCTAACTCAGTCAGTCAATCTCTCCTCTTACATCAGTCCTGCCATCCCCAGAATCAACCTTCACTGCACTCCCTCGAGAGCAAGACCATCCTTCCTCAGAAGAAAACCAAAACTGCACACAGTATTCAAGGTGTGGCCTCACCAAGGCCCTGCATTAACTGAAACACATTCCTGTTCCTGTACTCAAAACTTGTTGCAATGAAGGCCAACATACCATTTCCCTTCTTTACCACCTGCTGCAACTGGTGCTCAAGGACTAATAAATCAGATTATCTGATCATTAAGTGTTGGCTGAAGACTAACTGTCGAGGCCACTTTTAGAATACTGCGTTCAATAATGGTCCCCCTGCTAAAGGAAAGATATTGCTAAACTTGAAAGGGTTCAGAAAAGATTTACAAGGATATAACCATGATTGGAGGGTTTGAGTTATAAGGAGAGGCTGGATAGGCTGGGCTGTTTTCCCCTGAAGTTTCAGAGGCAGAGGAGTGACCTTATAGAGATTTATAAAATCATGAGGGGTATGGATAGGATAGATAAACAAGGTCTTTTTCCCAAGGTAGGAGAGTCTAAAACTAGAGGGCACAGGTGAGGGAGGAATAGATTTAAAAGGGACCTGAGGGGCAACTTGTTCATGTAGAGGGTGGTCCGTGTATGGAATGAACTGCCAGAGGAAGTGGTGGAGGCTGGTACAATTGCAGTATTTAAAAGGCATCTGGATGGATATATGAATAGGAAGGGTTTAGAGGGACTAGATCAGTTTAGGATATCTGGTCGGCATGGCAAGTTGGGCTGAAGAGCCTGTTTCCATGCTGTACAACTCTGACTCTAAGTATTGGCCTGGACACTGGGGATAATTCCCTTGCTCTTCTTCAAAACAGTGTCATGGAATCTTTTGCGTTCATCTAGAGAGGGTCAAACTTGGTTTGACGCCTCATTCAAAAGGCAGCCCCTTTGAAAGTGCACTACTATACTGCAACTGTCAGCCTCAACTTTATGCTGAAGTTTTTGGGAGTAAAACTTTGAATCTTCTGATAGAGGCAAGAATGCTTCCACTGAGTCACTGCTGATACCTACATTCAAACAGCTCCATATAATGAGAAGGAGTGATTGGTGGGGAACAGAAGTAACCAGACTGATTTCCCACTGGTTAGTTCAGTGCAGAATTGACTGAAGTCAGGTAAGAAATAACTTTTATTTTTATATAACCTTGTCGTGACTTCAGGATGTCACAAAGTGTTTCACAGTCAACAATTTACTTTGAAACACATTCTGATGTATGAAAATGTGGCAGCCAATTTGTGTATAGGAAAGTCTCACAAAGACCAAAGATGAATGGGTGCATTGGAAGGGGAGAAAAAAGGGAGACATTTTGGCTCTATATTAGGACAACCCTCCCCACCCCCAATCTTTATTGGCTAGTGGTGTGGAATCCCTTTTATCCATCTGAGCAGGCAAACAGGGCCTCGGTTGGATGTCTTTTCTGAAAGATTTCACCTCCAATAGTTCAGCACTGCAAGGAAATGCAAGGCTAGGCTACAATTGTGTACCAAAGTCCTAGACTGGAGCTTGAAACCATACCTTTGCCACTTAGAGAAAAATCCAGCCAGCCGATAAGTTAAAATATCAATGGGGCAGATAAATAAATGAGATGTAACTAGCTTGATTTTTCCTCTATACAAGATAAATGGACAAAGTACGGACAATAAATGCTGGCCTGCCAGCAACGTCAGGTCCCAAAACTTACGGCATCCCACACGAGAGCAGCAACTCCCAGACTGGCGCTGAAGTTTTGGGTGATCTTTAAAACATGCCCACAAAAGTTGTAACTGCTCTCTTCTGTGTAATAATCTGAAAAAAGACCATCATCCTTGGGGAAAACAGAGCACAAATGCTCTTCCACCTGGGTTTGCATCATCTTCCCTAGCCGAATGATCTTCTGCTGATCGATGAATACTTTTCAGTCTCCCTTGCCTCCACACCAATTGCAGGGTGAATTAGTTCCAAGTTGTGTTTCATTCTGTGAAATGTAAAACAGGGAAAATATGAACATGTCACAATTCACTTTGGAAGAGGGACAAATTTTAAAATATTCAACCTGATCCTATGTTTAACACAAAGAGGTTTGATGGGGGTATCTGTGTTTCGTTGCTACATTACTGGTGTTTCAGGCTACTGTTGGGTAAGCAAGAAAAACAACTAAACAAGCTGATCCTGAAACATTTAGAATTTCCATAAGTCCTATGGATCAGTAGCTGCATGTACATTTCTAGCTCTTCCCAGGGTGAGGCCAGGAGATTAAGTCAAAACTACCATTTTTTAAAAAAGAATCAGGAGATCTTGAAGTATAACAGATTCACACTAACTGCAAGATTTTGTTAGCAAGTTTGCAGGATAGCTCTTCAAAAGCTCAAACTATTGCTTTAATATACTATTCATGTTTTGATTTAGAATATCAAAGGATGGATGTGCTGGTATTGGAGGGGGATCCAGAGGAAATTTATAAAAATAATCCCAAGAATGAAGGGTTTATCACATGAGGAGCATTTGAGGACAAAGGGTCTGTACTTGATGGAGTTTACAAGAAGTGTAAGGGGGATCTGGTTGAACCTTAAAGAATTTGGAGAGACCTGGAAAGAGTGGACATGAAGATGATGTTTCCACAAGGACCCAAGGGCACAGCCTTAGCATGAAGGGATGACCCTTTAGAATTGAAGTGAGGAAAACTTTCTTCAGCCAGAGGGTAGCGAATCTGTGGAACTCATTACTGTGAAGGCCAAGTCATTGCATTTATGACAGCGAGAGATAGATACTTGATTAGTGAGGGGGGTCAAGGGTTACAGGTAGAAGGCAGAAGAATGGGGTTGAGAAACATACTCGCCATGATCAAATGGCAGAGCAGACTCAATGGGCCAAATAACCCAATTCTATATTTTATGGTCTTACTCAGCTTGTTGAAACAGACTGTCAAAGCTTTTCACCTTGTACTCATCAGAACATAATTGTAATCTCAAATTGGAGCAATTTATACAGCATGAGAAGATGGTACCAATTGGTTGGAAAGTGTACTACGATTGATAAGGGTATTCAGAAACACACAAGTCTTACAGTGTAGAAGCCATTGAGCCTGCACGAGCTCTTCAAACAAGCATCATTACTAAATACCAATCTCCTGCTTTTTACTTGTATATTTGCATGTTACTTTTAGCTAGATACTGATCCAATACCCTTTTAAACGCCTCAACTGAACTAGCTTTTACATTTCTAGGCTGTGGAGAATACCCCAGGCAACAGTTAACTACAACCGTTCTCTCATGCTATATAAACTTTTCTTCCCCCTGAAGTTTGATATTCTTGTGATTTCGTCCTAACAAGCGCAAGACGGGAAACCTCAAAAGAATGCCTCTTTATTTCACCAATGCTCAAGTTATCTAATACCAAGCAACAAATTAATATGCTTAAATACGTTCTGGAACACTTCTACCACAAATCTCTAAACACAATAATTTGTAATTCTACGATTAAACTGCATCCAACATGATACTAAAACAGTCCGCCAAACCTTACACACTGAAGCCCACTGTAGGCGGGTTTACCTCCGATTGATCCGTTCAAGAGACTGTAAGAGGCCAGCTGCCGTTTCTGATTGGTTGATCTGGCTGCCAGTCACCCGCCACTGATGAAGTACGGCTGACCTTCCAATCAGCCCGGCCAATTCCAGATGCGTATGTAAATTTGTTGGGTTTGTTTTGGTATTTAAAGTGGAATCTCAGTTCGTGAAACGCTGATTCGCTGGTGACAAACCGAGCCAACGGAAAGCCGATAGGATCAAACTTTCTCTGCTAAGAGCTTTTCGAAATCGCATCACGCGAAGATGCAATGTAAACAGCTCCTACTGGTGGCTGAAGCCAGCTACCGACAGGACAAGAAAATAATCTCTCAAAATATGACGGTTAGCTCATACATCTTCCTGGCGTTTATGGATGTAGTCTTCAGATGATTTGGAGAAGGGTCAGAGGGTACAGATAATTGCTTCGTTCACTCCCAAACCTTTGCCTCCTCACTTCAGATGCTCCTTAAAACTTATCTCTTTGATCGAGCTTTTGGACACCTGTCATAATAACTCCTTCTTAACTGATGGTGTGAGGTCAGTACTATATGATTCTCTGAATCTTTTGAGGTTATTGGGGACACTGATCTAACATTTTGGGGAAAAGGAGACAAATCTGCAAGTATTAATAAAGGAGAAAAGACCCAGATGGGAATGGGAGTTATGCACAGGCCTCCGAGCTGTCGTTAGGATGTGGGGAAGAAAATAAATCAGGAAATAGAAAAGGCATGTAAGGCACTATTACATTAATCATGAGGGATTTCAATATGTAGGTGATCTGGGAAAATCAGATTGATACTGGACCCCAAGAAAAGGAATTTCTGGAATGTCTACGAGACTTTTTTTGGAGCAGCTTGTGGTAGAGCCCACTAAGAAACAGGGAGAAAGTGAGGACTGCAGATGCCAGAGATGGGAATCGAGAGAGTATGGTGCTGGAAAAGCACAGCAGGTCAGGCAGCATCTGAGGAGCAGGAGAATCAATGATTTGGGCATAAACCCTTCATCAAGAATGAGGCTTGTGGGCTGGGCTTGGGGGTGGGAGGTAGCTGAGAGATAAGTTGGGGGGGGAAGGGAGCTGAGAATGCGATAGGTAGACAAAGTTTGGGCAGATGGTGATAGGGTGGAGCAAATAGATGGGAAAGGTGACGGACAGGTCAAGAGGGCAGTGCCGAGTTGGAGGCTTGGGAGTGGGATAATGTGGGGAAAGGGGAAATGGTGAAATCCACATTGATCCTGTGTGGTTGCAAGGTTCCAAGGCGGAATATGAAGTGTTCTTCCTCCAGGCATCGGGTGGTAAGGATTTGGTGATGGAGGAGACCCAGGACCTGCGTGTCCTTGGCAGAGTGGGAGGGGGAATTGAAGTGTTCAGCCACAGGGCGGTGAGGTTGGTTGGTGTGGATGTCCCAGAGATGTTCTGTGAAACAGTCCGTGGGTTGGCGTCCTGTCTCCCCGATGTAGAGGAGACTACATTGGATGCAACGGATACAGTAGATCACCTTCCACCCCACCAACCTCCATATACATCACATCATCCTTCGCCACTACCGCCACCTACAAATGGACCCCACCACCAGATATATATTTCCCTCCTCACTCCTATCAGTGTTCTGGAGAGACCATTCCCTCTGCAGCTCCCTCATACGATCCACACCCACGCCCCCACCAGCCCACACCCCACACCCGGCACCTTCCCCTGGTACCGCAGGAAGTGCAAAACATGTGCCCACACCTCACCCCTCATCTCTGTCCAAGGCCCCAAAGGAACCTTCCACATCCGACAAAAATTTACTTGTACCTCCACCAATGTCATCTACTGTATCCGTTACACCTGATGTGGTCTCTTGGTCTGTCCAAGTCCTTCTGCAGTCTCCGCACTTCCTCAATACAATCCATCTCTCTACCTATCTTTGTGTCACTTGCAAATTTGATGAAGATGCCTTCATTCTTTCACCTAGGTTGTTAATGTATAATGTGAATAGTTATGGCCCCAGCACTGACCCCTGCGGAACTCTACAAGTCACCAGCGGCCATCCTGAAAAAGACACCTTTATCTCCCCCTCTGCCTTTTGCCAGTCAGGCAATCCTCTATCCATGCCACTGCTTTGCCCTAATACCATGGGCGCTTATCTTATTCTGCAGCCTCCCATATGGCACCTTGTCAAAGGCCTTCTGGAATCCCAATAGATCACGTCCACTGGCTCTCCTTTGTCTCACTTGCTTATTTCCTCCTCAAATAATTCAAATAGAATTGTCAGGCATGATCATTCCTTGATGAAGCCGTGCTGATTCAGCCCTATGTTACCATATACTTTGTATTTCACAATCTCGTCCTTAATAATGGACTCTAAATTCCTACCAATAACAGAGGTCAGGCTAACCAGCCTACAATTTCCTGTCTTCTGCTTCCCTCTCTTGTTCAACAGGGGTTATACATTAGCCATTTTCCAGTCCTCTGGTACCCTCCCTTATTCCAGTGATTCCTGACAGATCACCACAAATGCCTCCACAATCTCTTCAGCTGGCTCCTTCAGAACTCTGGGATATCATCCATCTGGTCTGGGTGATTTATCCACCTTCAGACCTTTCGGCTTCCCCAGCACCTCTTTAGTGATGGCCACTCCACTAATTTCTGCCTCCTGACCCTCTTGAAGTTCTGGCATGCTACTGGTGTCTTCCACTGTGAAAATGAATGCAAAGTATCTATTCAGTTTCTCTGCCATTTCTTTGTTCCTTATTACTATTTCTCCATCCTCATTTTCCAGTGGTCCAATGTCCACTCTTGCCTCTTTCTTATCTTTTACATACCTTTTAAAAACTCCTACAATCTTCTTTTCTAATACTAGCTAGCTTAACCTCACATTTTCATCTTCTCCGTCCTTATTGCTTTTTAATTGTCCTCTGCTGGTTTTTAAAGATTTTACAATCCTCTGGCTTCACACTAATCTTCACCACGTTGTTTGTTTTTTTCTTTTGTTTTTATGCTGTTCCTGACTTCCCTTGTCAGCCATGTTCTTCCTTCGCCTCCCATTAGTAGGTTTCCCCACCCCACTCCGGCCTATCACCCTCACCTTGACCTCCTTCCACCTATCCCACCTCCATCGCCCCTCCCCCTAGTCCCTCCTCCCTACCTTTTATCTTAGCCTGCTTGGCTCTCTCTCTTATTCCTGATGAAGGGCTTATGCTCGAAACGTCGAATTCTCTATTCCTGAGATGCTGCCTGGCCTGCTGTGCTTTGACCAGCAACACATTTGCAGTTGTGATCTCCAGCATCTGCAGACCTCATTTTCTTCTTCCTTGGGGTGAGTTTCTACTGTACCTCCCAAATTATCCCCAGAAATGCATGCCATTGCTGCTCCACTGTCTTCCATCCTGGGCTCCTTCATAATCAACTCTAGCCAGTTCCTCCCCCATGCCTTTACTCAATTATAATACGAATATATCT
Organism: Hemiscyllium ocellatum; assembly: GCF_020745735.1. Classification (NCBI taxonomy): domain Eukaryota; kingdom Metazoa; phylum Chordata; class Chondrichthyes; order Orectolobiformes; family Hemiscylliidae; genus Hemiscyllium; species Hemiscyllium ocellatum. The sequence goes on along the minus strand of NC_083453.1, from coordinate 22,579,984 downwards.
GATTCCAGCTTCTGCCTCTCAAACTGCAACATGAATTCTACCATATTGTGGTCACTGCCCACAAAGGGTTCCTTCACCTTAAACTCCTTAATCCAGTCTGCCTCATTGCACATCACTAAATCCAGAATTGCCTGTTTCTTAGTGGGGAGAGTGTGGTGCTAGAAAAACACAGCAGGTCAGTAGTGATTAGTTTTGGGTTCCATATCTGACGAAGGATGTACTGGCATTGGAGGGAATCCAGAGGAGATTTATGAAAATGATCCTGGGGATGAAGGCCATGTCATATGAGGAGTGGTTGAGGGCTCTGCATCTTTACTTGATGGGGGAATGGGATCTGATTGAATACAGAAACAATGTTTCCACTAGTAGGAGAGACTGGGCCCCAAGGGCACAGCCTCAGATTGAAGGGACGACGTTTTAGAACTGAGATGAGGAAGAATTTCGTCATTCAAAGGGTGTTGAATCTATGGAACTAATTGCCAGAGAAGGCTGTGAAGGGCATTTAAGAAGCTAGATAGGTCCATGATTAAGAGGATCAAGGGTTATGGGGAGAAGGCAGGAGAATGGGATTGAGAAATATATCCGTCATGATTGCATGGTGGAGCAGATTTGATGGGCCCAATGGCCTAATTCTGCTGCTATATTTTATGGTCTTAATAACTTGGAACTCACTTCTAATCAGGATGATATGAGTGGAGGCATTGAATGATTTCAAAAGGAAAGTGGATAAGAGCTTAAAGCAAATAAACTTACAGGACTACAGGGACAGAGCAGGGGAATGGGTTTGACTGGATTGTTCCACAGAGAGAGCCAAATTATCTCCTCCTGTGCTGTAAATGACACTGCAACATCGTGTGGCTTATGTCAAAATCTAAATAAATTGCACCCTTGCCTTGGGATGTTTTAAATTTGGTAAAGACACTGTATAAATGCAGGTTGTCATAGAGAATGTGGGCACAATTCTGCCATCCATTTTAAAGTCATACCTTTTGGTTCTGATTTTATCAATATACAGTTTGCTTTTTGAGTGAGTTTGAATCTTGCCCCAATCAACATCTAGTTATTCTTCCAATATAAATTGCTGTGTCAAAGTTGACAATGGAATGTTACCATGAAGGTGGTGGGGTGCCGGGGTGATGCCATTATACAGATTAAGATTAAACGTCATGTTGAGTAACTTCCTAAACAAAATATGGGTAATTGACCTGAGGACAAATACCCATCACGATGGTGTCATGCTGTCTTGCATGCTGTGTGCACTCACTGTAATGGATAGCTGCCAGTACGGGCGAGGACTCAAGTGAACCCATTGTACTCGGAAATGTCGGTTTATTTAACACATAAACTGTATTTATATCAGGAACTAACAAGAATATCACTTCCAAGAATATTCTTCAATTAAACATGGTAATGTAAATAATAAATATTAAGATAGCTCCTTTCTGTTCCCTGGTAATGAAGGGCTATTCTTTCACCCTTGTTCTGGTTGACCAAGGTTCCTGATGTCTTGCACCCAGTCTTATCTTATATTGCTAGGTTCTCACTTTACAATTATTCAGTGCTCAATGCTCAAATGGCAGAGTAGACTTGAGAGGTTGAATGGTCTGCCTAGTTCCAGTCTTAAGGACTCTACTAATTTGTAATCATGGAGTTTCGGTGACTGATACTGACACCTGATTCTAAACTGTTCAAAATTACCCAAGACCTAATGATAAGATCCCCATGTATTCATTTAATTTGGTCGCTGGCTGTTTTCTGTTACTTCTGTCCTTTCTCCACTCTGATCTATCAGAGTTCTCACTGTAACTCTGATATATCCACATCCCACATTGGATTCCAGCCCATAATGTCTTGCCAGCCTGTCTGAACTCAGCATGAATTGATTCTGCTATGTCTCCACTGAGTTCTTCTTGAAGAGCTGTCACGATTACACTGGCAGCATGGGATGAAGTAAGACAGTGGGACAGTTTGCATTGTTTGCAGTTTGAGAGATGTGCTGTTCTCAATGGGTTAAGTTTCTTTTAGTGTACAGTGAGACTGATTACATTTACTGCTCCTGAGGGACAATGTTCACTTGTATCTTCTGGCCATGGACTTCCCTCTCAGTTCCCCTGCCACGTAGGCAGTTCTTGCTTCACTTTGCTGCTGGCCATCTGAAATCAACTGAGCTGTACCTTGGCAAAGCCAAATAAGCAGAAACACAATGATGCTGACTTGCTGGATGTTGATTAGCTCACTCAGAATGTCATGTTTTTTTTGGCTTTCAAAACTGCATGATAAAGTATGGAGTTTAAACGGTGTCCCGTGTTCAGTGAACTGTACAGTCTGAAATGTGTTATTATTGGTCAGTGGTTCAGCCATATTGACGGCAAGCTAAAGGCCTGGCAAGCTCTCACTCTGAGTATGGCCTGTAAAATCGAGATGCACCAGAATTAAAATGTCCAGCTCTTTCACACTGTGCTGCGGTACTAAAGATGGAATCTTTAGTCATGTAGTTCTTTGAAATGGTCATGGCATTAATCAACTCCAGCCTCCCCACTATTCTTGACCCACTCCAATTTGCCTATCGGACCAACAGATCCATGTCAGATGCCATATCACTTCCCTTCACTCCTCCCTCAGACATCTTGACACCAAGAGCAGCTACATAAGAATCCTACTCATTGACTACAGTTCAGCCTTCAACATTATTATCCCCTCGAGACTGATTACTAAACTTAGTGATCTCAGACTAAGCCTCACTCTCTGCAACTGGATCCTCAGTTTCCTGACCCACAGGCCACAATCAGTGAAGATTGGGGATAATATTTCATCCTCACTAACACTCAACACTGGAGCCCCCCCAGGGTGTGTATACTGTACTCACTGTATACCCATGACTGCGTCGCCAAATACCTGACTAATGCCATTTACAAGTTCGCTGATAACACCACCATAGTCAGTCGAATGTCAGATTGTGATGAAACAGACTACAGACGGGAGGTGAAAGACCTGGAAAAATGGTGTATTGAGAAAAATAGACCAGCAAAACCAAGGACCTCATTATTGACTTTCAGCAGGATGTTATTCATACCCCTCTACACATTAACAGCACAGAGGTGGAACGAGTGGGGAGTGTCAAGCTCCTGGGGTGGTCATCCACAACAAGCTTTCTTGGACTCTTCATGTGGACGCACTGGTTACAAAGGCCCAACACCATCTTCTTCCATAGGCAGCTGAGGAAATCTGGCATGACGGCAAATACTCTTACCAACTTTTATAGTTGTGCCATCGAGAACATTCTGTCTGGATGTGTCACTACTTGGTATGGCAGCTGTACCATTCAAGATCAGAGACGGTTACAGAGAGTGGTGAACCCGGCCCGGACAATCAAAGGCCAACCTCCCATCTATAGAATCCATCTACCAGGCCCACTGTCAAGGAAAGGCCGCCAGCATTCTCAAAGATCCATCCACCCTCGGAATGGTTTTCTACAATCTCTACCATCGGGAGAAGGTACAGAAGCCTGAACACATGCACCAGCCGGTTTCGAAACAGTTTCTGCCCTACTGTTGTTAGAATACTGAATGGACTCACAAACTCTTAAACACTCACCTGTACCTGTGTTTTGGTTTTTGCCGCTATTTACCTATTATTTACTTGTCTATGCTACTTAACTCTGTGATCTGCCTATATTGCTTGTAGGACAAAGCTTTTCACTGTGCCTTGGTACACGTGACAATAAATTCAATTCAGTTTCAATCTAGGCTTCAGGACATGGTTTGTTCTGAGTCTGTTGTGGTTCAACCTGAATCACATATTTGCTTGTGCTAAAGCAAAATGTTCAGATTTGCGGACTTCACAAGTGTAAGGCAGGTTGTGAGAGGGCTACAAACAGTATACAGAGATATATTGATAAGTTAAGTAAGTAGGCAAAAAGTTGTCAAGAGGAATATAATGTGGAAAATGTGAAGTTGAGTGTTTTTGGAAGGGAACAAAAGAATGGAATATTTATTTAAATGGAGGAAAACTTACAGACAGCTGTAACAGAAAGGGATTGGAGGTACTTGTCCATGAAACCCAGAAAGCTAGCACACATGCAGCAGGTAAGACTATAAGACCATAAGACAAAGGAGCAGAAATTCGGCCATTCAGCCCATCAAGTCTGCTCCACCATTCAATCATGGCAGATAAGTTTCTGAACCCCATTCTCCCTCTAACCCTTGATCCCCTTGATATTCAAGAACCTATCTATCTCAGTCTTAAATATACTCAATGACCTGGCCTTCTATGGCAATGACTTTCATCAATGCACCACTCTCTGGCTGAAGAAGTTTCTCCTTAAAGTTTCTCTGTTTTAAAAGGTCTTCCATATACTCTAAGGCTGTGCAATCAGGTCCTCGACTCTCCTACCAATGGAAATATCTCCCCAACATTCACTCTGTCCAGGCCATTCAGTATTCTGTAAGTTTCAGTTGGATCCCCCTCATACAATCATAGAGATGTACAGTGTGGAAACAGACCCTTGGGTTCATCTTGTTCATGCCAACCAGATATCCTAACCTAATCTAGTCCCATTTGCCAGCATTTGGCCCATATCCCTCTAAAATCTTCCTATTTGTATACCCATCCAGATGCCTTTTAAATGCTGTAATTTTACTAGCCTCCACCACTTCCTCTGGCAGCTCATTCCACACAAGCACCACCCTCTCTGTGAAAAGGTTGCCCCTTGAGTCCCTTTTATATCTTTCTCCTCTCACCCTAAACCTATGCCCTCTAGTTCTGGACTCTTCCAACCCAGGGAAAAGCCCTTGTCTATTTGCCCTATCCATGCCCCTCATGATTTTATAAACCTCTATCAGGTCACCCTTCAGCCTCCAACACTCCAGGGAAAATGACCTCACACTATTCAGCCTCTCCCTATAGCTGAAATCCTCCAACCCTGGCAACATTCTTGTAAATTCTTTCTGAACACTTTCAAGTCTCACAACATCCTTCCAATAGGAAGGAGACCAGAATTGCACACAATATTCCAAAAGAGGCCTAACCAATGTCCTGTACAGCCGCAGTGTGACCTCCTAACTCCTGTACTCTATACTCTGACCAATAAAGGAAAGCATACCAAATGCCTTCTTCGTTATCCTATCTATCTGTGACTCTACTTTCAAGGAAGTATGAACCTACACTCTAAGATCTCTTTGTTCAGTAACACTCCCCAGGACCTTACCATTAAGTGTATAAGTCCTGCTAAGATTTGCTTTTCCAAAATGTAGCACATCACATTTATCTGAATTAAACTCCATCTGCCACTCGACCCATTGGCCCATCTGATCAAGATCCAGTTGTAATGTGAGGTAACTTCTTCACTGTCCACGACACCTCCAATTTTGGGTTGTCATCTGCAAACTTACCAACTATGTTCACATCCAAATTATTTATATAAATGACAAAAAGCAGTGGACCCAGCACCAATCCTTGTGGCACTCCACTGGTCACAGGCTTCCAGTCTGAAAAGCAACCTTCCACCACCACCCTCTGTTTTCTACCTTCGAACTAGTTCTGTATCCAAATGGCTAAGTTCCTCTAGGATTCCATCCTTCTAAACTCCATCGAGTATGGACCCCAAGTCCTCAAACGTTTCGCGCATGTGAAGCTTTTCATTCCTGAAACCCGTTTTGTGAGCTTCCTCTGAACACACTCAAGGGCCAGTACACCCTTCCTGAGATATGGGACCCAAAACTGCGCGCAATACTCCAAATGTGGTCTGACCAGAGCTTTATAGAGCTTCAGAAGTACATCCCTGCTTTTATATTCAAGCCCTCTCAAAATAAATGCCATCATTGCATTTGCCTTCCTAACTACTGACTCAACCTTGAGAGAATCCTGGACAAGAATTCCCAAATTTCTTTGCACTTAAGACTTCTGAATTTTCTCCCCATTTAGAAAATAGTCCATGCCTTTTTCCTTCCTACCAAGGTGCATGACCTCACACTTTCCCACACTATACTCCATCTGCCACTTCTTTGCCCACTCTCCTAACCTGTCCAAATCCTTCTGTAGCCTCCCTGCCTCCTCAATGCTACTTGTACCTCTACCTATTGTTGTATCATCTGCAAGTTTAGCCAGCATGCCCTCAGTTCCTTCATCCAGATCATTAATTTATAAAGTGAAAAGTTGTGGTCCCAACACTGAGCCTTGCAGAACACCATTTGTCTCCAGCTGCCATCCCTTTTATCTCCACGCTCTGCTTTCTGCCAGACAGCCAAGCTTCTATCCATGCTAGCAACTTGCTTCTGACACCATGGGCTCTTATCTTACCCAGTAGCCTCCTGTGCAGCACCTTGTCAAAGGCCGTCTTAAAGTCTGGGTAGATAACGTGCATTGGCTCTCCTTGGTTTAACCTGCTTGTTACTTCATGAAAGAATTCTAGCAGCTTTGTCAGGCATGACCTCCCCTTGATGAAACCAGGCTGACTTAGCCCTCTTTTACCATACGCTTCCAAGCATTCAGAAATCTCGTCCTTCACAATGGATTCCAGGATCTTACCCATGACTGAGGTTAGGCTAATTGATCTGTAGTTTTCCATCTTTTGCTTTACTCCCTTTTTAAACAGGGATGACACGTTAGCGATTTTCCAGTCCTCTGGTACCCTCCCTGATTGTAACGATTCCTGAAAGATCACCACTAATTCCTCCACTATTGCTTCACCTATGTCCCTTAGAACTCTGGGGTGTAGTCCATCTGGTTCAGGAGATTTATCCACCTTCAGGCCATTCAGTATTTCTTGCACCTTCTCCTTGGTGATGGCCCCCATACTCAGCTGTGCCCCCTCACTCCCTTGAATTTTTTTGGGATATTACTCGTGTCTTCTACCATGAAGACTGACCCAAAGTAATTATTCAGTTCCTCAGCCATTTTCTTGTTCCCCCTACTATCTCTCCAGTGTCATTTTCCAGCAGCCCAGTGTCCACTTTTGCCCTTTATATATACAAAGAAACTCGTACAGTCTTCCTTTATATTACTGGCTCGCTTATCCTCCTATTTAATCTTCTTCCTCCTTATTTCTTTTATCGTTGCCCTCTGTTGATCTTTGTAAGCTTCCCAATCCTCTAGTTTTCCACTGTTCTTCGCCAAGTTATATGCTTTCTCTTTTGCTTTTATGCTTCCCCTGACTTCCCTAGTCAGCCGTGGTTGCCTCACCCTCCCTGTACCATGCTTCCTTTTTCTCGGGATGAATCTCGGTGTCTCTTGAATTACTCCCAGAAACTCCAGCCATTGCTGTTCCACTGTCTTTCCTGCTAGGCTTTCCTCCCAATCAATTCTACCCAGCCCCTCCCTCTTGCCTCTGTAGTTGCCTTTGGTCAGCTATAATCCGGTTACCTCTGATTCTATCTTCTCCCTCTCAAATTGCAGAGTAAATTCAATCATATTATGATTACTGCCTCCTAAGTGTTCCTTCACTTTAAGCTTCCTTATCAAGTCTGCCTCGTTGCACCACACTAAATCCAGTATTGCCTGTTCCCTAGTGGGTTCCACCACAAGCTGCTCCAAAAAGCCACCTCGTAGACATTCCACAAATTCCCTTTCTTGCAATCCACTACCAACCTGATTTTCCCAGTCCACCTGCATATTGAAACCCCGCAAGATCACTGTAACTTTGCCTTTCCAACACATCTTTTCTATCTTTTGGTGTATCTTGCGCTCTAGCTCCTGACTACTGTTTGGAGGTCTGGACAGAACTCCAACTATGGCTTTTTTACCTTTTGGCTGTTCAATTCTACCCACACAGATTCTATACCAGCTGACCCAACTTAGTTTCTTACTATTGATTTAATTTCATTTCTTACGAATAAAGCAACCCCATCCTCTCTGCCCACCTGCCTATCTTTTAGATAGGAAAGTACTTTACACAGAGGGTGGTAGGTGCCTGGAACATATTGCCAGCAGAGGTAGTAGAGGCAGGCACGATAGATTCATTTAAGGTGCGTCTGGACAGATGCGTGAGTAGGTGGGGAGCAGAGGGATACAGATGCTTAGGAATTAGGCGATGGGTTTAGACAGTGGATTTGGATCGGCTCAGGCTTGGAGGACCTAATGGCCTGTTCCTGGGCTGTAAATATTCTTTGTTCTTTGTATATCCTTGAACATTCAGCTCACAATCCTGATCCCCTTACAGCCATGTCTCCGTGATTCCCACCATGTCATACATGCCAATTTCAATCTGCACCACAAGCTCACTTATCTTATTCGTTAGACTGCGTGCATTCAGATATACTTAACACCTTCAGTCCTGTATTAACAGTCCTTCTTCTCATAGTCATTCGTTTGTCCACTGCGCTTCAAGTTTGATTGCTAACCCTTTCCATACACTCTGCCCTATTGGTGTCTGTACTGGAGACTTTAATAACCTCTCCTGAGTCTGCACTGTTACCTCCTCCGTTAATTCGGATTTTCTCATTTCCCCTCCCCCGCCCCTTTCATTTAAAGCCCTGTCTACAGCCCTAGTTATGCAATTTGCTCGGACTCTAGTCCCAGCACGGTTCAGATGAAGACAATCCCATTGGAACAGATCCCTTCTTCCCCGGTACTGGTGCCAATGTCCCTTTAATTCAAACGCATTTCTCCGACACCAATCTTTGAGCCACACATTTACCTGCTTAATGTTATTGACCCTTTGCTAATTAGCTCATGGGTCAGGTAGTAATCCAGAGATTATTATCTTTTTTGGTTCTGCTTTTTAATTTAACTCCTAGCTATTCGTACTCCCTTGGCAGAACCTCTGCCCTAATTTTAGCTATGTCATGGGTACCTATGTGGACCACAACCACTGGATCTTTACCCTCCTACTCCAAGTTCCTCCAAGCCCAGATGAGAAATCCTGAACCCGAGTGCCAGACAGGCAACACAACTTTCAAGACTCTTGATCCTGATCACAGAGAACAGTGTCTATGCCTCTAACTATATTATCCCAATTACAACAACATTTCTCTTTTGTCCATCCACTTGAGTGGCTCCCTGCATCACGGTGTTGTGGTCAGTCAGCTCATTCTCCCTGCAGTCCCCATTCCCGTTCACACAGGGAGTAAAACTTGTGAACCTGTTGGACAAGGGCAGGAGCAGAACAAGGACAGGGACTGAGGGTCCTGCAACCCTATCTCCTGGATCCCCCGCCCTGCCTCATTCATATCCACACTGTCCTGTCCCTGACCAGTGGCTGAATTTGAGTTAGTTAGTCTAAGGGGTGTGATTGTCTCCTGGAACACAGCGTCCAGGTAACTTGCCTCCTCCCTGATGTGTCGCAGTGTTTGAAGCTCAGACTCCAGCTCATCGACTCTGAGCCAGAGTTCATCCAGCAACCAGCATTTACTATAGGCATAGTCACTGGGAACCACAATAGGGTCCACCACCTCCCACATTGTGCAGGAACAACACATCATCTGACCCTCCATCCTTATTTTGTTTAATTAATTGTGAATTTTTTAAAAAGTTTCACTTTTTTTTAATCTCTGCTTATTTAATTGGAGGCGGTTCAGTGAAGGTTCAGTAGGAAAATCCCTGGTATGGAGGGATTATCTTATGAGCAAAGGCTAAACTCAGTAGAGTTTAGAAGAATGTGAGGTGATCGTATTGAGCCACATTGGATTCTGAGAGGGCTTGACAGGGTAAATGCTGTAAGGATGTTTCACCTCATAGGAGAGTCTAGGACCAGGGGGCACAGTCTCAGAATAAAGGAGCACCAATTTAAAATAGGAGTGAGGAGGAATTTCTTCTGTCACAGGGTTGAGAGTCTTTGGAACTGCTTGCCATAGGGAACTGTGGGGGCAGAGTCCTTGTGTATATTTCAGACTGAGATAGATAGATCCTTTTTCAGTTGGAGAGTGAAGAGAAAGGGCAGGAAAGTGGACGTGAGGAGTGTTGGATCTGCCATAATCCTATTGAATGACCTACTCCTGTTCCTATTTCTTAAGGACTTATAGTCTTATTTTTGAAGATTTCTAAATGTCCTTCATACTCAGTTCCCAGTCAGCCAGTACCTCTCCCCCTGCCCTCATGTACAGAGTTATAGAAGATGACCATCTTGTCTGTCAGTGAAATTCTCCTCAGCTTCATCAGCCAGATGACTGTTGATTCATTATAATCAGCAATAAAGTATTCCATCCAGCCACAGACAGTGAACTGAACTGATATTCTTTTCTTTATTGCAGGAAACATTTGGACAGAATGTCACTGCCAGAAATAAAACATTTTGATTTTAAAATTCTCACTCCTACTTTCAAATCCTCCCACGGCCTCACCCCTTCCCATCTTTGTAACCTGCTCCAGCTCCACAACCCTCTGAAATCTCTGTGCTTATCCAATTGGGCCTTTTGCAGTCCTTTGATTTCCTTTGTTCCCCTATTCGTGGACATACCTTCAGCTGGCTGCGCTGCAAGCTCTGAGAATCCCTCCCTAAACCTCTTAGACACTGACTCTTTCCCCCTTTACAACTCTGCTTAAAATTGATCTCTTTGACCATAGCTTTGGTTGTGAAATCCTCAATTGTGGCTCAGTATCAAATTCAGTTTGTTAATCACTCCAAAGAAGTGTCTCAAGGCATTTTACTATGTTAAAGGTCCTATACAAATGCAGGTGGTGATTATATAGAATGTAATTGTCTTTACAGATAACACTTGGTCCACCTGATCATCTAGATTATTTTCAATCATGAATTTTCCAGTGTAGTTTTTCTCTTGGTGTTGACTTTTTTTCTCTGTTTTATTGCACCTCCCAGTTGATTTCATTTCTGGTGAGGTTTTGGGAGTAGGAGAGGACGGTGGTTTGGTGATGGTCTTTTCCTGCCTGTCGATTTTCATGTGATTGCAGCTGTGGATGAGTGTCAGTTGCAGTGGAGACAAATGGTTCAAAGCAGCTGTGGATTGAAGGAGGTTTCAGTCCAATTGAAACCCTGGATGACTGGCAGTTGAGTTGATCCCATTACCACATTGCATAGTGGAGTTATTAAACTGTGAACCAATACACAGCCAAAGGGAATGAACCCCACACCTCCAATTCTTAGTTTATCATTATATTTAAAAAAAACTTTTGTGAATTCTGTACAGGTACAGAGGGAAGTCATGCTGGGGAATGAAAACTTCAAATTCCATTTTGATTTAGTCCCTTAGCAGTCTCCTTACCACTCCCTCACCTTTGGATGGCATTGTCTGTAACGGTCTTTTCATGTAAATGTCTAATTGGCTACACAGGTGATTGCCGGTGTCTGTTAGTCGTTAAAAACAAAATATCTCTCAGTGATTTGGTGATGGGGCAAAAAACGTTCAGTTGTGTGTGATAACACTTCTGGATATGAAAAAAAAAGCTGTCCACAGCATGCTTCAAGATTTCATACAGTGTGGATCAAATGCGGGTTAAAGCTTCCTTTACTGAGCTTTAATTCAAATTAATTGCAATTTCAATAAGTTTTGGGTTTTCCCCATCTTTTCTCATGACACCTCAGATAAGACTACTAGTTTAACTCAAACAAAGGGCAGTTTGATGCTGTGGAGCCAATCGCCCACATTGGCAGTGCCCAAGGCTCGTTTCATACATTGTCAGAGAGAGAGTGGTCCTATTCATGTTGATGGGACTCAAACCCTCATTCCAGAACTAATCCCCTGTATGACCCCAGTACTCCCTTTTAACTGCATCCCACCTTCCTCCGTTTTTGCTAGGAGTTGATTTAAAAATGTTTTAAAAGTTTGTTTTTGTTTTTGAACCACAAACAGTGCTCTCATCTTTCAGCTTTACATTTTGTCACCCATTTCTATTTGCCTTCAAAATGCAGTGAGCCATCTAATTAAACCACGACAGGCCTGGTAGCAATTGATTGGCTTGGTAGGCCAGTTTTGCTGGGTTGGGCAATCTCCGTATCCTTGAGCTTGAGTAAGAGCTTTGCCTGTGCTCCTTATTCGCCTTGAGAAAGTGGCGATTTGCATTGACATGAACAACATGAAAACATGGCTACCCGGAGTGATATACAGGAGGATAGTATGTAATTGTAATCCAATTATTGAAATAATGTCACAGAGGCTGGTATGCTGTCACCAAGTCACCTTTTATTTACACATGCATGGCACTTGACATAGCCGCTATCAGAGTGAACAGAACCTCTGATTCTCCTGTTTATATCTGTCAGCCAGGGCTCCCTGATTGGGGCTGTTAATATGATCAAATCAGGGAACTTTTATTCTGTGAGGTCCACCTGGCTGACCTTGTTACAATCACTAAAGCTACATCTTCAGGAGTGGGAAATAGTGACTACATCCAGACCAAATGCAGTGAATGGTGTTTTAGTACGAACATCATTGTTTTCTACCACTGCTGACTTTCCTGATATTTCTGCTCCTGCATCTTGTAAGGAAACTTTGATGCAGGTACACTTCAGTGCAGGGGATGGTGGCTTGTTGGTAAATGTTACTGCATTAGTAATGCAGGAGTCTCAAACCATGCTTTGGTTTCATGGGTTCAAATCCAACCATGGCAGATGAGGGGATTTAAATTTAGTTAATAAATCTGGAAATAAAGACCTACTCTCAATAATAATGATCATAAAAACTACCGGGATGCCATTAAAGGTTCATCTAGTTCATTAAGTTAATCTAGTTCAAGCCAGAGAGTTGGGATAAAAGGTTCTTTTTCGTAACGGCAGCTAGTGACAAGTGGTGTCCCACAGGGATCAGTTATATATATGATCTGGATGAAGAGACTGGGGGCATTTTGGTGAAGTTTGCCAATGATATGAGGTTAGGTGGACAGGCAGGTAGGTCTGAGGAGGTGGGGAGGCTGCAGAAAGATTTAGAGAGTTTAGGAGAATGGTCTAAGAAATGGCTGATGAAATTCAATGGGAGCAAATGCGAAGTCTTGCACTTTGAAAAAAAGAACACAGACATGGACTATTTTATAAATGTTGAGAAAATTCATAAAGCCAAAGTACAAAGGGATCTGGGAGTGCTAGTATAGGATTCTCTAAAGGTTGACTTGCAGGTTGAATCCATGATTAAGAAAGCAAATGTAATGTTGTCATTTATTTCAAGAGGGTTGGAATGTAAATGCAGTGATGTGCTACTGAAATTTTATAAAGCTCTGGTTAGGCCCCATTTAGAATACTGTGTCCAGATTTGGGCCCCTCAGGAAGGACATACTGGCACTGGAGCATGTCCAGTGGAGATTCACAAGGATGATCCCTGGAATGGTAGGCCTAACATACGATGAATGGCTGAGGATCCTAGGATTGTATTTGTTACAGTTCAGAAGGTTGAGAGGAGATCTAATAGAAACGTGTAAGATAATGCCTGGCTTAGAAAGGGTGGATGTTGGGAAATTGTTTCCGTCAGATACTAGAACTTGTGGGCACAGCCTTAGAGTTAGAGGGCGTCAATTTAGAACAGAAATTAGACGTTTCTTCAGCCAGAGGGTGGTGGGCCTGTGGAATTCACTGCCACGGAGCGCAGTGGAGGCCAGGATGTTAAATGTCTTCAAGGCAGAGATTGATAAATCCTTAATCTCACAAGGAATTAAGGGATACGGGTGCGTGGGTAAGTGGCGTTGAAATGCCCATCAGCCATGACTGAATGGTGGAGTGGACTCTATGGGCCAAGTAATAACAGCTGTACATCCACTTGAAGGCATCTTACTGAGGGGTCACACCAACTTTCAAGCCTTAGAATTAGAGTGTTATAGAGTAGTAGATGTCCACCGCACAGAAAAAGCCCTTCGAGTTTACACTGGTCAAAAACAAGCACCTAGCTGTTCTTGAAATAGGGTCACAGTGGAAGCACATTTGGACTGCAGGATGTACTGCAGGAATTCACCAAAGCTCCTTCAACAGCCAAACCCATGACCTCTAACATCTCAAAGATCAAGGGCAGCAGATGCATGGGAATACCACTACTTGAGAGTTCCCCTCCAAGCCCCACAGCATCCTGTCTTGGAAATATATCACCATTCCTTCAGTGTTGCCAGGTCAAAACCCTGGAACTCCTTCCCTAACAGCATATGTTACACAGCATGGATTGCAGCGGGTAGAGGGCAGCTTCGCACATTTTCAAGGCAGTTAGGGATGGATGATAAATTGCTGGCCGAGCTGATGAAGCTAAAACTCGTGAATGGTTAAAGAAAAAGCTGACTGACATACACTGGCCTCACTCTGGACTGAGGCCGTTTGGCTTGCGTGGTTTTCTTATGGATGAAAGTCTTATGGATTTACTGGAATTCTATGAAGACATTACGAGCATGGTGGATAACGGGACCCAGTAGATGTGGTGTATCTGGATTTCCAAATGGCATTCAACAAAATGCCGCTCAAAGGCTGCTGCATAACCTAAAGATGCATGGTGTTATGCGCAATGTATTAGCACGGATAGAGGATTGGTTAACTAACAGGAAGCGAAGAGTGGGGATAAATGAGTGCTTTTCTGGTTGACAATCCGTAACTAATGGTGTACCTCAAGCATCAGTGTTGGGACCACAATTGTTTACAATTTACATAGATAATTTGGAGTTGGGGACCACATGTAGTGTGTCAACGTTTGCGGATGACACTAAGATGAGTGGTAGAGTGAAGTGTGCAGAAGACGCTGAAGGTTTGCAGAGGGATATAGATAGTCTAAGTGAGTGGGCACAGGTCTGGCAGATGGAGTACAATATTGATAAATGTGAAGTCATCCATTTTTGGTAGGAATAACAGTAAAAAGGATTGATTTGAATGGTAAGAAGTTGCAGCGTCTGCTGTGCAGAGGGACCTGGGTGTCCTTGTGCATGGATCACAGAAGGTTGGTTTGCAGGTGCAACAGGTAATTAAGGCGGCAAATGGAATTTTGTCTTTTATTGCTAACGGGATTGAGTTTAAAAGCAGGGAGGTTATGTTACAGCTGTATAGCTGGTGAGACCAGACCTGGAATACTGTGTGCAGTTTTGGTCTCCTTACTTGAGAAAGGATGTACAGGCACTGGAAGGGGGTGCAGGGAGGATGTTTCCACCGGTGGGTGAACTAGAACAAGAGGGCATAGCCTCAAAATTAGGGGGAGCAGGTTTAGGATTGAATTGAGAAGGAGGTTCTTCACCCAGAGGGTTGTGAATCTGTGGAACTCCCTGCTCAGTGAAGTGGTTGAGGCTTCCTCATTGGATGTTTTTAAAGCTAAGATAGATAATGTTTTGAACAGTAAAGGAATTAAAGGTCAAGGTGAGAGTGTGGGTAAGTGGAGCTGAATCTACAAAAAAATGAGCCATGATTTTATTGAATGGCATAGCGGGCTCAAAGGGCCAGATGGCCTACTCCTGCTTCTGGTTCTTATGTTCTGAAACAGGCATAACATTAGACAAAAAAAAAGCTTCAGTCCATGTGTCATTGGGAAAACAGACTGAAAGAGCTTTTAGCTGTCTGTTTCTGCACATAACACAACACGTTGCAACAGCAATGCTTAATTTCTGTAAACATTACACTATATTTGCCTGTGAACACGAGCCTTACGAATGAGTTGAACCTTTGTCCCATCCAGCTGTGGCCCTGACCCAAATTTCTGGGTCAATAGCCCCATAAAGGTTCGGTAAGCATTAAAGAGCGCGGTTTGTGAATTGGAGCTGGTAACATGTGCAGACAACAGTCAAGCCTACTGCTGTAACTCTTTCTCGAAAAGGCCATACAATGATTGATGGTTCTGCCATGAGCTAACAAAATTTCTATCAGTCAGTGCTGAATGCTACCCAAATTCTATTTATTTCTCCTTCCTCTCTATGTAAGAAATCTTCTTCCTTTCTGTAGTGAAATCATTGATCACTTGCTCTGCCTCAGTAGGTACTTTGCTCACTTCACTCCCACGACAGAGTCAGAAGGTTTAGAATTTAAGTTTCACTCCAGAGACTTGAGCACATAATCCAGGTTGACATTCCAATGCAATAATGAAGCAGCGCCCCACAGTCACTGAATCAGTGCCAAGAGAGTACTGTGCTGTCAGAGGCTTGGTCCCAAGGGGGACTGATCCCCACTGTCAGTGGATCAGTCCCAACAGTACTGCACAGTTGGAGAGACAGTACTGAGGGAGTATCACACTGACGGAGGGTCAGAACTGATGCGTTGTCAATAGGGCAGCACTAAAAGACGTCGCAGTGTCAGAGGATCATTACTGACGGAGTGCTGCAGTGCCAGGCAAACATCTGTCCTCTCAGTTTTAAAAAAAATTCATTCACAGAACATGAGGATCACAGACTGGGCCAACACTTATTGCCCATCCCTCATTACCCTTGAGTCTATCCTTGCTTCTTGAATTGCTGCAGTACATGTGCTGAAGGTAGACCCACAATGCCTTTAGGGGAAAAAAAATCAGAATTTTGACCTGATGAATGGTGATATATTCCCAAGTCAGGATGGTGAGTGGCTTGGAGAGGAACTTGCAGGCGGTGGTGTTCCCACATATCCTAGAGGGGAGTGGTTGGGGGTTTGGAAGATGCTGTCTAAGCAGCCTTGTAAATTTCAGCACTGCATCTTACAAATGCCACACAATGCTGCAGCTATGCATCAATGGTGAAGGGACTAAGTGTTTGTGGATGAGGCAACAACTACTTTGTCCTGGATGGTGTCAAGCTTCTTGAGTGTTGTTGGAGCTGTACTCATTCAGGCAAGTGGGTGGTATTTCATCACATTCCTGACTTGTGCTTTGTAGATGGTGGACAGGCTTTGGGGGGGATCAGGAGTTGAAGTATTTGCTGCTGTATTCCTTGCCTCTGACCAGCACTTGTGGCTATAGTATTTATATGCCTAGTCCAGTTCAGTTTCACGTCAATTGCAAGTTGAATGCAAAAGATCCATTGGACACTTTTGAAAGAAGTGCAAGGGTGTTCTCCCCAGCGTCCTGGTCAATATTTGTCTCTTAATCTCCAGTCATTTTATCCCTGTTGTTTATAAGGGTTTGTTGTGCAAATAATTGGCAACAACATCTTCTAGATTACAACAGTGACTACATTTCAAACAAAGAAATCAGCATTGGCTGTACATCACTTTGGGACATCCTGAAGTTCTTAATGGCAGTGTATAAGTGCTTTATTTAATTTGACAGACACCAGTTGCATTCTGCAGTATGCCAAAGTAAATATTGGCAGTAATTCATCACTAGAGAGCTGTAGGAATACAGCTCCTTAATAAAAGCAAAATACTGCAGATGCTGAAGATTTGAAATAAAAACAGGAAGTGCTGGAGAAACTCAGCGGGTCTAGCAGCATCTGTGGAAAGAGAAATAAAACTAATGTGTCAACTCCAATGACTCTTCTTTGGGACCCATCTGATCTTCTCCTTACCTCACATGCCCCCACACTCAGTATCCAGCAGGGATGGACAAATAGTGACGAGGAGCAAGAAATAGGTCTGCAGAAACTGATTGAAATGCCCCTAAACGTTACCTCAGTGAAGTTTGGCAAACTCAGGCCAGTGTCTGACAAAAATTGTGATAGGCACAACAAAAACATACCTGCTGAGTGTAATAAATGGCTAGAAGGTTTCTTGTATTAGAATTAGAATTAGAATCCCTAGTGTGAAAACAAGCCCTTGGGCCCAATAAGACCACACCAATCTTCCGAAGAGTAACCTACCCAGGCCCGTTCCCCTGCACTATTTCCCCTGACTAATGCACCTAACATACACACTCCTGAACACTTCAGTCTGTAAAAAGGAATAAAATGTAACAAGTTTTGGGAGTCTTACACTGTACGTCGGATATTATTTAACAGCTTACTTCACCACCTATAAAGATGAGCATTGATTTTTAAATGTTGCTGTGATCTGTTTTATTTTGAAACAAGTAGTACTTTTGTCACAACGTGGGGACAGTAGCATGGTGGCTGTGTCACCAGACTAGCAGTCTAAAAATCAGGATTAATAATCTGGAGATGTGAGTTTAAATCCTATCACAACAGCTGTGCAACTTAAGTTCAATTAATTAAATAGGCCTGGGGTAAAAAGCTAGTTTCAATGACTTACAAAACAACCAGCCTGTTTAATTCACAATGATCTGTGCTTGTGTTTTTTGGTTCAAGGGATGTGGGCATCATAGGCTAGAACAGCATCTATTATCCATCCCCAATTGCCCAGATAATAGTTAAGAGTCACCATCGTTGCCGTGAGTCTGGAGTCACATGTAGGCCAGAACAACACATTTGCTTCTCTAAAAGAATATTACGAACCAGATGTGTTTTTATGAGAATTGACAATAGTTACCTGGTTGCCATTAGCTCCTAATTCCAGATTTTTATTGTATTCAAGTTTCACTTTCTGCCATGGTGGGATTTACACCCATGTCCTGGCAATGAATATGGATTCTGGATTATTAGTCTGGTTACATTACTATTATACCACCAATTTCCCTGTGTCTGCATGTGTGTGGAGGGTTCGTTGTAATCTGACATCCTTAACTGGTCTGATCTATAGTGTACAACTGGATAATCTCACTCGAAACAGATGAAAAATTAAAAAATCAAAATTATAAAGTATTTTAAATTATCAATACCATGTACACATGGCTAAAAGAATTTCAGATCGATGCACACATTTACACTGAAAGTCAAACAAAGGCACACAAAACAACTGTGTATATTGATACTAGTGTGTCACAAATAAAATGAGGATAAATCATCAAAATTCCCTTTCAAAGAAGACAAAACTAAGACTTAATTTTTTTTAAAAATTGTTGCCCAGATTTGAATGGAATTGGTTAGTGATCAGGATACCAGATGACATGATGATGATGATGATGACATATTTCAGGAATAGTGGGTGGTGCTGCTGTCTGTTGGACTATGTTTCAGTCACTGGTTGAAGTGCTGTAACAAATCATTTTTGGAAAGTCTAAAAAAAAGCACTATCTGTACTCAATAAATCCAGTGGTGTTATTCACTTTCCTGTTTTCAAATAAATTTCTGGCAACCATAATCTACCACCATTGCCCCCTCAAGGTCATCACCCCAGCCACTACGAAGTCCCTGAATTCAGGTTGTTCTATTTACCAGCAATATGGTGGGATTAATTTTTAAAACTGTTGCTTTCATTATTTTAGGTCAATAATTTTCAATTGCGTAATATGTTCAGCGCAAGCTAAATTATTTGTACAACTACCCTAAAAGTGGGGGCCACACCACCCAGCCAGAGGGGCATATTTTTTTTAAAAATCAGTTTATCCCCTTGCCAATGCAACCCAATAATAAAAGCTAGTGTAAGGTGAACTAAAATCTTGTCAACCTGGTCTGCCCTTCATAGCTCAGGCAAAAATATTGTCGCATATTTTTTTGAAGTTTGAGAGTTTTCTCTTTCCAAAGATGGCTTCCAAGTGAAATGGTCCCCAGATTTCAACATAGTTGATTGTGAAACTTCTTGAAATTTTCCTAAGACATGGTAAGATAATAATGTATATGTGACATGCAGTGTTTTTTCCAATTACCATGAGCACTTAGACCTTGTGGCCTCAGCTGTACTGGTCATATTCATGGGTTCAGAACTGAACAAGCAGCAATAGCTTCTACACCACTGGACTGGCAGTGGCCCACTCGCGATTCCCCATCAAAAGTTGTGGCTAAATGATATAATCTGATTTGGCAAGTTTTTTTTTCTTAGTTTTTAACTATGAAAGCGTCCTGTGGACCCGGTCATCTGTCAATAAATTGTAGATTGATTTCCTGCTCTGGCACCAGCAGAGTTCGAGTCATTGGTTTTACGATGCCACCCTTAAACTCTGGTCTCACCTCAAAGTGGATTAGAATCTGAAAAAAGAAGACAAAATGCACCATCATGAAAAATTGTGAATGCTGGCAGATAATTGGAGATGCCAAGGCTGAGATTGGTGATTTTTTTCTTTAGGTAAGCAAGGAATATGGAGCAAAGGCAAGTAAATCAAGTTGAGTTAGGTCTAGATCATCCATCACCTAGCTGAGTTGTGGAGCAGGCTGAAGGAGCTGAAAGACCACCTCGGGTTATCGATAAAACCATCATCTAGAAATAATTTACACATACTACTGAGTCAGCTAGTGCTATTAACTATTCCACTTGCAACTATTAAGTATCATGGCCAGAAAACAATAAACCCATTTTCTACTGTGCCCAGCAAAGCGTAAATTCTCCAACTTACTCGAGCCAGTGCTAGGTAGATCTCTAACTCTGCAATTCTTCTTCCAATGCAGCTCCTCTTCCCAAATCCAAACGGGATGGATGCATAGGGATGAAAACTCTGATCCTTGTGAAGCCATCGTTTGGGCTGAAAGCAGTCAGGATTGGGGAAAACCTCCTTATCTCGTGAGGTTGCATAATGACACAGCGTAATCAGAGTCTGTTTCAAAGAGTGAAGACCATTCAGAATCATCAAGGCACCATCAGAACAATGATCACCTGTCAAAACACATGGCCACCACAAGTGTGCAGCAGTATTTCCATGCTGTGTACCTCAAGTAGACACAGGTGGTGGGTCATAACTTCAAGATCCGTGAAAGAACAAAACTCTTTGTCGGATGCTTGTGAAAGACTTTAAAAATGAACCTGCAACCTAAAGGTGTTGGCTATGGTTGAATTTGCTGCTCAGTATAAGAATTACTTTTGAAATTTGCTATTTTATACAGACAATCCTCATTTTAAGCTGCCTCATTCTGTGTTGGTCTGCTTTCACCTCACAGATACGATGAGTATGCTTCATATCAGGACTGCTGCTTCAGTGTTATTTTACACAAGGACAAATGTAGGATTACATAATGTAATCAGTGCCACTTTAGACCAGGCTCTCCTACTCCCTGGCTGTTTTCCACATTTCATCTCTCTCCTACTGACAGTCCCTCTCATTCCCTTCCTCTATCTCTACACCCCTATCTTAAGCCCTCACTCACAGCAAGGGTTCAGGAGAGGGAAGCAGTGATCTGGAAGGTTGGCAGGTGGAGAGAGAAGTAATGAGCAGGAGGGGCAGGTGGGTAAATTGGTAACGGGATGCAAATACAAAAAAAGCTAAATTTTTTTCTATTTTAAGACTTATTTTTTTAAAAAGTTACTTCATTTACGAATTTAGGAATTCAAGAATTTATTTCAACTTTCACTTTTTTTTTCTGACGAGAAAGGTCCTATAGGACTTAACTGCAACTTTTACATTGGTAAAATCTGATTCACTTGAAGTTATTGCAGTTTTTAGGAATGGTGCAACAAAATTTAAGTGACGATTTACTGCACTATTTCATGTCCATCATTGAGATCTTAAAGGGATTTGATAAGTAAACAATTATTACATTAAGATTATGAAAGAGATTAGTAGGGTAGATACTGAAATGTTTTCACTTGATTGGGAGAGTCCAAATCAAATTGGTCATAAAATAGATTAGATTACTTAGTGTGGAAACAGGCCCTTCGGCCTAACAAGTCCACACCGACCCGCCGAAGCGCAACCCACCCATACCCCTACATTTACCCCTTACCTAACACTACGTGCAATTTAGCATGGCCAATTCACCTGACCCGCACATCTTTGGACTGTGGGAGGAAACCAGAGCACCCGGAGGAAACCCACGCAGACACGGTGAGAACGTGCAAACTCCACACAGTCGCCTGAGTCGGGAATTGAACCCGGGTCTCAGGCGCTGTGAGGCAGCAGTGCTAACCACATGTAACCTAATTGCTAATAAATCCAAGAGAGAGGGAGGGAAAAGTTTTGGGAGGAGATTCCAGGGTTTAGGGAAGAAATTCCAGTGCTTTGGCAGATGGGACTCCCTTTACCCTCTGGATTATAAAACAAATCTTACAAATCTCTATGCTGCTTACGTTTTTGGGAATGATATATTCTCCAATTTGGATATCTTTATCTGGAATCACACGAGCGTTACCTGGGATTACAGGATAAAGCCTAAAAAAGGGTGGAAAAATAGCACATTACATGCATGGTTTAGTCAGAATTCCCTCATGTAGTCCTGATGTCATTGGCTATTTTTCTCACCTGTGTGTTTTGCTTCTTATGATGGATGTCTGCACATGAGTTGAATACTTTATCTGCTTTTGACCAGTGTTGGCATCAGGCACTGCTCACTTGAAGAACAGTTCCCTTTAATCTACACCATTGATGTACCCCTGCTCCAACCTCAGGACAATGCCCTGATTGCCATTTGCCCATTGCCCATACGGGCCATGCCAAAAAGTAGTAACATTTCTCGAAAGCTCCCAACAAATACAAGCTCGTTCTCTACAGATGAAAGGTAAATGAACTTTCAGATCTTTCATTGTTTCCCATTGGGTGCTGACTGCCATTAATTTTTGATAAGTTGCCATTCCTTCATTGAAGGAAAATAAAAAAGTTTGCATTTGGTTTTCAGATCAGAATTTGTGCAGACACAAATTCTTGGGTGCAACGATAGAGATGCCGAACAAAGGATGAACAATATCAAGGAGACATCCACATTAACAAGGTAACAAAATTTATCCTTTAACCTCACCTTAGTACTTCCTTCACAACAGCTTTCATGAGGGACATCTTTGCCACATCATTGGCTGAGGGGATGGGCTTATCTCCAACTATCTCTTTGATTTCTTGGAATAGGTCTGTCTGAACATCTGGGTGCCTGGACAACTCATATAGTGTCCAGGACATTGTGCTGGAAATCTACAGGAAAGATAGAGAGAGGAAGAGAGAGAGAGAGAGAGAGAGGGGGGGGGGAGGGAATATGGAGTAATGTGAAACTGGTGCTGAAAGGAAGATGAACCATCTAGTTTAGCAATGAATGATGCAGGTAAGAATATCAACTCCCACTGTCTGCTTTTAGTTCTCAAATAGTGTTACAAATGTGCTAAATATCTTTAGGCTTACATAAGACACTATTTACCAATCTCTTCCCCCCACCCAACTGCGCTCAAATGATTGGCAGAGGACAGGATTTGGGTGTGATATTTCTGTAGTGGAATAACCTGCCATCACTGACATTGACAGAATAATATTTGTTCAGGTGGACAATGAGCATTTCATCCAATCCAGCAGGTTCCCAGTTGGTGAGCTCTGATAAAATTACCCCTGATGAGCTTTACAGAGTTTGAACACCACAAGAACTAATATTGATAAGCACTTACCGTGTCTACACCAGCGAGTAACAATTCTGTGACATTGCCATAAATAGCTTTCATGGGGAGATTCTGTGAGGACAGAAAGTAGGTCAGGTATTTCCCCTCAATTGGCTCCCTTTTCGCTACTTTCTGTTGAATTTCAGCCATCCTTTGGTCTATGTGTCCTTTAGCTGCAAAATAGTTGCAACATGTGGATAAGGCTATGGAGAACAACACTTTATCGAACTAGCACTGACCAGTGAATCTCTACTGGAAGAGCAACCTGGAAGAACACAACACCGCTCCTGGCACAATCTAATGTTCTAGCAATGAGAGGTACAGATAGAGTTGATGGGAGTTGTCTTTTTCCTTAAAATGGGGTATTTCAAGACTAGGGGGCACATATTTAAGGTGAGAAGAGAGATTTAAAGGAGACATAAGGGGCAATTTTTTTTTACATAGAGGTGGTTTGAACATGGAATGAACTTCCTGAGGAAGTGGTGGATGCGGGTGCAATTACAATGTCTAAAAGACATTTGGATGCATACACGAATAAGAAAGGTTTGGAGGGATATGGACCAGGAGCAGCCAGGTGGGACTAGTACAATTTAGGATTATGTTCAGCATGACTTGGACATGCCAATGTTGGAGTGGGGTTATATTCAGCAGAGACTGGTTGGCCCGAAGGATCTGTTTCTGTGCTGGGTAACTCTATGACTCCATAAGTGGAATTGTACATAAACCCTTCCAGAGGAAGTGTCTGATTTTGGTAATGCAGAGTGGTGTTATTTTCAAACCTAATGCCTTCTCACATGAAAAAAGCAAAGGACCTTCTAATCTCATTCTGAGGGAATAACAGGACCAGGAAACTCAACACCAGCATATTAGCACCAGATTTTGCTTGTTTTTTGTTATTGCTGCTGAAGATTTCAGGTGATTGGTAAAAGGTCTTGGGGGAGGGAGATGAGTTTTTTTTAAACACTGAGCTTTTGTAATCTCCTCTAGTGTAAATTGTATGTTGATTACTCTGCTTAACCATTTTCCTCTGTGCCTACTGCTGTGGAACTGCCATAAACTCCCCTGCCCTTTTTCTCTCTCACTCTACCTAGCATCTTCATTGTCCAAGGCTTGGTAAATCAAAGTTTGTGCCAATAACATCACTCCCGGTTAAGACAATGAGGCAGGCTTCAAGAACTTTCTCAGCTGATAAAAGGATTGAACCCATGCTGTTGGCATTATTTAGCACTATGCTCTTGCTAACTGACCCCTTCCCACTCCCAATTGTAAAGAGCTAATTATAGCTTTCATACTGTATTCACATTCACTAGAGGAGGAAAAGTAATTGAGGGGTTCCCCTGATTAGGCAGCATCAGAGATTCCCAACCATCTGTAACACGTGACACAGTCCGAGACTTTCTACTTCCAGTTACTTTGGAGACAGTGCTTGCAGAGACTTTTTCTTTTAAAAAATAACAGGAAATGACCACTGGGTCATGCCACAGACCAGATGCTGCTTCCATTATGAGTACCTGTCTGCCAAGACTGTCAAGGGCACCATCACCCTGAGCTATGGGAGCCTACCAGGCCACCACTGGACACATTTAGATGTATAAAACAGGACACAGCCACTGAGGTAGGTTTTTATTTTTAGTTGGGCAGTGAATGATAGGCACTGGATTCAAAATGGTGTTAGCTTTAAAACAGGCAGTTTCCTTACCCTTTCACTTATTCCTTTTATATTCTCTCTTTTCAAGTACTGACCGAATTTAATGTGAGTTAATTTTTCAATCTGATGCTTGTGTTGAAGCACGATCAACGTCCCTCCTACATCCTTGCCTGCTTCCTCATCTCCAGTTGAACTGTGTACCAACTCCATTGCTACCTCAACAAAACATCTTAAATTACCAAAAGAAAACATGTAATCCCAGCAGGCAATGAATTTGCACCAGGGTTTTGGGTAGATTTTGCGTAGAAACTTTGGCATCGCCATGGTGATGAGTGTCATTTGAAACATGGTGTTAATCGACTGGATAAAATCTTCTGTTTCCATGGGAACATCAGACTTGAGGCAGCCAATCCGTGTCTCAAACAGCACTGAAGAGATACCTGAAAGAGTAGCAAAGTTGAACAGAGATTATACTTTGAAAGTTAAAAACTAGCTCAGTAATCTCAATATTATTTTATTGTAGATATAATCCTCAGTAACCTGTAAGCTCTCCCGAAACTCCCACATCTGACAAGAAGAGCATATCACTCTACTAAAGGCCATTTTTGCTCCTTCACAATCTACAGATCCAGAAAATAGCACCGTCTTATTCCTCTACAAAACACTGCTAAATTAATAGTTAAGGCTTATATTTTAAGTTTAATCAAGGGGCATATCTCAATAAAACATATAATCAAGAAAGAACCCACTCTACTCACTACTGAAGACTTAATTTAGATAAATGTGAGGTGCTGCATTTTGGAAAAGGAAATCTTAGCAGGACTTATACACTTAATGGTAAGGTCCTAGGAAGTGTTGCTGACCAAGAGACTTTGGAGCGTAGGTTCATAGCTCCTTGAAAATGACGTAGCAGGTAGATAGGATAGTGAATAAGGTGTTTGGTATGCTTTGTTTTATTGGTCAGAGTATTGAGTACATGAGATGGGAGGTCATGTTGCGGCTGTACAGGACATTGGTTAGGCCAATGTTGGAATATTGTGTGCAATTCTGGTCTCCTTCCTATCGGAAAGCTGTTGTGAAACTTGAAAGGGTTCACAAAAGATTTACAAAGATGTTGCCAGGGTTGGAGGATCTGAGCTATAGGGAGAAGCTGAACAGGCTGGGGCTGGAGCGTCGGAGGCCGAGGAGTGACCTTATAGAGGTTTACAAAATCATGAGGGGCATGGATAGGATAAATAGACAAAGTCTTTTCCCTGGGGTGGGGAGTCCAGAACTAGAGGGCATAAGTTTATGGTGAGAGGGGAAAGATATAAAAGAGACCCACGGGGCAACGTTTTCATGCAGAGGGTGGTGTGTGTATAGAATGAGCTGCCAGAGGAAGTGGTGGAGGCTGGTACAATTGTAACATTTAAAAGGCATCTGGGTGGGTATATGAATAGGAAGGTCGAGCTGAAAATGTGTTGCTGGTTAAAGCACAGCAGGTTAGGCAGCATCCAAGGAACAGGAAATTCGACGTTTCGGGCCAGACGATTCCTGATGAAGGGCTCTGGCCCGAAACGTCGAATTTCCTGTTCCTTGGATGCTGCCTAACCTGCTGTGCTTTAACCAGCAACACATTTTCAGCTCTGATCTCCAGCATCTGCAGACCTCACTTTTTACTCATATGAATAGGAAGGGTTTGGAGGGATATGGGCCGGGTGCTGGCAGGTGGGACAAGATTGGGTTGGGATATGTGGTCGGCATGGACGGGTTGGACTGAAGGGTCTGTTTCTGTGCTGTACATCTCTATGATTCTATTATTTGGGGCTGATATGTTTAAAACATTATTCTGTTCGTCCTGGGACCTGAACTTAGCCACAACTGAGAGAAGGCCTTTGTATTTTGTTCCACTTTCAGGAATGTGAATTCCCTGAGCTGCTCCCTGCTGCTTAAGCCCATTAATTCTTGGATCCACAGGCCAACTTACATTTCAACAAATTAATGTTTTATTCTGCACCCACGCTGACCTCCGTGTCCTCGTTCTCCATCACTATTCCAGTAAACCGAAGAACAATGGAAAAGTTATAGCACAGAAAGAGACTATTCAGCCAGCATCTATGCCAGCTGAATAAACTAGCTGCCCATCCTAATCAAACTTTTCAGCCCCTGGTCTTTAGCCTAGCTGGTTACAGCATTTCAGGTGCAGATCCGGTTCCTTTTAAATGAGTAGAGTTTACCTGAGTTATTGCCTCAACCACCAGACTAGGCAGCAAATCTGAGACACTGACCATGCTCTGGGTGAAAATGTTTTTCCTCGTGTCCTACTAATTCTTTTACCAATCATTGTAAATCTGTATTCCATGGCAATTGACCTCTCTGCTAGGAGAAACAGGTCTTCCCTGTTCACTGTATCCAAGCCCCTCATTGTTTTGTACACTTTAAGCCACTCCTCAGACTACTTTTCTAAGAAAAACAAACCTCACCTCTCTAATCTTTCTTCATACCTACAATTTTCAAAACCAGGCGACTTTCTTGTAAATCTCCTCTGCACTCTCTCCAGAGCAATAATAACCTTCCAGAACTGTTCACAAAACTCCAGTTGTGGCCTTTATCTACCACTTTATCTACCTGGCCTGCCACTTCCTTTAGCCCTCTCATTACCCTCCTGTTTATTATGTATTCCTTTCCTTTGTGAATCCTCCCCAAATGCATTAACTCACACTTCTCTGGATTGAATATCATTTGCCACTTTTCCTCACACTCAACTATTGATATCTTTCTGCAATTGACAGCGATCTTCTCAACTACTATCAACTACCCAGCCAACTTGTATTGTCTACAAATTTCCCAATCATGCCTCCCACATTTAAGTCTTAATCACGAACACACATCACAATCAGCAAGGGACCCAGCATTGATCCCTATGAAACACGACTGAAAAACACTTACCATTCACAAAAATATCTGTTGACTGTGTCCTTTGTTTCCTGTCACTGAGCTAATTTTGAATCCAACTTGCCATATTCCCTGTATCCCATGGGCTTTAATTTCTCTGAACAGGGTGCAAGACAGGAATTTGTCAAATGCCTTACTAAACCCCATATAGACAGCATCCATCACACTACCCTCATCAACCCTCCTTGTTGCTGTCTCAAAAAATTCAATTAAGTTAGTAAGACATGACCTTCCCTTAAATTCATGCTGACTATCGCTGATCAATTCCCACCTTCAAGGTAACAGTTAATCCTTTCTCTCAATATTGATTCTAGTAATTTGCCCACTACTCATATCAGACTGACAGGCCTACAAGTATTTGGCATAAATCTCATAAGCCTTTTGAATACTGGTACAATATTTGCAAGCCACCACTCCTTTGCTACCTCACCTGTATACGATGAGGATTGGAAAATGATTTTCAAAGCATCTGCTATTTTCTCCCTGGCTTCCAATAAACAGTTCAGGATTTAATTTATCTGGTCCTGGTGATTTACCCACCTTTAAGGAGGTCAGATCTTTTAGTACTTTTCATTGTGCTTATTTTATCCAATATTTCACATCCCACCTCCTGTATCATCCCTCTCCTTTGTGAAGACAGAGATAAAATACTCATTTAGAACCCTCCCCACATCTTCTGCAGCTATGCACAAGTTACCATATACACCTCTGATATGGTCCACCCTTCCCTTAGTTGTTCCATTGCTCATCATGTACTGATAAAACATCTTTGGGTTGTCCTTAATTTTAACAGCCTTTTTTTTTGTATCATTGCTTTCCAAATTTCCTTTTTCATTTCACACCAGTACTTTCAATACTTACTAAGCTTCCTTCAGCATTACTTTATTTGATGTTGTCTTAAGCTCTAGTTGTCTCCTTTACCTTACCCTGCACGATGCCAGATGACCGAGGGCTCCAGATTTGGTTGTACTACCCTTTTTGTTTGTGGGGACATGTCTACACTGTACCCCAAAAATCTTGGTGGTAAATGCGTCCCACTGATTTGCAACTGACTCTCCTTCAAATAGCTGTAACCAGTCCACTTTTCGCTGATCATGTCAGCTTTGTAAAATTTGTCTTCCCCCAATTTAGAACTTTTACTGCTGTTCCATCTCTGTCCCTCTCCATAATGATGCTAGATCTAACTGCATTATGGTCACCCACTGTCACTTCATCCACCTGGCCAACTTAGTTTCCTAACACTATATTTAGAATTGTGACCTCTCTCATTGGGCTTTGTTACATGCTGACTAAACAAAAAATCTTTTGAATGCAGTTAAAGTATTTTGTCCCCTCTGTGCATTTCATGCTGTTTATATCCCAGTTGATATTTTGGTAGTTGAAGTTCCACACTATTATTGCCCGACTGTTTTTTGCACTCGAATTACCAACATAATTTCCTGATGAACTTTCCTGATGAAGGGCTTTTGTCCGAAACGTCAATTTTTCCTGCTCCTCAGATGCTGCCTGATCTGCTGTGCTTTTCCAGCACCACTCTAATCTCCAGCATCTGCAGTCCCCACTT
Source organism: Hemiscyllium ocellatum (assembly GCF_020745735.1). Lineage (NCBI taxonomy): Eukaryota > Metazoa > Chordata > Chondrichthyes > Orectolobiformes > Hemiscylliidae > Hemiscyllium > Hemiscyllium ocellatum. The sequence goes on along the minus strand of NC_083453.1, from coordinate 22,550,770 downwards.
CTGCCTTACCTACATATTTGGGAGAAACCAGGACTGCAGATGCTGGAAACCAGAGTCTAGATTAGAGTGGTGCTGGAAAACCACAGCAGGTCAGGCAGCATCCGAGGTGCAGGAAAATTGACGTATCGGGCAAAAGCCCTTCATCAGGAATAGAGGCAGGGTGTCTGCAGAGTGGAGAGATAAATGAGAGGGGGGTGGGGGTGGGGAGAAAGTAGCATAGAGTATAGTAGGTGAATGGGAGTGGGGATGAACGTGATAGATTAGAGAGGAGGGTGGAGTGGATAGGTGGGAAGGGAGATTGGGAAAGCAAATCTTAGCAGGACTTATACGCTTAATGGTAAGGTTCTAGGGAGTGTTGCTAAACAAAGAGACATTGGAGTGCAGGTTCATAGCTCCTTGAAAGTGGAATTGCAGGTAGATAGGATAGTGAAGAAGACATTTGGTATGCTTTCCTTTATTGGTCAGAGTATTGAGTACAGGAGTTGGGAGGTCATTTTGCAGTTGTACGGGACATTGGTTAGGCCACTGTTGGAATATTGCGTACAATTCTGGTCTCCTTCCTATCGGAAAGATGTTGTGAAACTTGAAAGGGTTCAGAAAAGATTTACAAGGATGTTGCCAGGGTTGGAGGATTTGAGCTCTAGGGAGACCCTGGAGCGTCGGAGGCTGAGGGGTGACCTTATATAGAGGTTTACAAAATTATGAGGGGCATGGATAGCGTAAATAGGCAAAGTCTTTTCCCTGAGGTCGGGTTGTCCAGAACTAGAGGGCATAGGTTTAGGGTGAGAGGGGAAAGTTATAAAAGAGACCCACAGGGCAACTTTTTCACATAGAGGGTGGTACGTGTATGGAATGAGCTGCCAGAGGAAGTAGTGGAGGCTGGTACAATTGCAACATTTAAGAGGCATTTGGGTGGGTATATGAATAGGAAGAGTTTGGAGGGATATGGGCCGGGTGCTGGCAGGTGGGACTAGATTGGGTTCGGATATCTGGTCGGCATGGACAGGTTGGACCAAAGGGTCTGTTTCCATGCTGTACATCTCTATGACTCTATGACTAGAACACCTAGTTATTGTCAAATGAACAGGAGTTTCTGTCAGAGGAAATGATAACATAACAGCTGATGGGAAGCCAACAGGATTGGGAGCATTGCTGGTTTTCTACTCTGTCCAGATGTATTCTCCAGTGAATTAATTGAGAACCATACTAATGGGTGTAAAAGGGCATAAGGGTCTATTGAGAGGATTGAGCGGCACGGTGGCTTGGTAGTTAACACTAGTGCCTCACAGCGCCAGGGATTCCGGTTCAATTTCAGCTCTGGGAGACTGGCTGTGTAGAGTTTACACATTCTCCCTATATCTGCATGGGATTCTGTGTCAGAAGCTCTGGTTTCCTCCCACAGTTCAAAGATGTGCAAGTTAGGTGGATTCGCCATGGAATATGTAGGGTGGGGTGGTGGGTCTGGGTGGGATGCTGTTTGTAGGGGCACTGTAGATTTGATGGGCTGAATGGCCTGCTTCCACACTAGGGATTCAATGATTTCCACCCTTTTGTCCTTTTCCCCTCTTTCTATAAGTAGCCTGACCTTCTAATCCGAATTTATAAAACTCTTCTGCCAGATCCTTCACCAGGACCTGGTCGTTCTTGGTCTGTTGGTGCCGGAGCCTGTGGATCAGGTCAGTGACAACTTCATTAAGGACACCACCGTATGCCTCCACTTCCTTTGGTTTCAACATGTGTTTGCTGAGCGTGCTGCGGAGCCTCTGCCACTCCTCTCCTTCCCTGCAAGAAAGAAAGCCCTTAACACAGCAGAACTAACAGCAATGCCTAAACAACTCACTGTTCACCAGGTCAGAAGGTCTCAAAGTGTCTTTATATACATTAACTATCACTATCTTTTACAGGGTAAGAGATCACTGACAGTTTGATAGAGTCAGGTCAACAGGAGAGAGGCCATTTGACTCATTGCACCTGTGTTAATGCTAACTTTTCAAATGAGCCTGTCTAATCTAATTCCTTTTTCCCTGCTCTTCCACTGCATTATTTTATATTCTTCCTTTCAAACACTTATCTAATTCACTTTGAAGTGGTATTAAAATAGGAAAGAAAAAGAACTGCATTTTTTTACATTCCCTCTCACAACCTCCAGGCATGCTTTACAGTCAGTTAAGTATTTTTGAAGTTGCTGTTGTTATGGAAGACAGCTTGTAACTAATTTGCATCTCCCACAAACAGCAGTGTGATAATGATCAAATCATCTAATTTAGTGATGATGGTTGAAGGATACATGTTGGCCAGGATACTGAGGAGAATTCCCCTGCTGTTCTTTAAAATGGGGGCCGTGGGATTTTTTTAACCTTCCTGCGAGGGTCAGTTGGATTTTGGTTTAATGTCTCATGTAAAAGGCAAATTAACTGATGCTAGGCTACATGCAAAGGGAGCAGGCATTGGAGATTGGACAATAACAAGTGTTATCAATGATCTGATCTCTTCCCAAGTTGAGCACTGCTCCCTGTTGGAAGAGTGAGGTTGCTTAATTGGTAATTTATCCTGCAGGGTCTATTCTCTTATGATAAAGCATTCAATATACAACTAATATGGGGTTCTTCTCTCCTTCACTGTTTGATCACACAGCATTGCCCTTTGATGTGAAGGGCACTGCTTGTCACTGGCCACCCAGGTGTTTTCCTATCTTCCTGGTGGTGGAAATTGAATAAAGATTTGTGCACTTTGTGTGTCTCGTTGCGTCTCACACCTGCACACACACACCATGGGTGCTGGGGAAAAAATAAGCACTACCGCAGTTAGGCGGTAGTGTGGGGGTTAATTAAACAAAAAAAAACAGCGAGGGAAAAAAAGAAAAAATAAACAGGAGATTGATCACACAGCACTGCCCTTTGGAAAAAAAAATATGGGGTTCTTGTGGTGCAGTGGCAGTGTCCTTACCTCTGGACCAGGACTTCCGGGTTAAAGTACCACCTGCTCAAAAGGTCTGTAATTATATCTCTGAACAGATGCTTAGAAAATATCTGTACAACTGACAGCCTCTGTGGAAAAAATGTCTTTGATACTAACCCAACAGTTATCTGGTGATGACAGCAGTAAAACAAAGTTTGATGTCAAGTTAAAATCCTGATGTAAAATTGACACATCCTCTATTCCTTTCTCCCTTATACAATTAGCCACCTTCACCTTAAATGCAGCTGTGCAATTCCGTTCAATTATTTCTTATGACAGCAATTTTGACATTCTTATCACTGTCTAGGAAAAGAATTTCTCTTGGATTCCCCTAATATTTATTCATGACGATCTTATATTTGGGATCCCTGGTCTGGCCTCCACCACAGGTGGTGGCTTTTTTCTTGCTTCTCTACAATCTGTCTTTTCACCACCTGATTCCCCAAAAGCATGTCCACTATCTACAAGGTGCAAGTCATGAGCATGATGGAATACTTCCCACTTGCATAGATGGGTGTAGCTCCAACAACACTCTCAAGAAGCTTGACACGTGACAAAACAGCCCCCTTGATTGGCACCACGTCCACAAATATTCACTCCCTCCATCACCGATGCTCAATAGCAGCAGTGTGTACCATCTGGAAGATGAACTGCTGCAACTCACCAAGGCTTTTTTTGACAGTGTTTTTCAAACCCACGACCTCCACAATCGAAAACAAACGCAGCAGATGCATGGAAACACCAATATCTGCAAATTCCCCTCCTAATGTGACACATCATCCTGACTTGGAAATATATCACTATTCCTTCAGTGTCACTGGGTCAAAATCCTGGAACTTCTTCTCTCACAGTATGACATCCCATGGACTCCAGCAGTTCAATAAGGCAGTTAACCATCATGTTCTTGAAAGCAATTAGTAATGAGCAATAAATGCTGTTCCAGCCAGCAATGTTTTCACCCTGCAAATTAATCTTTTATAAAGTGATTGCTGATTTTTCCTGTTGAGGTAAGTGGAACCTGTATTTTGGAGCTATGCTGTAAGTGCAGAGCTCAGTTTGGAAGCCTTATTATTCGGCCCTTAAACCTATCAACTGAGGGACAGAGTCCAGCAGGCATGCGAGTTATTCATTCTTTTTGCCTACAACTGCATCCATTGTGCTTCTGTTTTTACCATAAAGCTTTTGGCAAAGGACTGAAAGCAACACACAAATTAATCACGACTAAGGAAGAAAATCACCGACTGTCTCTGGGTCATGTGGTTGTCAATAGATCCATGGAAATGTTAAAAATCTGCAGGACTGGCCAGGAATCAGCAGCCATAGTGACTCTGTATGATCACTATCACCCATGTATTCCGCAGTATTCCTTTTCCAAGGACCAAGTACTGTAGAAGTGTGGGAGCCAGTGAACCTTTGTTTTGATTGATCAAGAGATTATTATTTCAGGAGCTCTTACACTCTCAATGTTGTACAGTCAAGATTTAAGGGTCAAATTGGCCTCCTCGTGTTCCTATGTTGAAGTCAATCAGCTTTGATCAATGGTGAGCAATGTCTTCCTACCATCATTTGCGTTTAAACTATAGTGACTATCATGTAGGTCAATATGGCAGTCATTTATGCACAGCAAGATCCCACAACACTGAAGGATAAGCAGTGATGTCTGTTCAACAAGGAATGTTGGCCAGGATACCATGAAAATTCCTTGTTGTTCTTCAAATTGTGCCAGGAAATCTGAACCAATGAAACATACTTCTGTGAAGCAACTTGAGATGTTAAATTAAAACACTATATAATTAATAGTTGTTATTGTTCTATTTAATGTTTCATCCAAGTCGTTGAAAAGTCACATTCTCCAGCTAACAGTTGCATTTGACGGCTGTTTCACAAGAAAACTACACACAAGTTCCTTTTACGCCTGCTGTAACCTCCGAGTTGATTTGGTTCTACTCACGCTGTGAGGAGCCCATAAGCATGTCCTCTATATTGTCTGTAATCTTTCCAAGATGATAAATCAGAACGGATTGGAAGGGTCCCTTCCTGCCGCAAGACTTGTTCGATTAATGATGGATCTGCAATATGTACTGTCAGGATAGGCCCGAAATGTGCCTTCCACACAGGGCCATACTTTGCCTTCCCCTCCAGCTAACAAGTAAAAACATAAAGCAGGTGAAGACATTGGCAATATAATCCTTACATCCTCCAGATCCCAGTTCAATGAGAGTCAGCAGGTCAAGGGACATTGATGGAAGTATCAAATATTAATATTTTTAAAAGCAAAATACTGTGGATGCTGGAGATCTGAAATATAATGTAGTTAAAATCTGATTGAAGATTTGTAGCTCGGGTATCCGTTGTTGTGGTTCTGCTCGCCGAGCTGGAAGTTTTTGCTGCAAACGTTTCGTTCCCGGAAGAAACATCAAAGCAGCGCTTCACACGAGGCTCCAACAGCACTGATGATGTTCCCTAGCCAGGGAACGAAACGTTTGCAGCAAAAACTTCCAGCTCGGCGAGCAGAACCACAACATATAATGTAGTTTTTATCCTGGAGCATTGGCGGCTGAGGGGTGACCTTATAGAGGTTTATAAGATCATGAGGGGCATCGATAGGGTGAATAGCCAGGTCTTTTCCCCAGGGCAGGGGTGTCCAAAACTAGAGGGCATAGGTTTAAGGTGAGAGGGGAAAGGCATAAAAGAGACCTAAGGGGCGCCTTTTTCATGCAGAAGGTGGTGTGTGTATGGAATGAGCTGCCAGAGGAAGTTGTGGAGGCTGGTATAATCACAACATTTAAAAGGCATCTGGACAGGTACATAAATAGGAAGGGTTTAGAGGATATGGGCCAAATGCTGGCAAATGGGACAAGATTAATTTTTGATATCTGGTTGGCCTGGATGAGTTGGACTGAAGAGTCTGTTTCCCTGCTGTTCAACTCTCTGACCCTATGCTGGAGAAACTCAGCAGGTCTGGCAGCATCTGGGGTTAGAGAATCAGAGTTAATATTATGAGTCTGATATGACTCATTTCCGGAACTGAAAGGAGCTGGAAAATTGTGTTTCCTTTTATGCTGTTGAGAAAAGGAAAGGAGGAACAAATGTAACACAGTGTTCCACTCAGTGGCCAGAACAAGAGGCAAACAAAGTGTTACTAATAGCAGAGGAGTAACATAGGTGGGGAATAGATATTAATGCTAGATATTAATAGCAGAAAATAGATTGCTATTCTGAGAGCAAATCCATGCAAACAAGACACTTGTTTATGAGAAATAGGTGTAATCAAACTGGAGGACATGTTCATGCTCAAGTTGAGGGAGTAGGGAAGTGAGGACAAGGGGAATCCTACCATTATTCTGGAGGAGGAGAAGGAGTGAGGGCAAAGTGTGCAAACTGGATCTGATAAGGCTGAGGGTCCTGTCAACAACAGTGGGTGGAATCCTCCGTTGAGGAAAGAGGAAGGCATGTTGGAATCTCCCCTGCACAGAATGACATGTAAATTCAGTTTCTTTAGATTATTTTTGGAAAGTAAATGACAATGGACTGTAAATGATTGATATTCAAATATATTTTACTTCAAAAATTGTGCCATTATTAAAACAGCAGATGATAATGAAGAAAAACATTTTTAAATGCACTGTAAAGTTTGCTAAGATTACTAATATTAAATTTCTGCCTCTATTTAACTTTTTAAAAGGAAATCATTTACAGGAATTCTCATCTTTTACACAATATCTTTCCACTCAAGTGTGCAGGTTAGGTGGTTTGGCTATGCTAAATTGTCCATAGTGTCCAGGTAGGTGCAGGCTGGATGGATTAGCCATGGGAAATGTAGGGTTACAGGAAAAGGATAGGGGATTGGGTCTGGGTGAGATGCTCTTCAGAGGTTGGTATGGACTCGATGGGCCAAATGGCCTGCTTCCGCATTGTAAGGATTCTATGAAATTCCAATGTTCATAGTATGACTATTCAGTGCTGGCATTACAATTAGATTCCAGATTTTAAAATGACTTATTGCAGAATGTCATACCTTGTCCTTACCTGTAGCTCATGTAACCTGGACAGTCCTTTCCTGAAAAACAGATCATGAGCAAACCGCACAGCACTAGGACCCGGCATCTCAGATATAGTTCTCAAGCTCTCTGTCTCTTGTTTCTTGGACAAGGCCGATTTCATCATTTCGGAAACGTATCTGCAATACACAGGGAATCGGTTGACCATCTTTAGGACCAATGACATTGTAATCGTTCTGGAAATAAAGCAGTGCAATCCTCCTCACCTTCATTCAGATGGTCTTTATATGGCTACAGCACTGACTGCTCAACCAAGCTTGGCGGCGGGAAAACGTCCTTGACTGACAGCGTATTTGACCAGTAGGAATTCGAGATGGATATAAATGACCCAACCAACTAATCAGGAGTGACAAACAAGTTTGGTCGATCGGATGCCTTTGCCAGCTATTTAAAAGGACAATCCCAATTTCAGGGCAAAGCGATTGGGATCAAGGAAATATATATAAGAGATAAAATACCAGAGGAAAAAGAAAACATGAGATGTGTACAATTTCGTTTATTTTAAATTTAAGAATAAAAGATTTCCTAACTTGAAAACAAATAGCACCCGAAAGGAGTTTTCACAAGTTATGGGGAGGAGGAGGTGTGAACGGAAAGTGTGCTAACGGAAAGTTGGTTAAGCAACAAGCAGAACTCACAAATCTAAAATGATGTTCCGCTGCTTTGACCCTCAATACGCATCACGTCCAGGAATGAAGCTTGATAGCTCTGTGTTAAACTTCTGGCCAGTTCATCGAGAGTTTTCGACTTCACCAGACTTTGTAACCGTGAAAACATGACCAAGCGTTGACCATGACCATTACCGGAGCAACTGAATTGGGAAATGAGTGTGTCAAAGAGGGAAAACAGTCGGACACCATTCCAGACTGTCAGAATGCAGATATTTGGCCAGATGCTCGCTGGTCTGATGGGGACCTGGAAGAGCACAGCATCCAAAGTGCAGCGAAATCGACGTTTTGGGCAAAAGCACTTTATTCCTGATGAAGGGCTTTTGTCTGAAACGTCGATTTCGCTGCACTTTGGATGCTGCCTGAACTGCTGTGCTCTTCCAGCACCACTGATCCAGAATCTGGTTTCCAGCATCTGCAGTCATTGTTTTGACCACCCTGATGGGGACCTGGCCTTCCGTGCGACTAAATTAGAGTCCAACCATATTCGTGACTGTAAAGGCAGAAAGAAGCGTTAAGCTGGTCGAATTTCAAGAAATCGCAAAGCCGAATAACAGCTTTAATTCTGGAATCGATCATAAGGCAGACAAGGAAAGATGTGAGCTGGATCATCAGAGGAAAATGTGAAGGGCATTTAGAGACCTCAAAACAGTCAATACGGAGGGTATATCCGAGTGACCGTCTTATCTATCAGTGTTTTGGACTTTTTCATCCCGCAGAGGTTTGCTCCTGGTCACAGTCGGTGTTCAGTTGGACAGGGTGCACAGAGGCATCAACAGCGCTCGGGCAATGTGACAAATGGAAAACTACAACTTGAATTCATTCGATTGCATAGGGTCTTGCAACATCCAGTGGGATAATGTTCCATGAAAGTAGTACACAGATTTCAACAGAATCCTTTCACCCTGTACCCAAATTCCAAATCAATAAATTATGATATCAATGTTTTTTTTCCAAATTATCCCACCTCTTCAAAGTGGCCAGTCCAGAGGTCAAATTGCATTTTCGGCGGGGGAGGGGGGGGGGGAGTGGTGTTGGCGAGGTAGAGGAGCGGTTGGGGGGAAAGGAACACCTCTTGCAGCCTTCCACAATAAATACGGATGGCGTGCAGTGCTAAAACTGGCTCATGTGGAGTAAAGGCAGAAAAATGGGCTTCAGCTGCTAGGGTTGAATCCTACGCAAACCGATTGCTACAAATCTTCCCCTTTTCTCACTCCGCGCTATTTAGCAGAGCTAGAGGACAGTCACGGGGCTGAAAATGGAATACTGGATATGGAAATAATACAGCTTATATTTATGTAGCACCTTTAAACTAATGGTTACGGTGGATTGGCCGCTGTAAATTGCCCATAGTGCCCAGGGATGTGTAGGCGAGGTGGGTAAGCCATTGGAAATGCAGGGTTACAGGGATGGAGTGTGTCTGGATGGGATGCTCTGAGGAGGAGCGATGTGAACTCAGTGGGCCGAATCGCCTGTTTCCAAACTGTAGGGATTCTGTTCTAATGGAATATTCCAAGTTGTTTCACATGCAAATATGAAAGAAAAGCTAGTTTGGAAAGTAATGGCCAGTTTCAACAATGGGAAGCCGGGGACAGTGAAAGAGGAAGAATTGTTGTGGTCACTAGGAGACTAATGCATCTATCAAACATTCCTTTGCTATGTGAAAACACTATAAGAAAGACATGTATTTTTGGAATCCCTTTAACAACCTCAGGACATTCCAAAGTCTCCAAAATAGAACTAATGAAACGCTTATGAAGTGTAATCACTGTTGTAACACAGGAACAGTGGCCAATGTCCACAATAAGCTCCAACATGAATATGATAATGAACTGGAGAATCTCTTTTCAGTGATTTTGGGTGAGAGATAAATATTGGCTAGGACACCTGGGATAACTCCACCATCATTTAAACAGTGCCATCTGATCTTTTACATCCACCAAAAAGGGTAGACAGGGCCCTGGTTTCACACTTCATCTCAAAGTCAGTCCAGTGCACCTTTAGAGCATCAGTTTGGATTTTGTGTTCAGATCTCTGGGATACAGCCTGAATCCATGACTGTCTAATTCCGAGTTGAGTGTGTTAGCCCCCCGAGCCACAGTTCAATTTCTAGGCTGATGTTACTTCCTACACATCACATCTTGAAGACAGACATTTTTTCAAAAAACTTAGCTGTAAGTATAGAAATATAGTCTCAGCACTGATGTGTGAAATTTATTTCATGTACACATGGTGAAGCTTTGGTGGGTAAAAATGTAATTATCAATTGTCATAAGAATGTGAAGGCATCAGAGATGGAGCAGGAGATTCACAATTTTCTGGGAAAAAAGATGTGGGCATTGCTGGCTGGGTTAGCATTTATTCCCTTTCCAGCTGCCCTTGAGAAAATGGTGGTGAGCTGCCTTCCTGAACTGCTATAATCTATTTGGTCTAAGTGCACCCACAATGTTATTAGGGAGGGAGTTCCAGGATTTTGACTCAGCAACAGTGAGGGAATGGTGATATACTTCCAAGTCAGGGTGTGCAGGTGGTAGTGTTCCCATGTAGCGGCTGTCTTTGTCCTTCTAAATGATAGAGCTCATTGGTCTGGAAGGTGCTGTCTAAGGAGCCTTGGTGCATTTCTGCAATGAATCCTGTAAATGGTACACACTGCTCAACAATAAGTATACCATTTTGGATACTGTTGGGGGGGGGGGGAATGACTTACCAGGGGAAAGCAGTGGGGCACCTGCTGCTCAGAAGGGAAGGGGGAAGAGGAGCAGAGCAGTAGTCATTGGGGACTCGATAGTTAGGGGGACAGATAGGAGGTTCTGTGGGGATGAGAGAGACTCACGGTTGGTGTGTTGCCTCCCGGGTGCCAGGGTCCGTGATGTCTCTGATCGTGTTTTGAGGATCCTTTGGGGGGAGGGAGAGCAGCCCCAAGTCATGGTCCACATTGGCACCAACGACATAGGTCAGAAGAGAAATGGGGACTTGAGGCAGAAACCCAGGGAGCTAGGATGAAAGCTTAGAGCTAGGACGAAAGCTTAGAGCTAGGACAAACAGAGTTGTTTTCTCTGGTTTGCTGCCCGAGCCGCGTGCTAGTGAGGTGAGGAATAGGGAGAGAAAGGAATTGAACACGTGGCTAAAGGGATGGTGCAGGAGGGAGGGTTTTGGGTTTTTGGATAATTGGAGTTCTTTCTGGGGTAGGTGGGACCTCTACAAGCAGGATGGCCTTCATCTAAACCAGAGGGGTACCAATATCCAGGTGGAAAATTCGCTAAAGCTATTAAGGTGGATTTAAACTAATACAGCAGGGGGATGGGAACCAAAATTGTAGGACAGGACAGAAGAGGATGAGAGTAGGGAGTTCCAAAATCAAGTATCTGACACTGGCAAGCGAGAACCTGGATTGAAGTGTATGTACTTCAACGCAAGGAGCATCCGAAATAAAGTGGGTGAACTGGCAGCGTGGGTTGGTACCTGGGACTTCGATGTTGTGACCATTACAGAGACATGGATAGAGCAGGGACAGGAATGGCTGTTGCAGGTTCCGGGATTCAGATGTTTCAGTAAGAACAGAGAAGATGGTAAAAGAGGGGGAGGTGTTGATCAGGGACAATATTACAGTTGTAGAAAGGATGTTTGGGGACTCGTTAACTGAGGTAGTATGGGCTGAGGTTAGAAACAGGAAAGGAGAAGTCGCGATGCTAGGAGTTTTCTATAGGCCTCCTAATAGTCCCAGAGATGTAGAGGAAAGCATAGCAAAGATGATTCTCAATAGGAGTGAGAGAGGCAGGGTAGTTGTCATGGGGGACTTCAACTATCCAAATATTGACTGGGAATACTACAGTACTATAGATGGGTCAGTTTTTGTCCAGTGAGTGCAGGAGGACTTCCTGACACAGTTTGTAGACAGGCCTACAAGGGGCGAAGCCACTTTAGATTTAGTACCGGGTAACAAGCCTGGTCAGGTGTTAGATTTGAAAGTAGGTGAGCACTTTGGAGACAGCGATCACAATTTTGTCAGGTTTACTTTAGTGATGGAAAGGGATAGGTGTACTCCACCGAGCAAGAGTTACAGCTGGGGGAAGGGAAATTACAATGCAATTAGGAAAGATTTAGGAAGCGTAGAATGGGGAAGGAAACTGCAGGGGATGAGCACATTAAAAATGTGAAGCTTATTCAAGGAAAAGCTCCTGTGTGTCCTAGATAAGTATGTACCTGTCAGGCAGGGAGGAAGATATAGGACGCGTGAGCCATGGTTTACTAAGGAAGCGGAATCCCTGGTCAAGAAGAAGAAGAAGGCTTATGTTCAGACAAATTATGTTCAGTTAGGACGCTTGAGGGTTACAAGGAAGTCAGGAAGGACCTAAAATGAGAGCTCAGAAGAGCCAGGAGGAGACATGAGAAGTTGTTGGCGGATAGGATCAGGGTTAACCCTAAGGCTTTCCATAGGTATGTCAGGAATAAAAGAATAACGAGAGTTAAATTAGGGCCAATCAAGGATAATAGTGTGTGGAGTCAGAGGAGATAGGGGAAGCACTAAATAAATATTTTTTGACAGTGTTCATTATAGAAAATGAAAATGTTGGCGAGGAAGATACAGAGATACTTGCATCTAGACTAGAAGAGATTGAGGTTCACAATGAAGAGGTATTAGAAATACTGTAGAGTGTGAAAATAGACAAGTCCCCTGGGCCGGATGGGACCTATCCTAGGATCCTCTGGGAAGCAAGGGAAGAGATTGCCGAGCCTTTGGCATTGATCTTCAAATCATCATTGTCTACAGGAATAGTGCCTGAGGACTGGAGGATAGCAAATGTGGTTCCCTTGTTCAAAAAGGGTAGTAGAGACAACCCTGGTAATTACAGACCAGTGAGCCTCACTTCAGTTGTTGGTAAAGTGTTGGAAAAGGTTATAAGAGATAGAATTTATAACCATCTAGAAAAGAATAATCTGATCAGGGACAGTCAATACAGTTTTGTGAAGTGTAGGTCGTGCCTAACTAATCTTATTGACTATTTTGACAAAGTGACCAAACAGGAAGATGAGAGTAAACAGGTTGATGTGGTGTATATGGATTTCAGCAAGGTGTTCGATAAGGTTCCCCACAGGCTATTATACAAAATGCGGAGGAATGGGATTGTGGGAGACATAGCAGTTTGGATCAGTAATTGGCTTGCTGAAAGAAAACAGAGGGTTGTAGCTGATGGAACATGTTCATCTTGGTGTCCAGTTGCTAGCAGCATACCACAAGGGTCGGTGTTGGGTCCACTGCTGTTCATCATTTTTATAAATGACCTGGATGAGGGCTTAGAAGGGTGGGTTAGTAAATTTGCGGATGACACTAAGGTCAGTGGAGTTGTGGATAGTGACGACAGATGTAGTAGGTTGCAGAGAGACATAGATAGGATGCAGAGCTGGGCTGAGAGGTGGCAAATGGAGTTTAATGTGGACAAGTGTGAGGTGATACACTTTGGACGGAGTAATCGGGATGCAAAGTACTGGGCTAATGGTAGGATTCTTGGGAGTGCAGATGAGCAGAGAGATCTCGGTGTCCATGTACACAGATCCCTGAAAGTTGCCACCCAGATTGACAGGGTTGTTAAGAAGGCATACAGCGTTTTGGCCTTTATTAATAGAGGGATTGCATTCCGGAACCAGCAGGTTATGCTGCAGCTGTACAAAGCTCTGGTACGGCCACACTAGGAGTATTGTATACAGTTCTGGTCACCGCATTATAAGAAGGATGTGGAAGCTTTGGAAAGAGTGCAGAGGAGATTTACTAGGATGTTGCCTGGTATGGAAGGAATGTCTTATGAGGAAAGGCTGAGGGCCTTGAGGCTGTTCTCGTTAGAGAGAAGAAGGTTGAGAGGTGACTTAATAGAGACATACAAGATAATCAGAGGGTTAGATAGGGTGGACAGGGAGAGCCTTTTTCCAAGTATGGGAACGGCAAACACGAGGGGACACAATTTTAAAGTGAGGGGAGATAGGTATAAGACAAATGTCGGAGGTAGTTTCTTTACTCAGAGAGTAGTAAGGGTATGGAATGCTTTGCCTGCAACGGTAGTAGATTCACCAAGTTTAAAGGCATTTAAGTCGTCATTGGACAGGCATATGGACGTACATGGGATAGTGTAGATGGGATGGGCTTCAGATTAATATGACAGGGCGGCGCAACATTGAGGGCCGAAGGGCTGTACTGTGCTGTAATGTTCTATGTTGCTACGTTCTGGACAGTGTTGAGCTGCTTCACTGTTATTAGAGCTGCACTCGTTCAAAGCAAGCAAGATATATTCCATCATAAACCAAAACAGAAATTGCTGAAAAAGCTTAGCAGGTTGAGCAGCTTCTCTGGACGGAAATCAGAATTAATGTTTTGAGTCCAGTGACTCTTCCTCACAATTGAGTTTTCTCTCCACAGATGCTACCAGACCCTCAGAGCTTTTCCAGCAATTTGTTTTCATTTCTGATTTCCAGCATCTGCAGTTCTTTTGGTTTTTATGTTCCATCATATTCCTGACTTGTGCCTTGTAGTTGGTATCCAGGCTTTGTTGGGGAGTCAGGGGGTGAGTTACTCACTGCAGGATGTTTAGCTTCTGACCGTATTCATACGGCTAGTCTAATATAGCTTCTGGTCAATGGTAACCCCATCGCCCCTCCCCCAAGTCCCTCCTCCCTACCTTTTATCTTAGCCTGCTGGACACACTTTCCTCATTCCTGAAGAAGGGCTTATGCCCGAAACGTCAAATCTCCTGTTCCTTGGATGCTGCCTGACCTGCTGCGCTTTTCCAGCAACACATTTTCAGCCAATATGATACCAGTGAGAGAATTTAGCGATGGCATGTCATTGAATGCCTCGGGGTGATTTCTAGCTTCTTGTTGGAGACATTGTTTCTCAATGTTGTCATTGCCTGGAACTTGTGTGACATGAATGTTACTTGCTCATAGTCAGAGAACCCCTATAGTGTGGAAACAGGCCATTTGGCCCAACAAATCCACGCCAACCCTCCCAAGAGTAACCCACCCAGACCCATTCCCCTACATTTACCCCTGATGAATGTACCTAACCTACATATCCCTGAATGCTATGGGCAATTTAGCATGGCCAGTTCACCTGACCCACACATTTTTGGACTGTGGGAGGAAACTGGAGCACCCGGAGGAAACCCACACAGACAGTCACCCGAGGCTGGAATTGAACCCTGGTCCTGGCACTATGAGGCAGCAGTGCTGACCACTGAACAAACATGCTGCCCAGCTTGCTACTTGATAGCCCAAGCCTAGATATTGTCCAGGTCTTGCTGGCTTTGAACCATGGACTGCTTCAGTATCAAAAGGAGTTGCAAATTGTGCTAACATTTGCGAACATCCCCACTTCTCACCTTATGATGGAGGGAAGGCTTTAATCAAGCAGTTGAAGATGGTCAGACATAGGATACTACCCTGAGGAACTCATGCAGTGATGTCCTGGAGCTGAGATGACTGATCTCCAACAACCACAACCACATTCCTATGTGCCAGGTATGACTCTAACCATTGGAGAGATTCCCCCTCGTTTCCCATTTACTCCAGTTTTGCTTGGATTCCTTGCTGCCACACTCAATCTAAAGTAGCACTGGTATCAAGGGCAGGCATTCCCACCTGATCTCTGCAGTTCAGCTCTTTTGTCTATGTTTGAACCAAAGCCACAATGAGTTCAGGAGGTAATTACCCTTTGTGCAACCCAAACTGAAAGTCAGTGAGCACATTATTGTGAAATAAAGTTGAAAATCACACACCAGGTTATGGTCCAACAGGTATATTTGGAAGTGATTTTTAACTTTGTCCACCCCAGTCCAATACTGGCAACTACATGTCATTGCTAAATAAGTGATGCTTGAATGTACTGTTGATTACCCCTCCCATCACTTTACTGATGATTGGCCACGTTGAATTTAGAGTCATAGAGATGTACAGCATGGAAACAGATCCTTCGGTCCAATTCAACCATGCCAACCAGATATCCCAACCTAATCTAGTCCCATTTGCCAGCACTTGGCCCATATCCCTCCAAACCCTTCCTATTCATATAGCCATCCAGATGCCTTTTAAATGTTGCAATTGAATAACCTCCACTACTTCCCCTGCAGCTCATTCCATACACGCACACCCTCTGTGTGAAAAAGTTGCCCCTTAGGTCCCTTTTATATCTTTCCCCTCTCACCCTTAAACCTATGCCCTCTAGTTCTAGACTCCCCCACCACAGGGAAGAGACTCTGTCTATTTATCCTATCCATGTCCCTCATGTGTTTATAAACCTCTATGAGGTCACCCCTCACCCTTCAACGCTCCAGGGAAAACAGCCCCAGCCTATTCAGCATCTCCCGATAGCTCAAATCCTCCAACCCTGGCAACATCCTTATAACTCTTTTCTGAACCCTTTCAAGTTTCACAACGTCCTTCTGATGGGAAGGAGACCAGATTTGCACACATTATTCCAAAAGTGGTCTAACCAATGTCCTATACTTAATACTCTGACCAATAAAGGAAAACATACCAAACGCCTTCTTCACTATCCTATCTACCTGCGACTCCACTTTCAAGGAAGTATGAACCTGCACTCCAAGGAGTCTTTGTTCAGCAACACTCCCAAGGACTTCACCATTAAGTGTATAAGTCCTGCTAAGATTTGCTTTCCCAAAACGCAGCACCTTGCATTTATCTAAATTAAACTCCATCTGTCACTCCTCAGCCCGTTGACCCAGCTGATCAAGATCCCATTGTAATCTGAGGTAACTTTCTTCGCTATCCACTACAACTCCAATTTTGGTGTCATCTGCAAACTTACTAACTATACCTCCTATGTTCACATCCAAATCATTTATATACATGACGAAAAGTAGTGGATTCAGCACCGATCCTTGTGGCACTCCACTGGTCACTGGCCTCCAGTCTGAAAAACAATCCTCCACCACCACCCTCTGTCTTCTACCTTCAAGTCAGTCCTGTATCCAAATGGCTATTTGTCTCTGTATTGCATGAGATCTAACCTTGCTAACTAGTCTCCCATGGTGAACCTTGTCAAATGCCTTACTGAAGTCCATATGGATCACATCCATTGCTCTGCCCTCATCAATCCTCTTTGTTATTTTATCAAATAACTCAATTGTTTGTGAGACATGATTTCCCATGCACAAAGCCATGTTGACTATCCCTAATCATTGTTCTTCCAAATACATGTAAATCCTGTCCCTCAGGATTCCCTCCAACAACGTGCCCACCACCTCACCGGTCTATAGTTCCCTGGCTTTTCCTTACCACCTTTCTTAACTAGTGGCACCATGTTAGCCAACCTCCAGTCTTCTGGCACCTCACCTATGACTATCGATGATACAAATATCTCAGCAAGGGCCCCAGCAATCACTTGTCTAGCTTCCCACAGAGTTCTAGGATACATCTGATCGGTCCTGGGGATTTATCCAACTTTATGCATTTCAAGACATCCAGCACTTCCTCCTCTGTAATATGGACATTTTTCAAGATGTCACCATTTATTTCCCCACATTCTATAGTTTCCAAATCCTTCTCCACAGTAAACACTGATGCAAAATACTCGTTTAATATCTCCCCCATCTCCTGCAACTCCACACAGAGGCTGCCTTGCTGATCTTTGAGGGGCCCTATTCCTTCCCTAGTTACCCTTTTGTCCTTAATGTACTTGTAAAACCCCTTGGATTCTCCTTAAGCCCTGTTTGCCAAAGCCATCTCATATCCCCTTTTTGCCCTCCTGATTTCCCTCCTACTGCCTTTATACTCTTCTAAGGATTCACTCGATCTCTCCTGTCTCTCCCTGACATACGCTTTCTTCTTTTTCTTAACCAAATCCTCAATTTCTCTAGTCATCCAGCATTCCCTAAACCTACCAGCTTTTCCTTTCACCCGCACTAGAATACACTGTCTCTCGACTCTTGTTATCTCATTTCTTGAAGGCTTCCCATTTTCCAGCCATCCCTTTACCTGCGAACATCTGCCCCCAATCAATTTTTGAAAGTTCTTGCTTAATACCATCAAAATTAGCCTTCCTCCAGTTAAGAACATCAACTGTTAGATCTGGTTTGTCCTTTTCTATCATTATTTTAAAACGAAGCGAATTATGGTCACTGGCCCCAAAGTGCTTCCCCACTGACACCTCAGTCACTTGCCCTGCCTTACTTCCCAAGAATAGGTCAAGTTTTGCACCTTCTCTATTAGGTACATCCACATACTAAATCAGCAAATTTTCTTGGACACTCTTAACAAATTCCTTTCCATCTAAACTCTTAATACTATGGCAGTCCCAGTCAATGTTTGGAAAGTTAAAATCCCCTACCATAACCACCGTATTATTCTTACAGATAACTGAAATCTCCTTACAAAATTTTTCTAAATTTCCTGCTGACTATTAGGGCATTTATAATCCAATCCCAGTAAAGTGATTATCTCTTTCTTATTTCTCAGTTCCACCCAAGTGACTTCCCTGGTTGTATTTCCAGGAATATCCTCCCCAAGTACAGCTGTAATGCTATCCCTTTTCAAAAATTCCACTCTCCCTCCTCTCTTGCCTCCCTATCTATCCTTCCTGTAGCATTTGTATCCTGGAACATTAAGCTGCCAGACTTGTCCATCCCTGAGCCATGTTTCACTTATTAGTTTATATTCTCCCAAGCAGCTCTACCAAATTTCCCTGCCAGTATATTAGTCCCCTTCCAATTCAGGTGCAATCCATCCTTCTTGTACAGGACACTTCTACCCCAGAAGAGACTCCAATGATTCAAAAATGTGAATACTTCTCCCATACACCAGCCCTTCAGTCACACATTCATCTGCTTTATCCTCCTATTCTGACCCTGACTAACTCATAGCACTGGGAGTAATCCAAATATTATTACCCTCGGGGACCTCCTTTTTAAATTCCTGCTGAACTAAGAAGAGAAAGAAAAAGAGAGCGAGTTTGAGTGCGAGAGAACAGAGAGAGTGAGTGTGAGAGTGCGAGAGAAAGAGAGCAAGAGAGAGCGCGTATGCACGAGAGACAGAGAAAGCCCGTGAGAGAGAGAGCACATGGGTGAGAGTGAGTGAGAGAGAGCAAGCGAGAAAGAGCGAGCGCGCGCAAGAGAGAGACAGAGTGAGAGCATGCGTACGAGAGAGCATGCAAGAGAGCACGAGTGAGAGAAAGGGAGAGCAAGAGCGCGCGAGAGAGCAAGAGTGTGCAAGAGAGCCCATGACCATGCATGCGAGAGAGAGAGAGCACACGAGTGAGTATGAGCGTACGCGAGAGAGCACGAGTACGAGAGAATGCGAGTGCGCACTCATGAGCGAGAGAGAGTGAGAGAGAACGCGCGATAAAGAGTGTGAGAGCACACATGAGAGAGAGAGGGGGGAGAGAGAGAGAGAGAGTGTGTGCGAGAGACACAGAGAAAGCATGCGTGCGGGCGAGGGAGAATGCGCACAAGCGAGAAAGAGCACACGCGAGAGGGTGAGAGCGAGAGCGTGCATGCATGAGAGGGAGAGGATGAGAGAGAGCATGCATGAACAAAAGAGAGTGAGAGTGAGCAAGCAAGAGTGCATGTGAGAGAGAGAGCGCACGAGCACACAAGAGAGAGTGCGAGCCGTGTGAGAGAGAGAACGCGCAAGAGAGAGAGCACGCAAGAGAGAGAGCAAGAGCGAAAGAAAGGGAGAGCAAGAGATCACGAGAGTGCGCGCGAGAGAGAGCGGAAGGGAGAGAACGAGTGAGCGTGAGTGCACACAAGAGAGAGAGATCGAACATGAGTGCGAGAGAGCGTGAGTGCGCAAGAGAGAGCGTGAGAGACAGAGAGGGAGCGTGTGTGCGAGAGGCAGAGAAAGATCGAGTGTGTGAGAGTGAGAGAGCACATGCGTGGGCAAGAGAGGGAGAGAGAGTGCACTTGCGAGCGAGAGAACGCAAACGAAAGAGAGAGAGAGCACGCCCAAGAGAGAGAAAGAGCATGCATGAGAGAGAGAGAGAGCACAGGCATTTGGGCGATAGAGAGCGTGAGAGTGCGCACACAACAGAGAGAGAGAGAGCGCGAGCACGCACACCCACGCGAGAGCGAGAGAGCAAGTGCGAGAGAGACAGAGCGTGAGAGACAGTGAGCGAGAGTGAGAGCAAGAGGCCACACGAGAGAGAGAGTGAGAGCACGAGCAAGAGAAAGGGAGAGCAAGAGAGCGTGCACGAAGCAGCGAGAGAGCCCATGAGCGTGAACGCAAGAGAGGCAGTGAGAGAGCACGAGCGCGCGCGAGAGGAAGGCAGCAAGAGAATGAGATGAGAGCGAGAGGGCGAGCAAGACAGCCAGCGAGAAAGCGAGTGCATGAGAGAAAGACAGTGAGAGCGCACATGCACGCAAAAGGGAGATCAAGTGAACGCAAAATACCAGGGGTGAGCAAAATGGTGAGAGAGCATGCGAGAGAGACAGCGAAATGGAGAGGGAGCAAGAGAGAACGGGCGAGTGCATGAGAGAGTGAGCGAAATGGAGAGAGACCGAGAAATAGCGAGAGAGAAAGAGCAAGAGAACACGAGAGAGCGAGAGCAAGAGAGAGCGAGCGAGTGCATGAGAGAGCAAGCAAAATGGAGAGAGGGAGAAAGACCAAGAGATAGCGAGAGAGAGAAAGAGAGCGCAAGAGAGTGAGAGCAAGAGAGAGCGAGCGAGTGCATGAGAGAGCAAGCAAAATGGAGAGAGGGAGAAAGACCAAGAGATAGTGAGAGAGAGAAAGAGAGCGAGAGCAAGAGAGAGCGCGCGAGAGAGAGCACATAAGAGAGAAAGAGAGAGCAAGCAAGTGAGAACGAGAGCAAGAAAGAGAGAACAAGGGCGAGAGAGAGCACAAAAAAGAGCAAGAGTGAGTGAAAGGCAGAGCGAGTGCAAGAGAGCGTGAAATGGAGAGAGACAGAGAGAAAGAGAGCCAGAGAGAGTGTGCAAAATGGAGAGAGAGAGACAGCCAGAGAGAAAGGGAGAGATAGAGTATGAGAGCAAGAGAGAAAATGCGCAAGAGAGAGTGCACAAGGTAGCGCAAAATGGAGAGCACGCGAGACAGCAAGACCGAGAGATTGAGAGAGAGAAAGCATGAGAGAGCGATAGAGAACATGTGAAATGGAGAGGAAGTGCAAGAGAGAGCGCACGAAATGGAGAGAGAGAGAGAGAGAGAGCGAGCACAAGAGAGACAGAGAGAGAGCAAGAGAGCGAGCAAGCAAAATTGAGAGTGACCGCAAAAGAGAACGAGCAAAATGGAGAGAGAGAGCACGCGAGAGTGAGCAAGAAGGCGCGAGAGAGTGCGCACGAAATGGAGAGAGGGCAAGAGAGCGCGTGCGCGTGAGAAACAGCGCGAGACAGTGAGCAAAATGCAGAGTGCCCGCGCGAGAGAGCAAGCGAAATAGTGCGTGCGAGAGCGCGAAAGACCAAGAGAGAGTGCGCGAAATTGAGAGCGAGCGCGCGCGAGAGAGAGAGAGAGAGCAAGAGAGCGCGCGCGAGAGAAAGTGAAATAGAGAGACAGCATGAGCAGGTGTGAGAGCACGAGACGGGTGGAGGGAGAGGGAGGAGAGAAAGAGGGGGGTGAGAGGGGTGGGGGAAGGGAGAGAGCAGGAGACGGGGTAAAGGGCAGGAGAGGGGGAGGGGAAGAGTGAGAGTGTGTGTGTGTCTGAGGGAGAATGTGTATGAGAGAGGGTCTGTGGGAGTGTGAGAGCATGTAAGAGTGTACATGTATGTGGAAATCAGCTAGGAGAAAGTGAGGACTGCAGATGCTGGAGATCAGAGTCAAGAGTGTTGTGCTGAAATAGCACAGCAGGTCAGGCAGCATCCGAGGAACAGGAGAATTGATGTTTTGGGCATAAGCCCTTCATCAGGAATGTGCATGTACGTGTGTGAGTATAGCGTGGAGTGGGGTCACCTGTAGTTTGACATGAACCCAAGGTCCCAGTTGAGGCCATCCCTATGATGGATACCAAACTAGACTATCAGCCTCTGCTTGGCCACTGTGTGCATCGTTGCGAATCCCGAAGTCCACCTTGGAGGACAGTTACCCGAAGATCGAGGCAGAATGCCCGACTGCTGAAGTGTTCCCTGTCTGGCGATTGTTGTGCAGTGTCCATTCATCCATTGTCATAGTGTCTGCTTGGTCTTGCCAATGTACCATGCCTCAGGGCATCCTTGTCTGCAGCCTCTGAGATAGACAATGTTGGCCAAGTCACGAGTACCTGCCACGTACATGGTTGGTGGTGTCCACGTTGACACTCTGACATGTCTTGCAGTGGTTTCCGTGACAGGGTTTTGTGGTGTTGTTGTCTATGTTGTCCTAAAGGCTGGGCAGTTCGCTGCGAACAATGGTCAAAGTTTGTGAGAAGATTTGTAGCTCGGGTCCTCGTTGTTGTGGTTCTGTTCGCCGAGCTGGGAGTTTTTGTTGCAAACGTTTCGTCCCCTTTCTTGGTGACATCTTCAGTGCTTGGGAGCCTTCTGTGATCCTTCCTCCAGCATTTATAGTGATTTGTATCTGCTTCCGGTTGTCAGTTCCAGCTGTCCGCTGCAGTGGCTGGTATGTTGGGTCCAGGTCGATGTGCTTGTTGATTGAATCAGTGGATGAGTGATTCAATCAACAAGCACATCGACCTGGACCCAATGTATCGGCCACTGCAGCGGAATGTGCTGTGGTGGAGGCAGATCTAATCAAGGGCTTTAAAAGAAATTTGAAGATATTTTCCAATCAACCTGTTCAGATACATTACACATCTCTGGAGCAGGTGGGACTTGAACGTAGCCTGCCGTCTGAGGCAGGGATATGACCACTGAAAAGAGATTTGAAGATCTGAAGAGAACATATTTGCAGGACTGCAGGGAAAAGATTGGGAGTAGGACTAGGTGAATTGCTCATGCAGAGAGCTAGCAAAGGCATGGCAAAGCACATGGCCTTCTTCTGGAAGTGTTCTATGATTAGTTTGGTGACAAAATGTACCAGAAAATAGTTATATAATGTAATAGTCATATTACAGTGTTTATTTCACTGTTCAGAATATTGATAAAACTTTGTTATGCACAGGTTTAACCAGATTTTTGTATTTAAAACTGCTACCCTTTAAACTTTTAAAATAACTATTGCTAGACAGAACAGGCAGCTCAGTAATGATAATGACATGTCATTAGAAGGAGTTTTGACACAAAAACCATGAGGTTCTGTCCTAAATACATACATTAGTCAAAAGAAACCATGTGTTTAGTAACAAATTCTTTTGCAGGGTGTATTAAAAAGGCCATTGACTGTAAATCTGTACAAAGATACATTAGTCATTCAGCCATTAGAAATGAGCAAAAGATCAAGATCAATAAACTAGGAGTAGTTTTATTACTTAGTACTTTTTCCGTATCTCAACACATTTAATTGTTCCGACCTTGGCAAAGAGCCAGGGCAAATCTTTCCATCACTTGTTTAATATATAAACATAACTCAGCAAAATCAATAGATGTCAATCGTGCACTGTAATCTTGGTGACCAAACAGATCAAATCACTGAATGTGCTAAAGTTAATAGAGTCATAGAGATGTACAGCATGGAAACAGACCCTTCAGTCCAACTCATCCACGTCGACCATATATCCTAACCCAATCTAGTCCCATTTGCCAGCACTTGGCCCATATCCCTCTAAACTCTTCCTATTCATATACCCATCCGGATGACTTTTAAATGCTGTAAATTGTACCAGCCTCCACCACTTCCTCTGGCAGCACATTCTATAGGTGCACCACCCTCGACATGAAAATGTTGCCCCTTTAGGTCCCTTTTATATCTTTCCCCTCTCGTCCTACACCTATGCCCTCTAGTTCAGGACTTCCCCACTCCAGGGAAAGGCCTTGTCTATTTACCCTATCCAAGCCCCTCATAATTTTGTAAACCTCTATGAGGTCACCCCATAGCCTCCAACACTCCAGGGAAAACAGCCCCAGCCTGTTCAGCCTCTCCCTGTAGCTCAAACCCTCCAACCCTGGCAACATTCTTGTAAATCTTTTCTGAACCCTGTCAAGTTTCACAACATCCTTCCAAAAGGAGGGAAACCAGAATTGCACATAATATTCCAAAGGTGGCCTCACCAAATGTTCTGGTTAATGGTAGGGTCTTGGGGAGTGTTGCCAAACAAAAAGAGTTCTAGGAATGTAGCAGTGCAGGTGCATAGTTCCTTGAAAGTGGAGTCATAGGTAGACAGTGTGGTGAAGGTGGCATTTGACATGCTTGCCTTGATTGGTCAGAGCATGGTATATAGGAGTTGAAACATCATGTGGCAGTTGTACAGGACACTGGTGAGGCTACATTTGGAATACTGCGGGCAATTCTGGTGGCCCTTCTAATAGCAAGAATGTTGTTAAACTGGAGAGGGTGCAGAAAACATTTACAAGAATGTTGCTGGGATTGGAGGGTCTGAGTTATAGGGAGAGAACATAAGAACTAGTAGTAGGAGTAGGCCATTTGGCTCCTCGAGCATGCTTTGAGAGGCTGAATAGGCTGGGACTTTTTTTCCACTGGAGTGTAGAAGACTGAGGGGCAATCCGAAAGAGATTTATAAAATCATGAGGGGCATGGATGGGATAAATAGCCAAGGTCTTTTTCCCAGGAAAGGAGAGTCCAAACGTAGAGGGCATAGGTTTAAAGGTGAGGTGGGGGGAAAAGATTGATAAAGGACTGGAGTCATAATTTTTTTCATGCAGAAGGTGGTGCAAGTACAGAATGAGCTGTCAGAGGAAGTGATGGAGATAGATACAATTACAACATTTAAAAAGACAGCTGAATGGGTGTATGAATAGGAAGGGTTGATAGGGATATGGACCAAATGCTGGTAAATGGGACTAGGTCAGATCGGGATGTCTGGTCATGTCAGATAAGTTGGGGTGAAGGGGCTATTTCTGTGCTATATGACTCTATGATTTTAAATCCTCTTCCCACTGAACAACAGAAATATTTGCAGGTGTTCTGAACTCCTGCCCTAAGATCTACTGAGAACTCTATGCTCCTCCAATCTGTTGTTTTGTCTATCCCTGGATTTCCATCAGTCCACCAGTGGCAGCCATTGCTCCATGAACCTAGCCCACTATCTCTTATCCTTCTCCAAACTTCTGTGCTCCTCTTGGTTTGGCCCTTCACATATCCCTTCACCACTGGGTCCCAAGTTCTGAAATTTGCTCCCCAAGCCCCCCTCTGCTTGTTAGACCAAACCACTTTCTGTCCTACTATCTCTATGTGGCTCATTTCAAATAATTGGCCAATAATGCTTATGAAGCACCTTAAATTGCTGCTTGATCCAACAGCTTTGCAAATTGAAATATGCTGGCTAGTTTCCGACTAAAGAAGGACACAGCATTTTAGGATCGTGAATTGTGAAATCTCCACAGAGATTCCGAAAGAGCCAATCCTTATTATAAAAAGGCTCTATCCACTTATTTGTGGTTTATGGGAAAGAAAGGGTTTGAGCAGATTGCAAATTTTAATCAATTTTAAACACATTTAAAATATTATAGAAAAAGCTACTCCAGTTCAAGTGCTGTTAAAAACAGCTGCTCAAATGCCAGTAAACACAAGCATTGTTTTCAGTGATCTCACACAAAAAGCATTACTTCATTCCATCAAAAGTGGCTGTATTTTCTGAATGGTCACTAATTTCAAAATTTATAGAATACACATGGAACATAAACTTGCAGTTTTTAAAATCCTGAATTGATGAAATGAGGACATATTTATAAAATACAAAGTGACAATAGGATCCCTACTCAAGAGTGTGTAGATAAGAATGAACAAAAAATGAAGCCAGAGTTTCTGCAAAACCATGGTAGATTTCAGAGACACAAATTGTGAATACTGTTTAAAAATGTAAAAAGGCATACAAGTAGCCTGCAGAACTTAGCCTACCCAGAAAAAATATATTCGATTGACTTAATTCCAACATATAAGTTTTTAAAAATACATATTTGGCCCTTACAACTCTAACTCAGTGACCCTTTCAGTTAATTATTGCCCTTCTTTTACAAGCTGTGTGCTGTAACTACTGACCTCATCACCTGAAAGCACAGCAACTTTATTGCAAAGTCAAAAATTCTGTGTCTAAGAAATGCACATTTGCCCTGTAACATGTGTCAAAATACATGACACTGTTCAATCCAATCCATTAAAGTCAATTAGAAACAAGATTGTATACTTTCATGATCATATTGGTAATGATGCCAGTGAACCTGGCACCTGTTGTGACAGCAGTAATGAACCAGTCTGATATTAATGCCTACTAACATGTTGACTATTGAAACCCCAGCACTATTATAAAGTTTCAATTAATGGCAAATCCATACAAAGGGGAATTTTGTTCAATTTCTTTTTTTTAAAATAAGGGTTATTTATTGGGAACAAGATTGGAGACAAAATCAAAATTTGGCAGAATTTATGAAATTGAAGTGTGTGTTTTATAATGTTGTGTTGCAGGTGTCAGTTCCAGCAGTCCACCGTTTCATACTAAAATATCTTAATGATAAAGTTGAATCAGAATAATGAACATCTACTCTTCAAAAGCAAAAGATCAAAATAGTCTGTTTTCATTACAATATGGATTAAGATCAAGATAATTTTAACTCAGTGGCCACAGTCAACTAGCCAAATTTTAGTTTTTTCCATAGCTGAAAATAAATATTAGAAAAAGAAAATAACCAAATGAAACAGCTTGAATTTATTTTCTATATCTGCGGGATGTCCTACAGTGGTACACATTTAAATAAATATCTTTTAAATGTATGATGGTGGAGGTGCTAGTGTTGGACTGGGGTGGACAAAGTTAAAAATCACACAACACCAGGTTATAGTCCAACAGGTTTATTTGGAAGTACAAGCTTTTGAAGTGCTGCTCCTTCACCTAGCTAGCTATCTGACAAAGGAGCAGTGCTCCGAAAGCTAATACTTCAAAATAAACCTGTAGGACTATAACCTGGTGTTATGTAATGGTTAACTTTGAAACGTAGTTACTTTTGTACGGTAATGATTTGCAAGAGTGAAATTATTCACAATAAGACCCTTTTGAGAACATTGTTGCGAGATGAATGCTGACCAGTACACTGGGAGAATTTTCTGAATGGATGATAATTAATTTCAAAGATAGAAGATAATTATTTCATCGGTGAAGAGACTTCCAACAGTGCAGCAGTCTTTATATTATGAGTCAGATTCAAATCACAATCCTGTGACTCAGAGGGGAGTGCTATCAATGGAGATAAGATGACACTCAAGGTACTAAAGGAAGCAAAAGTAGTTATTATTAATATGGCATTGAGCCTGCTTGATAAATCCTCTGATGTAAAGACAGGCAGACAGAATTGTATTTGTATACTGCCTTTCACAGCCTCAGGAAACCAGAAAATAATTAACTGGGTTTTGGGAAATGTCATTACTGCTGTAGTATAGGCAGCTGTTTAAAGAAGCTTTAAGTTCAAGCATGCAAATTAAAGGTGATATAATTCTCAACTGCAGCAAGACTAAACAAACAAATCAGTCACAGTGAAGACTTCTGATGTACATATTTCAGTAGAATCTTTTACATTGATTTTTAGAGCATGAAATAAGGAATATAGTATTGATAAATATTTTACAACCATAAAACTAAACGTCTGTAAATTGCCTCTAGGTAACCAACTTTCAAACCCTTCACTTATATTGTTGATATGTAACATTCATGCAAGAATGTACAGTTGTCGACACTTGTATTTGAAGACTGCCATTAAGGTTATTTTCAGTTCATTTAGGTGGGCCACCCCACCTTCAATGCAGTTTCTCCAGTTGTAGCCACCAGAGTGGGTCTTGTGTGTTCCAAATGACGTGAGCTTACCACTTTGTCATTTACCTCTGTGAAATCAAATGAGAGTTCCTCTCAGGACTTTTGCTCTTCAATTTTCAGCTTCTGGTTTTTATCCTCAACTCGTTGAAATACTGCAGTAAAATTCTGTCCTCCATTCCTTAATACTTTTTTACCTTCTTCTGTGCAGACACCAAGGCGATCAATGATGATGTCATCTTTCTGGTTTAAAGAGATAAATAAGGCATCAGAAAGGTATCCCAAGTTTCTTTTAAAAGATGCCTCCCACCCACCCATAGCTAGGAATGATAAAAGTAAACTTCACTGACCCAATCTGAAATGGCAAACTAGGAGCTGCATTAAATAGTAGCACAGGCACAACTCTCATTTTCCTTCCCTATGGCAGTGAAGGGTCACAAAATAACAGATTTTGCAACAAATTAAAGATCAAATTCCATTGGAAATAGGAGGGGATCCGAAGAAAGTCCCATAGCCTGGGATGAAGCAAAATCAGAAAGCACAGATACCGATAAATTCAAACTGAAATGGTCAACTTGGCATTAGAAGATTTCCAACTCAAGACTCAGAAGAAAATCTTGATTTCAGAATTATTTCACTTTTAAAAACAAATCTACGTTGGGCCTGGACATGGCTAGTTCAAAATGTTTGTGCCAATTTTCTCCTCAAAATCTGTTGACTTCTTTGCTGGAACAGGGGCCCCATGGGCACAGAGACAGAGTCATACAGCATGGAAATAGATCCAACTTGTCTGCGCCGATCACACATCCCAATCTGACCTAGTCCCATTTGCCAGCATTTGGCATATATCCCTCTAACCCCTTCTCATTCGTGTACTCATCCAGATGCCTTTTAAATGTTATAATTGTACCCGCCTCCACCACTTGCTTTTGTTCACATAGTTCAGTGTCTCTGACCTTTGGACAGGGAATAGAAAACCAACTGGTTCCTGCTGAATAGTGCACTAAAACAAACAACAGGATTGGGGAGCTGGCAAACTAAGAAAGGCGGAAAAAGTTTTTGTTCAATTTCAAGTGTGAAGAACAGCAAGTTGGGAGATAAATCAAAAGGACTGTCAAACCTTATGGGAACTATCCAGGGCCTGGGGGGGGGGGGCAAGAAAATAGTATGAATAGAGGGGAGTGTTGATAAAACAATTGACGAAGGAAGAATTCTCTGAAATGTATTATATGCTTTAAAGAATTAGACTTACCATTATGCAGACCTTACATTTACATAGTGCTTTTCAGTCATCAGATATTTCAAAGTGCTTTACAGCCAATGAAGCACTTCTGAAGTATACTTTTGCACAATTCAAATTTGTATCGTAACATCTATGTGTATGCAAGTATAATTCTCACCAGTTTCTCTAGTTGAACGTATTCAAACAATGGGTGTTCCGTGAAGTGTTTGACCATCCACTCATGTACTTCCTGCACATCAGTAATTGTGTAGACCAAACCCTAAGGACAGAAAAAAAAAGTCAATGTCAGGAAAAGAGCTCTTATTACCCAAAAAACACAATTATTTCATAAAACCAGAAGCAAGTACAAATCTGCACAGAGATGACCTTTCTCTGCACCTTCTTAGCTGTAACACGATATTCTGTATTCTGTTCTATTACCCTGATGTATTTATGCAGGGTATGATTTGTTTGGTTAGCAAAACAATAAAACAATACATTTCACTATATCTTGATAAAATGTGACAATGAATCAAATAGTACTGCCTAGATGAAGTGGAAGTTCATAATCAGGTACTATCATGAGTCTTAACACTAATAATGGAATGAAAAGACACTTACCCCGACACGCAGTACATAAGCATATTCAGCCAGCAACGTAGAGCTAATTATTCTCCATTTGTGTTTTGTCTTTTTAAAATGTGGATCCGGAAAGAGGAAAAACATCTTACTTAGCTGCAAAGAGAAACAATTGTTGTAGAATTTTGAGAAAGTGCCAAATATTCCAGAGAAACATTAGATGATAAATGATTAAACAACCGAGGGGATGCTGAAATTTTCAGCACAGGAGTTCTACTATGGGAAAGTCACAGTCAATGAATAAACCAATCACTGTACCTGCCCTTTTTTGAAGAAGTTTGGTAAATACTTCATGGCATTGCTTCTAATGCACGCGATGTTCTGGTACTTTCCAGGATTGGAAGCTCTTAGCGATTTGATGCGATCAATGACATAGTCAGATACCTTCACTCGGATTTCGAGACCCAGAATCAATGAATTGGGAAATAGGTCAGATAACTCAACTGTAAAAAAAACAGGTCCATTAATAAAATCTGCTGTGTGCAATTTAAGACCACCCTTTGGTGCTTAGCTCCAAGGAACAATATAGGTTTGACTTAATCTAAACTGCATTAAACCAAACAGGATACAACAGTGTCACGCAAGGTGCAAGTAACAACAGACCTCTGCTACAGGAGGGTTAATTGGCTTTAAAGAGGCACCAAAATCCTAGATTAAATGTATTGCAGAGGACCTGACTAAAATTAGTGACAGAGTCATAGATGCAAGGACAGTTACTGATCAGGAAGAAAGAATTGGGGAACAATGAGGTAGGTGCTACAGTGCAATGTGAGCACTAGTCCCTCGTATTAACTCTTTGATACATGTACGATGTCAGCAATCATTGGAAATATTTTTGATAAAATAATTTGCAATCGAAATCTGATTGAATCGATCATCAGAGACGATATTTTTCCTCTTTAAGTAAAATATTCTCCCAACATTTTCAATTAAACCAGACTCTTTTTAGTTTAGCTCACTGACAATTGACTAGTGTCGTGATTTGTAATTATCCTGAACAAACATAATAACAAGTTTGAGCTGAAAAATGTGTTGCTGGAAAAGTGCAGCAGGTCAGGCAGCATCCAAGGAGCAGGAGAATCGAGGTTTTGGGCATAAGCCCTTCTTCAGGAATGAGCAGGGTGTGCCAAGCAGGCTAAGATAAAAGGTAGGGAGGAGGGACTTGGGGGAGGGGCGTTGGGAGTACGCTAGCTGGAAGGAGGTTAAGGCGAGGGTGATAGGCCGGAGAGGGGGTGGGGACGGAGAGGCTGGGAAGAAGACTGCAGGTCAAGAAGGCGGTGCTGAGTCCAAGGGTTGGGACTGAGATAAGGTGGAGGGAAATGAGGAAGCTGGAGAAATCTGCATTCATCCCTCTACATTGGGGAGACAGGCTGCCTACTTGCGGAACGTTTCAGAGAACACCTCTGGGACACCCGCACCAACCAACCCAACTCCCCCTCCCATTCCGCCAAGGACATGCAGGTCCTTGGCCTCCTCCATCGCCAGACCATGGCAACACTACGCCTGGAGGAAGAGCGCCTCATCTTCCACCTAGGAACCCTCCAACCACAAGGGATAAATGCAGATTTCTCCAGCTTCCTCATTTCCCCTCCCCCACCTTATCTCAGTCCCAACCTTCGGACTCAGCACCGCCTTCTTGACCTGCAATCTTTTTCCCGACCTCTCCGCCCCCACCCCCTCTCCGGCCTAGCACCCTCACCTTAACCTCCTTCTACCTATCACATTCCCAACGCCCCTCCCCCAAGTCCCTCCTCCCTACCTTTTATCTTAGCCTGCTTGGCACACCCTCCTCATTCCTGAAGAAGAGCTTATGATCGAAACGTCGATTCTCCTGCTCCTTGGATGCTGCCTGGCCTGCAGCGCTTTTCCAGCAACACATTTTTCAGCTCTGATCGCCAGCATCTGCAGTTCTCACTTTCTCCATAATGGTAAGTTTGCAGATGACACCAAAATTGGAGGTGTAGTGGACAGTGAAGAAGATTACCTCAGAGTACAACAGGATTTTGATTTGATGGGCCAACGGGCCGCGGAATAGCAGATGGAGTTTAATTTAGATAAACGAGGTGCTGCATTTTTGGAAAGGCAAATCAGGCCTTCATAGTAAAGTCCTGGGGAGTGTTTCTGAACAAAGGGACCTTGAAGTGCAGGTCCATATGCCCTTGAAAGTGGGGTTGCATGAAGATAGGATAGTGATGATGTTTGGTATGCTTTCCTGTATTGGTAAGAGCATTGAGTACAGGAGTTGGGAGGTCATGTTGCAGCTGTACAGGACATTGGTGAGGCCACTGTTGGAATATTGTGTGCAGTTCTGGTCTCCTTCATATCGAAAGGATGTTGTGAAACTTGAAAGGGTTCAGAAAAGAATTACAAGGATGTTGCCAGGATTGGAGGATTTGAGCTATAGGGAGTGGCTGCATTGGCTGGGGCTGTTTCCCCTGGAGCATCAAAGGCTGAGGGGTGATCTTAGAGGTTTATAAAATCATGAGGGACATGGTCAAGGTAAACAGACAAAGACTTTTCCCTGGGGTGGGGGAGTCTAGAACTAGAGGGCATAGGTTTAGGGTAAGATGGAGAACATTTAAAAAAGGGACCTAAGGGGCAACTTTTTCCACACAGAGGGTGATGCGTGTGTGGAATGAGCTGCCAGAGGAAGAGGTGGAGGCTGGTACAATTCCAAATACCTTTTAAATGTTGTATGGGTATATGAATAGGAAGGGTTTAGAGGGATATGGGCCAAATGCTGGCAAATGAGACCAGATCAGTTTAGGATATCTGGTCAGCATGGATGAGTTGGACTGAAGGGTCTGTTTCCGTGCTGTACACATCTGTGACTTTAAGTATACGGATTAATACAGCAGTAAGCATCTTTCCTTGTGTGAAGATTTATTATTTGGAAACTTGGTTTACAAAGTGGGTTTTAGGCTGTAAGTTCTGTGAATGCTACTTTTTTGTTTAAGACTCAGAATTGTTTTTTTAAAAAAACATAGTGGGTCAAAATATCATTTTCAAGGCTAAATGCCTAGATAAACTACCTGGTGAGATAATTGCTGGTGTTTACTCGATTAAACTTTTTTCTGTAATTCATAAAAAAGACCGAGGCCAGAAATAGGTTCTGTTCAGAAAGTAAAGATCCATACCAGCAAAGGGCAGCTTACTTTTGGCAGTCTCCAGGCCATTAGAGCTGGAATTAAGTATAAAGTTATTCTTGCAGTCTAAGTAGACAGGGCTGGAAAAAAATCCTCAGCTTTTCTTAGAATTCTAAATCAGAAACCATCAGTGAGTTACCCTATGTCTGTGTGTCTCTGGAGAGAGACAGAGAATTGGACCTGCAAAAGTGCAGAAATTTGCTGAAAAGAAGTGCATGCAACCTTGTCAAGTGAGTCAGAAATTAAAGAGTGAAGATAGGAGTGATTCTTCACTGCAGTTGACTATTTATTAATAAAAGGATATTACTGGGCGAAAAAGGGTTGAATATTTCTTTTTGCTGCTTTGTTTTTGTCCTTTTGGCGTATAAGTACATTAACAGGCTCGTGAACAGATTCAGTGACTGACCACAGCTGTCAAGTAGCAAAAAATAAAACTAATCAGATTTTCCTCTGCAATCTGACTTATCCAGTATTATCATTAGTTACACTGTGCAATAGTGTTAGACAACAAATTACAAAGATGATATTTCCAAAATGGTAAGTAGAAAAAACAGCACCCTGATAAGAGAATGAATACTCCAATTGAAAGCTGAAATTAAACACAATTTCTAAGTATTGGACTTCTGAATGCATTTGTAGAACTTTAAATTTTTTAGCAATTTTAAAAATCAATGAATGTTCAGAAACAAAATTGCCCTCAGCCATTGATTAAACTTTGACACAAGCCTTGAACATTTAAAAATATAAATCATCTTGGTTTCAAGTACCACAAGTTCCAGGAATTATTTGCTGTCCAAACAGTTCTGAAATATTACTTATTGACAAAGGATTAGTGGATACACAATTGGATTTTTCACCACTTTGCAATAAACACAAAAATCCCAAAACTCCTGTTCACAAAACCTAAGACACACTACATCAGGTTGTTTAATATTCCAGTACAACATTAAATTCCCACCACTAGATGGAGCTACTGCTTTAAGAATATTTTGACAATTCACAGACCACCAAATAGCCATAATTCAGATTTTGAAAATGTCTGCTGGGCTAACACAGAAGAGTCTCTCAATTATCCCACATCATGTGATATTTCATAATTATCAGTTGTTCAAATATAATAGCTTTTGAAACATTTGAGACAATGTTGCATGAAACAAATTAAATGTTTACATTAGAAAATTAGAAAAGTAATCCTTTAAAAAAATATATTGGAGGGTCAGAACTGGAAATAAATCCATCACTTGTACCCAATATTATGTAGTAACTTGACAGCATTTGTTTATTTATTCCTGTCTTGCAAGTTGCTAAACATAGATCCCCATTGAGCAATTTTTTGTCTTCTTGTTGTAAGTCCTTCTCAAAAATACTCCAAAATAAACTTGGTGCATCCTAAGAATTTGAGCACGTGATAGCCATTTGGCTCACAGCAATTGTGGAACATTGTAGAAGGACCTCTTGTAATGCAGTGGTAGTGTCCCACTCCTGAACTGGGAGGCCTGGGTTCAAGTCCCACCTGCTCCAGAGGTGTGCAATAATATCTCTGAACAGGTTTATTAGAAAAATAAGCTGTGGAACGTTGTTTTAATCACTGCAATGCTTACTCTACAGTCCGCATTATCTTTTGCGCACGATCTGAGTACTTTATTCTAATAAACCTGTTCAGAAAGAAACTGGGTAACTAAATTTATTTCACTGCCAGGCACTGAAATCCTGAAATGAGGGGAAAATATACTAAAATGTCTTTAAAGAAATTTTTTTAAAAAACGAAGGATCACACCTTCTCTCAATCAAATACAGTGACACTATCAGCACAACCACAAGCATTTGTTCAGCATTCCAAACTCAAGGCATCCAAAGGCTCTTTTCAAGTAGAAATAGAAAGGCACAAATGGAAGATTAAGATTTCAACAACAACGTTTGGATTTGATTTAAAATAAAAACAAAAATGCTGGAAATACTCAGCAGTATCTCTGGAGGGAAATAGGGTTAACGTTTCAGACTGATAATCCTTCATCAGAATGGAGGAAAAATAGAAAACAAGTTTGGAGCAAATGAAAGGGTAAAGAAGACCAGAGGTCGCTGATAAGCAGAAAGATTAAATGATAAAATACTTCTTGGTACAAATCACAAAGACAGTGGTGATGGGTTTAGCAAAGAAACAAAAGATGTGTTCAGATGAAATGCGCTTGGCTGGACAGCAGCTATTTGAATGTAGTGTGAAGGAATAAAGAAAGAAATTAGAAAAAAAAAACCAAGCCAGCAAAAAAAAAAAGGACACAAGATGGAGGCAGAGATTTGGACTTAAAATTGTCAGACTCAATTCTGAGTCCAGAAGGCTGTAGGGTGCCTTTCTTTGAATTAAATTGAAATTCACTGGAACATGCAGCAGGTCATGAACAGAAAAGTCAGAGCAGGAGTAAGATGGAGAAGTGAAATTACAAGCGATAGAAGCTCAGGGTCATGCTTGCAGACCAAATAGACATTTTAGTTTGAATAGATTGCTCTATTCCATTTTCCTCATGGAATATTGAGAGAATTGGTCATATGTCCAGATTGCTCTACATCATTCATACCTAGTAAACCTCCATATCCACAGCCTATATCTGCAAACTCCACCTGGAACTTCAATTTCTTTTCATCAATGAGATCTTTCTCATCATCGTGATGGTAATTTTCTGAGCGTGGTTTGAAATATTCAGGGTAGTGCTGGGACCAGTCCATCTCTTCAGGCTTTACAGGGCTGCAGAGAGAGAGGCGTATGTTACAAACACAAGGGATTGTTATCTATAACTTTGAGGGAATCATACTTTATCTGCTTGGTAAAACTGCAAATTCTCCATGGAAATTTGAATGGTTATTGCTGATTGTTTTGAGTTCAGGAATTTGAGTTGATTTAATCAAGCTGTTTAAAATTGCTAAATTAGTAAAAACAATAAAAAGATAACCAACAAAAAGGGGGGAGAAGTTTTGAGGGTAAACTAGCAAATGATATAATGGAAAAGGCTAGTAATATGGAAAAATGTGAGGTTATGCACTTTGGCAGGAATAAGAAGAAACTGAATATTATATAAATGGACAAAGACTGCAGAAAGCTGACGCACTGATGGATTTGGGATGCCTCATGCATAAGTCATAATAAAAAACTAGCACACAAGTTCAGCAGGTAGTAGAAGTGGCAAATAGATGGTTGGATTTTATTTGAAAGAGTGTGGTGCTGGAAAAGCACAGCCAGTCAGGCAGCATCAGAGAAGCAGGAGAGTCGACATTTTGAGCATTAGCTCTTCACCAGGAATGAGGGGGTGGCCCAAGGGGGCTGAGAGATGAATGGGAGGGGGGGTAGCCGGGAATGCAATAGGTAGATGAAGGTGATAGCTTGGAGTGGAGGGTGGAGAGGATAGGTGGGAAGGAAGATGGACAGGTAGGGCAGTGCCGGGTTGGAAGGTAGGATCTGGGATAAGGTGGGTGTGAGTAGGGGTGTGTGTGTGTAATCCACATTGATCCTGTCTGGTTGAAGGGTCCCAGGCTGGAAAATGAGGCGTTCTTCCTCCAGGCGTATGGTGGCTAGGGTTTGACGGTGGAGGCAGCCCAGAACTTACATGTCCTTGGTGGGGTGAGAGGGGGAGTTAGTGTTCGGCCACAGGGCAGTGGGGTTGTTTAGTGTGTGTGTCCCAGAGATGTTCTCCAAAACATTCTGCAAGGGGAGGCATTCTGTCTCCCCAAGGTAGAGGAGACCACACTGAGAGCAACGGACACAGTAGATGATGTGTGGAAGTGCAGGTAAATCTCTGTTGGATGTGGAAGGATCCTTTGGGGGCTTGGACAGAGGGTGAGGGGGGAGACGTAGGCGCAGGTTTTGCACTTCCTGCAGTGGCAGGGCAAGGTGCCGGGAGCGGCCAGTGGGTTGGTGGAAGGTGTGGACCTAACAACGGAGTCACGGAGGGAATGGTCTCTCCAGAATGCAACTAGTGGTGGGGAGGGAAATATATTCCTGGTGGTGGGGTCTATTTGTAGGTAGCAGAAGTGGTGGAGAATGATGTGATTTTTCCAGAGGTTGGTGGGGTGGAAGGTGAGGACCAGGGGTTTCTGTCATTGTTGCAATTCGAGGGATTGAGTTTGAGGGTGGAGGAGCGGAAAATGGAGGAGATACATTGGAGGGCATCGTCAACCACGTAGTAGGGGAAATTGCAGTCTTTGAAGGAGGCGGCTATGTGGGATGTTCTGTGGTGGAATTGGTCCTCCTGGGAGCAGATGCAGCAGAGGCAGATGAGCTGGGAATAAGGGATGTCATTTTTACAGGAGGCAGGGCGAGAGGAGGTGTAGTACAGGTAGCTGTGGGAGTCGGTGGGTTTGTAGTAGATGTCAGTGTTAAGGCAGTCGCTGGAAATGGAGATGGAGAGGTCCAGGAAGGGGAGGGAAGTGTCCGAGATGGTCCAGGTAAATTTGAGGTCAGGATGGAAGGTGTTCGTGAAGTTGATGAACTGTTCAACCTCCTTGTGGGGGCACAAGGTGGCGCCGATACAGTAGCCGAGGAAAAGGTGGGGAATGGTGCCGGCATAACTCCGGAAGATAGACTGTTCTGCGTAGCCGACAGAGAGACAGGCATAGCTGGGGCCCATGCAGGTGCCCATGGCTACCCATTTGGTCTGGAGGAAGTGGAAGGGCTTGAAGGAGAAATTGTCGAAGGTGAAGACCAGTTCTGCCAATTGAATGAGTGTGTCAGGAAGGGTACTGGTTGGGTCAGTTGTAGAGGAAAAAATAGAGGGCTTGGAGGCCTTCGTCATGGCGGATGAATGTGTAAAGGGACAGGATGTCCATGGTGAAGATGAGGCGTTGAGGACTGGGGTAACGAAAGTCATGGAGGAGGTGGAGGGCGTAGATGGTGTCCCGAACATATGTGAGGAGTTCCTGGACCAAGGGAGACAGGACAGTGTCAAGGTATGCAGAGATAAGTTCAGTGGGGCAGGAGCAGGCTGAGACAATGGGTTGACCGGGGCAATCAGGTTTATGAATTTTGGGTAGGAGATAGAAATGGGAGGGGTGTGGAGTTCCTGGACTATGAGGTTGGAGGCTATTGGTGGGAATCCCCTGAGGTGATGAGGTTGTGGATGATCTGGGAGATGATGGTTTGGTGATGGGAGGTGAGGTAGTGGCTGAGGGGGCAGTAGGAGGAGGTGTCTACAAGTTGGCACCTGGCTTCAGTAGTGTCGATGTCGATGTGCCAAACTACCACTGTGCCCCCTCCTTGTCTGCTGGCTTGATGGTGAGTTTCGGGTTGGAGCAGAGGGAGTGGAGGGCGAGAGGTTGGGGTGGGTGAGGTGGGTAGACAACAGAATGGAGTAGAAAAATAGCAAGGTCTTGCTAAAACTATACAAGGCACTGGTCAGTCCACATCTAGAATAACGTGAACAGTTTTGGTCCCATAAACAGAGGAAGGATATGTGAGCATTGGAAGCAGATAAGGTTCACTGGGCTAATCTTGGGGATGAAGGGATTGTCTTAAGGCGAGATTTAGTACATCGGGTCTGCGCTTGTTGGACTTTAGAAGAATGCGAGGCAACCTTATTGAAACAAGATTCTTAGGTTACTTGATGGGGTCAATGCAGAGATGTTGATTCCCCTTATGAAAAGCTCTAGGACTAAAGGGCAGAATCTCCGAATAGAGGGTCATACATTTAAGACATACGAAGAAGAATTTCTTCTCAGAGGGTAGTGAATCTATGGAATTCTTTACTTCAGAGGGTTGTCGAGGCTGAGACAGAGATCTTTAATCAGTAAAGGAATCAAGAGTTATAGGGAAAAAGCAGGGAGGGGAGTTGAGGATTATGAGATAAGTGATGATATCATTGAGAGGTAGGACAGACTCAATGGGCCTTGATTAAGCATGTTACACCATTCAGTTGAAGGTTTCCAGTCAAAAATGACAGACTTAGCAGGTAAGATTATCATGGACAAACACAGAATCCTGGAGAAACTCAGTAGGTTTGGCAGCATCTATGGAGAGAGAAACAGAGTTAACATTTCAAGTGCAGTATGACTGTGAAGACTTCTAACTCAATTCTAATTATAGAATCCCTAGTGTGGAAAGAGGCCATTCAGCCCATTGAGTCCACACCGACCCTCCAAAGACACCCCATGCAGACCCCCACTTTATTCTCCATAAACCCATATTTACCATAGTTAATCCACCTAGCCTGTACATCCTGGACACTTTGGACAATTTAGCATGGCCAGATCCACCTGACCTGCACATCTTTGGATTGTGGGAAGAAATCAGAGCACCCAGAGGAAACCCATGCAGACATGGGGAGAACAGGCAAACGCCACACAGACAATCACCCAAGGCTGGAATCAAGTCCAGGTCCCTGGCAGCGTGAGGCAGCAGTGTCAATCACTGAACTACTACGTCGCTCCAATTGCCATCAGCATCCACAGCCTTTTTGAGGGGGCGTGGAGAGCGAGAGAGGTATCCTAATGTGTATGGAAAAGTGCTTCCTGTTTTCAATTCTTGAAGGTCCAAATTCAAGATTGTAGCCCCTTGTTCCGAATTCCTCCAGAGAAATAGGTTTCTGGACCATTAGATGAAGGAGCAGAAGTAGGCCATTTGCTCCATCTAGGTTGCTGTGCCACTCAATGCAATCACTGCTAAGCTGATAATCCTCAGCTCCACACCTCTTGATTCCTTTACTGATTAAAAATCTATCTATCTATCTCAGTCTGAAATATACTTGACAAGCTAGTCTCAAAAGCCCCATATAAGACTGGACTCAAAACATTAACTCTGTTCCTCTCTTCACAGATGTTGCCAGACTTGCTGAGTTTCTCCAGCATTCTCTAAGTTTATTTCAGATTCAAGCATCTGCAGTATTTTGCTTCTATTATTTTGGTATCAAGGGATATGGGTCAAAGGCAGGTAGATGGAAATGACAGTATAGATTATCCACAATAAGTGTATGGTATTGTATTCAAGGGGTGGGTTCTTTTAATGATATATTATGACTTGAGGGAGATTGGGGCTGGGATCAGTATAGAAAGGATTGGAGGATGCAACAGGAAGGCAGAAATTCTTATGTCTACCAAATTCTGATCTGAAAAAAAAACTTACTTTTCATTGTCATAGTTTTTCTGACAGATTTTCCACTTTCCATCCCTAAGCTTATGATTTAAACATGACCAAAAGTTTGTTCAAATAGAAAGGTTTTAAGAAGCATCTTTAAAGGAGACAGAGATTTCAGGAAAGAATTGCAGAGCTTGGGGATCTGGCAACTGAAGACACAGTGGCCAATAATAGTGATGGAAATCCACAATGTTTAAGAGGCCAGACTGGAACAGTTTAGATGTCTTTACGGTTGTGGCCAGGAAAAGGTTATCCAGCTAGGGAGATGGGAGGAAGTGGCTGTGGAGAGATTTGAAAATAGAATGAGTATTTTAACATTGTGGCATTGCTGAGCCATTTGAGTTAGATCCTAATCATTGTCAATCAAGAATCTTGGGGACTCAGCAATGAGCTTTCTAATGTTGAGAAAGTGACATACAAACTGTGCTTCCATCCCAAAAGATAAAAGATCTGAGTATGTGAACTCAATAAAGTTATTTCCTTCTACATATCCATTTCACAGTATAACAGTGGTCTGCTCAAATAGACTGCAGCGTGACCTCAATATTACAGTGTAGAAAGAAAATGTGACCAATGACACAATCTGGAGTTGAAACCCGATATTACAGTGTAGTTAAATAATGTGACCATGCTACACTTTAATCAATAAGGTTTGACCGCCAAGATGTCCAGCACCCCAAATGAAGAGCAATCCACACATATGAGATGCTCAGATCTACCAAGCCGAATTTTTTTTTTCTATTTGTTTTAAAGTTGCTTTCAGTGCTTGAAAAGATTTTAATTTCCTTCGATAATAATTTTGGTGCTTTAATTAAAAATTACCCGAAAACTAAGGTGACCACCCCACCCCCCCAATGAATCTCTTCCTCCCTCACTCACTAATCGAAGACATGATCCGCCATAGGATTGGAGTGAGCACGCTGCCGGTAAAAACGTTTCTGAGGAGCAGATACCGCCATGATCGCCGATTTTGTGAAAGGAAAAGCCGAATTTAAATAATGATGACAGCCCAAGAACG
Source organism: Hemiscyllium ocellatum (assembly GCF_020745735.1). NCBI lineage: Eukaryota > Metazoa > Chordata > Chondrichthyes > Orectolobiformes > Hemiscylliidae > Hemiscyllium > Hemiscyllium ocellatum. The sequence goes on along the minus strand of NC_083453.1, from coordinate 22,510,149 downwards.
GCGCATACTCCGTGATCGTGGAGAAAACGTCATCACCGGGCGCCTGACCAGCTATGTGAGCTTCTTTTCAAATAGGTCACCACTGAGTAGTTTATCTCAAATCGTGAGGGATAAGTCCAAAACTGAAAGAAAATGGGTTAAACTCTAATTTGTTATTATTGAAGAACAGCCAGTGTAAGTCAAGGTTCTATGATGTAAAAAAAAGTAAGATTGGGAAGAAATTCGTGAAAACTATTGTACTTGCGTTTATATAACGCCTTTAATGTAGAAATGTTACCCAAAGCTTTTAATGGGAACCGAAGGAGACCATTCAGTCCCCTCTTTGAGGTTGTTATACAAGAACAGGAGGAAGTGTCCATTTAGTGTCCTCCTCTGAGCCAAGGATTCAAGATATTCTTTTTCAAGCATACCTCTTGATTTTTTTTTGAGGGCTACTTTCTGATTTTCAGGGGCTCATTTTTCATCCTCACTAAGTATTTCATTAAGTGATGCATTTATGGAGTAACATTGTATTATACTTTTGTGTTCTTGTTGACAAGTTATAGCTGTGACAATTATGGAGGATACTGATATGTTAGACTTAAAAGCCACAACTCTCAAGGAAAGCATTAAACTTACTAGCCACAACAATTAGGGGGCAGCACGGTGGCACAGTGGTTAGCACTGCTGCCTCACAGCGCCAGGGACCTGGGTTCAATTCCCGCCTCAGGCGACTGACTGTGTGGAGTTTGCACGTTCTCCCCGTGTCTGCATGGGTTTCCTCCAGGTGCCCCGGTTTCCTCCCACAGACCAAAGATATGCGGGTCAGGTGAATTGGCCATGTTAAATTGCCCTTAGTGTTAGGTAAGGGGTAAATGTAGGGGTATGGGTGGGTTGCGCTTCGGCGGGTCGGTGTGGACTTGTTGGGCCGAAGGGCCTGTTTCCACACTGTAAGTCTAATCTAATCTAAATATATAAATTGGCATAAGATAACAGGCATAATTTGTTTTTGGTCAGTTCAGCAAGTTGGTAGGTTTGTTGGCAGACATTTTGTCCCCTTTTGAGATGACATCAACAGTGTTGTGTTGCCTTCTCTGAAGTGCTGCTGTACTGTTCTGCTTTGAATTGATGTGGTTCTGTATGAGCTGTTCCCAGTTGATATTGGTTCCAGTTTTTAATTGCAGCGGTTTGTATTCTGGGCCCAGGTCAATGTGTTTGTTGATGGAGTCCGTGGATGAGTACCATGCTTCCAGGAATTCATTTGTTCTTTGTTTGGCCTATCCTTGAATCGTTGTGTTATCCCAGTCAAACTTTTATGGTTCTTGTTGTCTAGGAGTATGGATACCAGGGAAAGTTGGTTGTATTGCTTGGTTGCTAGTTGGTGTTCATGGATGTGGGTCACAAGTTATCTGCCTGTTTATCCTACATAATGTTTAGTGCAGTTGCTGCATAAAGGAGAGAAAGCCCTAGAAGGACTAAGAAAGGACACAAACATAATAATAGTACCAGCTGACAAAGACCAAATGACAGTGGTAATAGACAAAACAGTTTACAGGGTACATTCAAAAGGCTAGGAGACTACTTACAGATACCAACACCTACTAATGGAAGGAGTCGGACCCGACACCAGTACTAGCTAACAGAATCATCAACACACTATGGAACCTACAACGAAACTGACTCATAACCAAGATGGACTGACAAAGCATGAAACCAGAAGGTACAAACACCCCATGATTCTTTGGACTCCCAAAGATACATAAACCCGACACCACCCTCAGACCCATTGTGCGTAGGTGTTCCTGGTAGGGACACTGACTTGCTAAGGAGCTACAGCGATGGCCTCAATACCTCATCAGTGGAACTACACACTCCATACGTTCATCGCAGAAATTTCTGGACAACATCAAGAACATGAATATTGACAAAGACGAGGACATGGTCTCATTTGATGTTATGGCACTTCAATTGACATAACGTTAGCCAAGGAAACTATAGCAAAACTCCTGGACAGCCAGAACAGACAAACTGAATACAAACCCATCAACAAAGCCAATATATTAAAAGTACTTGACCAATGTCTAACAACACACTTCACTTCAACAGCCAGGTATATGAACAAATCAATGGGATACCTATGGGCTCACCTATCTCAGGCTCATAGCTAAAGCAGTAATGCAAAGACTCGAACAGACAGACCTCCCACAGATCCAACCCAAGGTATAGATCAGGTATGTAGATGACACTTTTGTGATAATCAAAAGAGCTGAAATCGAGAACACACACCAGAGGATCAACAGCATTTTCACTGGGATCAGATTTACCAGAAAGGACCAACTCCCATTCCAGATGTGATGGTTACAAGAACACAGAATGGTGAATGCATAACAAAAGTGCAGAGGAAGACCACACATACTGATCATATCTTAAACTACAACAGTAACCACCCAAACACCCACAAGAGGAGGTCCGACTCATTGCGTTAGGACCCTGTTTAAGATAGCTGCAACAACCTGGAACTGCAAGGACATGAAAAACACCGAAACAAAATACTTACCAAAAAACAGATATCCCCACAGCTTTGTGCACAGATGCCTCACAGACAAGCAACACCAAGAAGACAAGACACCTCCCAAAGCATTGGCTGTTCTCCCCTACATTAGAAACACTTCAAAACTGACTACCAGACTGCTGCGACCACTAGGGATTTGACAGTATACAAACCGGCAACCGGCAGCTCACTAGAATAAAGGACCCGATAACCACTGTGTAGAGACCGAATGTAATTTATAGCAACTGCACTAAGCACTATGTAAGATGAACAGGCAGACAGCTTGCAACCCACATCCATGAACACCAACTAACAACCCAGTGACACAACCAACTCTCCTGAGTATCCATACACATGGACAACAAGAACCATGAGTTTGACTGGGACAACACAATGATACTAGGACAGGCCAAACAAAGAACAGCAAGAGAATTCCTGGAAGCAGGGTACTCATCCTTGGACTCCATCAACAAACACATTGACCTGGACCCAATATACAAACTGCTGCAATGGAAAACCCGAAACAACTCAAACAGACCCACAAAATCAAAGTGGAACAGGACAGCAGCACTTCACAGGAAGCAACACAGCACTCATGATGTCACATGGAAAGGGGATGAAACATCAGCCAACAAAACTACCAGCTCGGCTAACAGACCAACAACGAATCCAGCCAACGCCCAAGTGACAGATCTTCATGAAAAGTTTAAATAACAGGCATAAATTAGCAACAAAAGATTATTTTAAAACCTGATACTTTACGCAATCACCTTATGTATACTTTCTGGGAACTGGTGAGGTCATAGCTAAATGGTGTATGTTTGTCTATAACAAAGTCACCATGCCTCAAGTTATTCATAGTATGCAAGATGTGACAACTGTAAATCTTTGAGATAAAACTGTTGAGTACTGTATTAAATTACCCAATTGACAGTGTTCAATACAATAGCATCCACGATGTTTTCCCCATGTAGTAAGTCTTTCGCAGCCTTAGAAACTCTACATTCATGTGCAAGCAATTCATTAACTCAGTGATTTAGTTTTTCTGATGTTATGACACAGGGACAGCAAGCCAGACCAAATCAGACTTGCTAACACTGGATTTGCAACACAGTGAAATTAAACCATTTGATGACTTTCAAAATTTGCTCAATTGCACCTGAATAAACTTTACAAATAACTAACACCAAGCTTGGAACTTGAACAAAAATTAACAATTCATTTGTAATAATGTAACTTTAGCAGAACACAGATGAACTACAAGGCAATCTCATTAATATCTATGAACGAAGTCTTTGATTGCCATCCCCCACTCACATCGACCAACAGAGGTAGTTCAGAGAGAAATTGAAAACCAAGAAAAGAATTGTAAATTATAGAGTTAGAGCTGTACAGCATGGAACAGACCCTTTGGTCCAACTCATCCATACTGACCAGATATCCTAAATTACCTAATTCACCTTGGGGGGAAAAAAAACTTGGCTGTTTACCCTATCCATGCCCCTCAGGATTTTATAAACCTCTTTAAGGTCACCCCTCAGCCTCTGACACTCCAGAGAAAACAGCCCCAGCCTATTCCGACTCTCCCTATAGCTCAAACCCTCTAATCCTGGCAACATATTTGTAAATCTTTTCTGAACCCTTTCAAGCTTCACAACATCCTTCCAAAGTAGGGAGACCAGTTCCTGTTTAACAATCATTTCAATGATGAGTACCACACTTTCATGAAATCCAATGGGTTGTATTACAGGCATGTAGGATTGTACCTTGCTTGAATTATCAATCTTCCCTTGATTACCAAATTCAAAATCCAACCAGTTACAAGTCCCTGAGTATACTGAGGTACTACTTCATCTATAATGCATTCTCCTTTTTGCAGCCCTTCTTCCTGACTCCCACCGCCGTGCAGCCGTTCTCCCGACTGCCCCCCCTTTATAGCCCTTCTTCCTGACTCCTGCCTCCTTGCAGCCTTTCTTCCCAACCTCTCCACTTTGCAGCCCTTTTTCCCTGAACCCCCAACTTCTTGCAGCTCTTCTTCTTGACTCACACACCACACCCCCCTTCCCCCCCAATGCTTTTACCAATCTCAATCAGCAACTCCCCTCTGATAAAGTGTTAATATTGTTTTGGCATTTCTTGCAAATTATGCTGATGAGTGTAACTCAAAAGCTTCAACTCAAAAACTTTTTTCCATTAATAACATGAATTGCTGATTGTGGAAGAGTGTTACAATATTCAACCACCGTAATTTTCTAATTTGCTCCTGAAAGGCATGGCTCTAACTTTTTATTTACTGTGCCCCAGTCCTTGACACTTCAATCAGTCGACTAACTGTGAAACTTCGATCAAAGCACCTGTTAACTTTCTAAATTCCAGGAGAACACAACTTGAGTTTGTGTACTTTCCCCTATAATTTAACCATTAGAGTCCAGATATCTTTCTGACAATCTACTTAGCACTTTAAGACCATAAGAAATAGGAACAGGAGTAACCTGTTCAGCCTCTCAAGCCTGATCTGCCATTCAATAAGATCATGGCTGATCTGACATTCCTCGTGTCCACTTTGCTGTTCTCAACGTTTGGGAGAAGATTTGTAGCTCGGGTGCTCATTGTTGTGGTTGGTTCGCCGAGCTGGGAATTTGTGTTGCAGACGTTTAGTCCCCTGTCTAGGTGACATCCTCAGTGCTTGGGAGCCTCCTGTGAAGCGCTTCTGTGATCTTTCCTCCGGCATTTGTAGTGGTTTGAATCTGCCGCTTTCGGTTGTCAGTTCCAGCTGTCCGCTACAGTGGTCGGTATATTGGGTCCAGGTCGATGTGCTTATCGATTGAATCTGTGGATGAGTGCCATGCCTCTAGGAATTCCCTGTTCTCTGTTTGGCTTGTCCTATAATAGTAGTGTTGTCCCAGTCGAAGTCATGTTGCTTGTCATCTGTGTGTGTGGCTGCTAAGGATAGCTGGTCATGTCGTTTCGTGGCTAGTTGGTGTTCATGGATGCGAATCGTTAGCTGTCTTCCTGTTTGTCCTATGTAGTGTTTTGTGCAGTCCTTGCATGGGATTTTGTACACTACATTGGTTTTGCTCATGCTGGGTATTGGGTCCTTCATTCTGGTGAGTTGTTGTCTGAGAGTGGCTGTTAATTTATGTGCTGTTATGAGTCCTAGTGGTCGCAGTAGTCTGGCTGTTCAGTTCTGAACTGACAGCCAGATGTATGGCAGTGTGGCTAGTCCTTTGACAATGGAATGAGGACATGCCACAACCCAAAGGACTAGCCACACTGCCATACATCAAGAGCATTTCTGAACTGACAGCCAGGCTACTGCGACCACTAGGACTCATAACAGCACACAAACCAACAGCCACTCTCAGACAACAACTCACCAGGACGAAGGACCCGATACCCAGCATGAGCAAAACCAATGTAGTGTACAAAATCCCATGCAAGGACTGCACAAAACACTACATAGGACAAACAGGAAGACAGCTAACGATCTGCATCCATGAACACCAACTAGCCACGAAACGACACGACCAGCTATCCTTAGTAGCCACACACGCAGATGACAAGCAACATGAATTCGACTGGGACAACACTACTATTATAGGACAAGCCAAACAGAGAACAGACAGGGAATTCCTAGAGGCATGGCACTCATCCACAGATTCTATCAATAAGCACATCGACCTGGACCCAATATACCGACCACTGCAATGGATAGCTGGAACTGACAACCGGAAGTGGCAGATTCAAGCCACTATAAATGCCGGAGGAAACATCACAGAAGCGCTTCACAGGAGGCTCCCAAGCACTGAGGATGTCACCAAGACAGGGGACGAAACGTCTGCAACACAAATTCCCAGCTCGGCGAACAGAACCACAACAACTTTGCTGTCTTTCCCCATAACCCTTGATTTCCCTCCTTTGGATAAATCAATATGCCTTTCCTATGGAATAGAATCTCACAAAAAAAAACAGATGAGAAAACCTATCAGGAGATGTTAGGAGGGAGGACAGAAAGCCAGATCAAAGGGAGAGGTAGTGAGACAGGTGGAAGAAGAGAATTAGAGTTTAGTGGCCTCGGCAGCTAAAGGTGAGGCTGATAACGGTGGGACGTTGAAGGAGTCTGGGGATGTGCAACAGACCAGAGTTGGAGAAAAGAAGAGCTTGAGAAAAAGGAATTGTCAGACTGGACAAGCTTACAATCAACAAAAGGGGCTCCTTTAAGCGTGAATTCAAGAATTCGAAACTGGGAACAAAAGACAGACAGGATACGGACAACAGAGCTTCGAATAAGCTGAGATCTTTGGGACTTTGTGGATGTGACACTGAATTGGAGAGCATTGGAAGTTAATGATAATTTCAATAGGAGCAATGGATGATATTGTTGCAGTGAATAGTTTAGTGATAGGAAAGGGAATGAAAGGCTAAGTCAAAATTAAAAGTAACCTGGTTCTGCCAGAGTCAGGGATCTGGCATTGTTTGTCAACTGAAATGGGTGGGGGGTTAAATTTGTCTTGAAGTATCATGTTAATAACCAATAGAGAGCCCATTTTCCACTGCACCTGACATTCCTTTCCAGTCAAAATGACACCGATGGGAGAGTTAATGTATGAGGGGGACATGCTGTTTTTATGATTGATTAATTCCATTTGAGCACATGTTTTAAATTGCAGTCTTTTGATGGGAACTGTAGTCCATTAATGAGGTAGTGAATCACAAACAGCCATGTGAAGGAGTAAAATCCTTGGTTAGAACACATTTTTACACTTTCCTTCAAACGTGCCCGGCTCAACTTTCAACTTTTTTGGCAATGGGAATTGCAAGGCTGTCTTTCACTGGAAGGAAAGTAAATGGAAGAAATTAATGTGTACCAGTTGTAGGTCTCAATTTGAGTGCCACTCCCTGGGACCACTCTCCAAACTCAAAGTCGGGAAGGAAAAGTTCAGCAACAGCCCACCAGCCCCCCAATCCCTGCATGGAGTGGAGAATATTGCATTCACATTTATCATTAAATCAGCATCAGATATTAAAAAGAAATGAATCAAATGCACAGTTCAGCAATATACGTTTAGGAGGTCTGTGGTGCGTGAAATTAGGAAATTACTTTGTTAACTTGACCTCGTTACATGCTTGGCAGTGATTCCCTGTCAAAAGAACTATTAGAATTTTGTTAAGTCTGCACTATTTCTCAACCAGAGTGACTTTTTTTTTGTTATGTCACAACCCTGAGTTCCTAACTGGCAGGGAACTATGCCACCAATTTGCCACTTAGTTTCACGTTAATGGCTGTAATGTCTTAAAAGAAATACAGATCATCTGTCACAATTACTTACCAAACCCAGCAAGCAAGCCACAAGACAAGAAAAGGACAAGTTTCTTTCATCTTTCTAACTCAGTCATGCTAAGGCTAGGGACAAACAGTTCCAGGGTTCACTTCACCAACACATTCCACCCTGACCTTAAATTTACCTGGACCATGTCTGACACCTCCCTCCCCTTCCTGGACCTCTCCATCTCCATTAATGACGACTGACTTGATACCGACATTTTTACAAACCCACCGACTCCCACAGCTACCTGGATTACACCTCTTCCCACCCTACCACCTGCAAAAATGCCATCCCGTATTCCCAATTCCTCCGCCTCCGCCGTATCTGCTCCCAGGAGGACCAGTTCCACCACAGAACACACCAGATGGCCTCCTTCTTCAGAGACTGCAATTTCCCTTCCCACGTGGTTAAAGATGCCCTCCAACTTATCTCATCCACATCCTGCACGTCCCCAACCATAACGAGGACAGAAACCCACCGGTGCTTACCTTCCACCCTACCAACCTTCGCATAAACCAAATCATCCGCCGACATTTCCGCCACCTCCAACTGGACCCCACCACCAGGGATATATTTCCCTTCTCACCCCTTTCCGCCTTCCGCAAAGACCGTTCCCTCCATGACTACCTGGTCAGATCCACGCCCACCAACAACCCACCCTCCTGTCCTGGCACCTTCCCCTGCCACCGCAGGAATTGTAAAACCTTATCTACACCTCCTTCCTCACCTCCACCCAAGGCCCTAAAGGAGCCTTCCACATCCATCAAAGTTTTACCTGCACATCCACCAATATCACTTATTTTATCTGTTGCTCCCGATGCGGTCTCCTCTACATTGGGGAGACTGGACACCTCCTAGCAGAGCGCTTAAGGGAACATCTCTGGGACACCCGCACCAATTAACCACACCGCCCTGTGGTCCAACATTTCAACTCCCCCTCCCACTCTGCCGAGGACATGGAGGTTCTGGGCCTCCTTCACCACCGCTCACTCACCACCAGACGCCTGGAGGAAGAACGCCTCATCTTCCGCCTCGGAACACTTCAACCCCAGGGCATCAATGTGAACTTCAACAGTTTCCTCATTTCCCCTTCCCCCACCTCGCCCGAGTTCCAAACTTCCAGCTCAGCACTGTCCCCATGACTTGTCCTACCTGCCTATCTTCTTTCCCACCTATCCACTCCACCCTCCCCACTGCTTATCACCTTCATCCCCTCCCCCACTCACCTATTGCACTCTATGCTACTTTCTCCCCACCCCCACCCTCCTCTCATTTATCTCTCCACCCTTCAGGCTCTCTGCCTGTATTCCTGATGAAGGGCTTTTGCCCGAAACGTCAATTTTACTGCTCCTCTGATGCTGCCTGAACTGCTGTGCTTTTCCAGCACCACTCTAATCCCGAATCTGGTTTCCAGCATCTGCAGTCCTTGTTTTTACCTAGTTCCAGGGTTAGAATATCTCCCATGTCTTTCAGTGACCATGTCTGGAACACTGCTAATAGAGTTCTGAATTTGTATTATAGTCTGAAGAAGCTAAGTGTGGTGAATCTTACAGCATAGAAAGAGGCCATTCACCCCACTATATCCATGTCATTTCTTTGAAAGAGGTATCCAGTTAGTCCTAAATCCATTTCCCCAAAGCCATGCAATATTGTCCCCTTTCAGGTCCACCTTCAGTTCCTTTTGAATCTTACTGCTGAATTTGCTCCCACCACAGTTTCACGCAATACATTTCAGATCACAACTGATTCACTGCATGAAAGAAATCTCTTCATCTCCTCTCTGGGTCTTCTGCCAACCATCTTCAATTTAGAACATAGAACATAGGAAAATACAGCGCAGTACAGGCCCTTCGGCCCTCGATGTTGCGCCGACCCAAGCCCATCTAACCTACGCTAGCCCACTTTCTTCCATATGCCTATCCAATGCCCGTTTAAATGCCCATAAAGAGGGAGAGTCCACCACTGCTACTGGCAGGGCATTCCATGAGCTCACGACTCGCTGAGTAAAGAATCTACCCCTAACATCAGTCCTATACCGACCATCCCTTAATTTAAAGCTATGCCCCCTCGTGATATCGTAATTTCTAGATTCAGTTGCTGATCCTCTTTGTCTACACTTCTCTTGGCCATTTTTTCCCCATATTTGTGTTACTCAAGTTGCAGTTATCTCCTCACGTACTCATTTTTATTCATTATGAAATCATCAGCTCTGTTGAGGCCCTTGTCTAATAATTGAATTTTAACCTGAAGCCAGAGAATTGAGTGGTAACGTGGTTTAGACACCATTGTTTCAGCTCTGCCCCCTTGCATCAAGTGCAGTTCAAACTGATGGTGTGAAATTACCATGCCAAACAGACTCAGGCAATTTCAGTTCAACACCACGTAAAACTCGAAGGGCAGACCAGAGGTTGACCCCTTTCATTCTGGTGCAGTTGTGAAGGGGTGGGGGGCTGCTCTCTCAGCAGCAAGTTGGGGCAGAGTAGAGGTTGATTCATTTTAACTGCCTGTTAGGTTTTACCCTGGCAGTACTTCATGCTACAATGGGAAGAGTTGTATTTCTCAATACGAACATCCTCATTTGGATGAGCACAACATTTTACATTTGTGCTAGAGAACTGGCTTTGTAGATGGGTAGGGCATAGCATGAGACACACAACATGGGGAAACTCCATCATAAGTGTAGAACTCATGTCCTGTCATTGTCAATTCAGATTCAAGCCATTCAGTGAGACAGAAACCAAGGTACCTTTCTTTTAAGTACTCCGTCTTACTTTTTCTTTTCATTTGGAAGTACTTTTACATACAAATGAACAGTTTTTTCTCCACCAGTACCAAATCACTTATGGTATTTTTTTACCTGTTATCCACCACCACCATCAAAACACCCATGTTTCCAATTAATTAAGTTATGTGCAAAACTCAATGAAGGCAATGCAGACTATCAAAAGTAACAGAACTATTCAGTCTCGCAGCCCTTTGCGCATATCAGTCCCATCTGATACCCCTTTATAGATTTTTTTTAATTGAATTCAGCATTTATTGAAGCTGTGGTGAGATTTCAGCCCGTATCCCCAGAACATTATCGAGGGGTTTTGGATTACTAGTCCAGTAACCATACCATTATATCACTGCCTCTCTTTTCCACCTTTATAGATTTTTTAAAAAACCAGCCTGTTCAGACATGTTATTACATGTCACAGATCAGATAGGACTTGAACCTGGGTCTCCTGGCTCAGAGATAAGGTCACTGCCACTGTGCCATAAAAGCCCCCTTTCCACAGTTTAAAAAACATAACATATTTTCCTAATCAAGCTGTTCAGCAATGTTATTACAGACCTCTGGAGCAGCTTGGGTAGGGACACCACCCAAACAGCTCACATTTTCATGTGTGCAGTTTTATTTTTAAACAGAGCTCACCCATACAAAGATACAACATGACAAGCTACCATCATGTGGGATTCTAATCCTGGCCTCCATAGAGACCAGCACTTTAGACCACTAAGCCACATGACCATGCCCTTTCCCTCTTTATATTCATTTAGTCAATTAATTAATCAATTAACTCCAATCACTTGCTTAACTACTTGGCATATGGAAGATAGTGCAACGAAGGGTTTGTAGGTTAGTCTGATCTTAGAGTAGCATAAAAGGTGGACACAACATTGAGGGCCACAGGGCCTGTTCTGTTTTATGTATTTTATTTTAACTCAAGTATCTGTAAAAGAAAGAGGTGGTTGTGGTAGAGTGATGTCTACCTTTAGTGGTTCAAGACCCACCTGCTGTCTGTGAGTCACAACATGTCATAGAGATGTACAGCATGGAAACAGACCCTTCGGTCCAACCTGTCCATGCCAATCATGTATCCTAACCTAATTTAGTCCCATTTGCCAGCACTTGGTCCATACTCTCTAAACTCTTCCTATTCATAGACCTAACAAGATACATTTTAAATATTGTAATTCTACTAGCCTCCACCACCACCTCTGGCAGCTCATTCCATATATACACCATCCTTTGCATGAAAAGATTGCCCTTTAGGTCCCTTTTAAATCTTTCCTCTCACCCTAAACCTATGTCCTCTAGTTCTAGACTCCCCTAAGCCAGGGAAAATACCTTGTCTTTTACCCTATCCGTTCCCCTCATGATTTTACAAACCTCTAAAAGTAATCCCTCAGCCCCCGATGCTCCAGGGAAAATAGCTTTAGTTTATTCAGCCTCTACTTATAGCTCAAACCCTCCAAACTTGGTAACGTCCTTATAAATCTTTTCTGATCCCTTTCAAATTTCACAATATTGTTCCAATAGCAGGGAGGCCAGAATTGAACGTAGTATTCCAAAAGTGGCCTAACCAATGTCCTGTACAACTGCAACATGATTTCCCAACTCCAATACTTAGTGCACTGACCAATAAAGGAGAACATACCAAACGCCTTCTCCATCATCCGATCAACCCATGACTCCACTTTCAAGGAACTATGAACCTGCACTCCAAGGTCTCTTAGTTCAGCAACACTCCCCAGGACCTTACCTTTAAGTGTATAAGTCCTACCCTAATTTGGGTAGAGATCAGAGTGGTGCTAGAAAAGCACAGCAGGTCAGGCAGCATCCAAGGAGCAGGAATATCGACATTTCAGGCAAAAACCCTTTATCAGGAAACCCTAATTTGCCTGTCCAAAATGCAGCACCTTGCACTTATCTAAATTAAACTCCATCTGCCAGTCCTCGGCCCATTGGCCCATCTGACCATAAGATTCCGGATTCCTGCCTGTGACCAGGAGGGTGATTACAACTAGTAGTAAAGTTCATTAACAGTCTTTTCAATACATTTGATAGACAACTTTGTAATGAGACAGCTTCCAAGATTACTTTGGTCACAATTCCAATGGGAACACCAGAATTATGCCTATTATTGCCCTTCTGCAATGGCTTTGCCAAATCTTGCAGGGTTAGTGACCTTGTAGAGGCACTTGTGCCCTCCCAACCGATTTTAGGGCCCATTCACCATGCCTATGGATGAGGTGGAAGTGAAGGGGTTACTCAACCTCCTGGCAATTTGATTAACTCAACCCCCACCCCAACACCAGCACTGAGGGGGCTAAAATGATAGTTATTTTAAGTTTAAAACAAAATTGAAACTGCTTCTCTGTCTCCCCTCGAGTCTTACCTCTTTGAACAAGATTTGGAGGTGCCAGTGTTGGACTGGGGTGGACAAAGTTAAAAATCACACAACACCAAGTTATAGACCAACAGGTTTATTTGGAAGCACTTTCGGCTCTTTGAACAAGCTTTTGATTCCTGTCCTAATACCTGTTTCCATCGCTTAGTGCCAAATTTTGAAGGATTATGCCCTCAAGAAATGCTTTGGGATGTTTTCCTATGTTAAAGGCACTATATAAATGCATGTTGTTAATGAACATGTGAATGGCTTTGGATTAGTTCCTGAGGTCTGTTGTTTTCTCAAATGCCTAAAGTCATTTATTTGTAAATATGACCCTGTGTCAATATCGTGCAAAGACCGTGTGAACCCCAGAGGGACTTAGGGGTCTGGGAAGGTTCTAGTCTCTGCTTCCAAATATTATTCTGATGAAATCTTAGGATTGGATAGTTCCCCAGAAATGATAGGGCTTGGCAACCGTGATCTTCAGATCAGATATTGTAGCCAAAAACACAAAGTGCAATGTGCAAGGACACAGAATCTAAGTCAGTGACCTGTTTATGAGTAAATCTAATCATAGTGCTATCAAGCAGATGATGGTTACATTTTATATAAAGACATAACTTTTTAAAAACTATGAAATTGCTGGATTGCATTAGGCAAGTTTGTGACTCAAAGTGTTTTCCTCTAATGCCAATTTTGTTTTGATTAAGAAAAACTTGCTTTTTATAGAGGTTTCATGACAACTGTTCGTCCCTAACTGTTTTACAGACACTGAGGTATGCTTGGACTGTAATGGCGATCTATTTGCACACAAGCTCCCACAAACAGCAGTGTGATGATGACCACATAATTTGGTTGTTTGCGATGTTGATTTGAGGACCAAATGTTGGTTTATGTCCTCAAGGAGAATTAAATTAAAGCAAAATGCTGGAGAAAATGTTGGAGAAACTCAGCAGGTCTGACAGCATCTGTGGAGTGGGGAAAGAATGTTAATGTTTCGAGAAACCTGAGAAAAGACTGTTATTGGATTCCAAAGTGTTTGTTTCTCTCTTCACAGATGCTGCCAGACCTGCTGGGTTTCTCCAGCACTTTAGGTTTATATAAGGGGGAGAAGTCACATACATGGGAATCTACAGCATTTTAACAGGCCACGTAGTCCCTGCTGATACCTATGCTTCATACAAGGCCCCTTCCAACTTTGCTCATCTAAATCGATAAGCCTAACTCTCAATTCCTTTCTTCCTCAACTGCTTGTCTGATCTCTTATATGCAACTCTACTATTCGCTTTTGATGTCATGCTGTGGGATCATTTATATCCACCTGAGAATCTCACTCAGAAGATCAGCCATGATAATATTGAATGGCGGTGCAGGCTCGAAGGGCTGAATGGCCTACTCCTGCACCTATTCTCTATTGTCTATTGTCTATTGTCATAACATTTCTACCAGTGAAGCAATTTTTGTTTCTTGAGCCTCTGGAGTGAGAATTGAACCAACAACCTATTGACTTAAAGAAGAGTGGGCTATCCATTCAGCCACTGCTGACATTTGTTATGCTTCACTGGAGTAGTGCATTGGAAATCAAGCCCTGCTATTCTTAGAGTCATCACAAAAGTTAAAGATTCTCAAAAGTACATAGAATTTCCAACTTACCTGTCTTCTAGACCCAGGTTGGTAGAAAGCAGAGACTAGATTTCTGTACTTAAAAAAGAATGACTATTAATTATGAATAAGCAGATTCCAAATATAAATAAGCCATTATGGACTGTCAACATACACAGTTAAAACTCTAACCCACTTATCAACCTCCTCCTCAGTCAGACACAAAAATATATGGGTGAGGAAGCTCAGTCGTCCTTGTCCACAGGGTTTGCTGAGATGATCAGGATGCTGCTGCTTGATTTTCTTTCTCCAGGTACTTTCGCTCATTTGCAGGAGGCAGAGGATGGCCGGTTCATACTTTTGGAGGGCTCTGACTTACTTATTAAAAGTCATAGCCTGCAGCAAGTGATGCAGGGGAATAAACTAGCTATTTCCAGCCTTGAGATGCTTTCTTACTGCAGATCAAAGGCAATTCCTCCAGAGGTCCAATGCTTTCCGCCCTGAATACACTCACCTCCAAGCTGTTCACTTACCTGGGAGACAACTACATAGTTGTTGTCAAGCAGAAGACCTTTGTCGTTGATATGTGGTACTAGTCCATGGACCAATCAGTTACTTATTGCCAGTCAAATCTCCATGTGTGCACAGCCCCCTTGGTTCTAGCTCATCTGTAACTAGGCTTTACTGCTTAAACCAACAACTGTGTAAACAACACTGACAATGAGTGTCAGGTGACTTGCTTTTTGTGCAGCAATCTTTCAAATGGTCTACAATAAAAAAATAAAGAAAAATGGCACAGTCTTTATATGATGTATGTTCATCTTTATGTTTTGGGAGGCATGCAATGCCCTCCTGCCCCTGATAGCTTCCATCTTTGGGAATAGTATAGGTGTGTTTTACTTGCTTGTAGCCTTGTGAGTGACAGTGACTAGCAAAAGTGAGGACTTTTGGGCAGGGGAAGTTTTCATCAGTGGCCTATTTGATCAAAGTGCAAAGTGTTGGGGCTTGGGGGTGGAAAGCTCAAGCAGGCTTTCTCTTCCTGGTATACTTAATAAATCTAACCTGTTAGGCATGACTAGCCTTTCTTTTTATAGTTTGGCAAGTAGCATATTGCCACCCTATCATGTGGATAAAAGACGATGAGTGATAAACACGAGATTTCAGCTAGCCCCCAATGAACCAGCAAGAAGTCCTGTCCACTATTTATCCTTCAACAACACCAGCAAAGCAGATTAGCTGACCAATCATCTCCTTTACTATACTATAAGTGCTGAGTGACATAACACATTCATCAATTTGGCAGAAAATGACATTCAAGAGGCCCACAATACATAGAGCACAGTAATTAGCAGCATGGGAATGCTTGCCATTTTAAAGAGTGGCTATTATTTCTGAAGCAAAGCTGAGCAAAGCATCTCCTGTTCGCCTGCTCAGGGCGGTTGTGCAATTTCTGTTGCAACTTGTGTGTGACAAGATTGTGCCAAAAATGCTAACCTGGCTGTCCTTCTTCAAACAAACAAAGGAGGTTTGGAAAACATGTTTTCAAGCCACTTGTCAAGAAGTTTCTCCAAATTTGCTCCAATCTATAAGGTCATGCTGTTCTGTACAAGAAACTCCATGGGCATTTCTCGGCACTTGGCAGCATATTAGAGACAGGACCTGAGGGCCTGATCACTTATTAATGTATCATTCCCTGGGAATATAAGATCTTCTGTAAACTGTGCCTCCTTTCTCATAAACCCATCAAATTTCCTACGCATGGCACAACTCAGCTAAGAAACAGCAGCTAACAAGTAAAATACGAATACACGCTGTCTGATTTGTTTAACTAATGAGACATGGAAAGCCATTGACATGGAACTAAGTAACGGATTGCTATCTCCTTGGGGAAAATCAGTTTGTATTGCACACTAATCATTGTAATCTGCCCTCAATATTATGTGCAGTGCTTCCCCAGTGCGATGGATATTGGCTTAATTGTAAGAATATCCTGGAATGACTGTGGCTGGTGCTCGAGTTTAAATCACTAGTTTTTTTTCCTTTCTTCTGGGGCTCCCATTTTCCTTCAAGCCTTAATGCCGAACAGAGAAGACTAGAAGATGTCAGTTGAATCTTGGTGCCATATTTCTAGTTGGTCCATACTGCCAGCTAGAACTGTCTGCTGCCAAAGTGAAGGCTGTCAATCCTGTCCCAAATTGCAGAGATTAGGATGGCTAAACTCAGCGACACCAGCCCTGCCTAAGGCCTGGAATCTTGGTGTGAGTTCACAATGCTCCAATGCAGTTAATATGGTTTAGTGGAGGATCTTTTAGGGTCCCAACTCAAAACTACCCAAAACTGCTATCGACCAACTTTTTAGGATAAGCAAACTCTACTCTAAGCAGTTCTATATATTAGCCCCTCCGTGGAATTTCCTGTCTTCCTCTCTGTGGAATAAAGTTCCATCCCATTTTCTTATCTCACCATGTGCATACCTCCTTAATCCGCCTGGCAACAATATCTGAGAATTGACCAATTTATCTGTTTTAGAGGTGGTCTGGCTGAAGGATAGAAAGGACAGCTCCCTCTTGCATAGTGACATAAGAATGTTTCTATTCTCATGTGAACAGTTTAACATCACATACAAAAGACAGCATCTCCAAACTGAGGCTGACATTCCCAGTGCACTCCCTCAGCCCTGCTCTGGAAATGGCAGCCTCCGTTTTCTTAAGTAGGACTTGAATCTATCACCTTCTGACTTAAAGGCCAGGAAACTGTTCACTGAGTCACAGCTGAGTTAAAAACGACACAAAAATAAGTGTCAAAATGTTACAGTTACCTGAAGACTAAATAAAAGTGGAAATCAGAAAGCTAGCTCCTACAGGTAGTTGTAGTTGTATTCTAGCGAAACCTTGCTTAATAGAAATGATGGGGCCTGTGGGAAAAGTGAGGTTGGGGCAGGCCGGAAAAAAATTACCACTCATGATTGCTCAAAAATCACTCAAAAGTCTAATGCAAAGTATAGCTGTTCTAATGTAGGAAACATGGTATCTAATTTGCGCACCTCAACAGCAATGTGATAATGATCAGATAATCTGTTTTTTGTGACATGAATGAAGGTTGAAATCATATTTATTAACAAAACAAAAGCAAATTTAACACAATACATTTAAAACATGTAAGAAAGCTGCTCTCTGTACAGTATCTCTCTTAGCTGCTCTGTTGGCAGCTGACATTGGCACATGCACAGTATGGCATGAAGACTGGTGCACACGTCACACATGTGCAGAATGGTGCAGAGGTTTTAGTGTGGACACCGGCACATGCGCAGAACAGCACGAAGACAGGCACTGATGTGGCGCATGCGCAGAACGAAGCATGCGAACCGATCCCCACTGGAATAGCGCTATCGCGAACGGAGGTAAGCGTTCTTGAAAAGACCGTTCCCGAATTCTTCAGCAAAGTTATAGCCAAATCATGCCGCTGAAACGCTCGTTATCCCAGAACTACCTGTATTTGATGAAATGGCAGTGCACAAGGACTGGAACAACTGAATGCGGTTAACTTGGGGCCCCCTCAAAACAGAAACCAGGAAAATTAAAGTTTGTTGATGACCTACATGCATCATTTGGTTAGCCTTTGAATATTTCTGTCAGATTCAGGTGTAAGCATTATGCAGACCGTATTGCTGGATAGAGGGAACTTTGGAGTTGTGGAGGCAACATAAAGAGATGTAATGGTTCACTAATCTTCTCTCCTCTGCCTTTAGCTTGAGAAATCAAACCCATGGAGCCTTTCCTAATCTCAGAGATTTGTAAAGCACTTCAGAGTTTATGAAGTGTTTTTGAAGTGCTTTGCAACCTACGAAGTACTTCTTGAAGTGTAGTTGCTGTTCTAATGTAGGAAACATGGTATCTAATTTGCACACCTCAACAGCAATGTGATAATGATCAGATAATCTGTTTTTTTGTGACATGAGTTGAGGGATAAGTATTGGCCAAGACACTGGGGGTGTCTCTGAAGTAGTGCCATTGGATCTTTCACATTCAACCAAGGAGGCAGATGGGGCATTGATTTAACATCCCATCTGAGACTGTGCCTAAAACCACGAGTGTCATCAAAACAACATAATTCTGACTGCACACTCCTATGTCTGCTTTCCAATATAGAGTCACAGATTAAGCAGGAAATGGAAATCAAAACTGGGTGAGTTTTATAACAGATGGGCAATCCACTTTGTCAATTTAGTCCCCAGGCAGTGAAGGTGAGAATAAGCTTTCAATCACTGTATAAGAACAGCTTAGATAGGTGCTTGAGCAAGAGGGGAATAAAAGGACATGCAGTAAGAACTGACTATTTCCATCTCATAATTTATATTTAAAGATTCTATCAAGTAAGCCAGTAAAAAATAAAAACTTAAAAAAGAAATCATTCAAGGGATGTGTGTATCGCTGGCTGGGCGAGCATTTATTGTCCATCCCTAACTGCCCTTGAGAAGGTGGTGATGAGCTGCCTTCTTGTCCATGTGTTGTAGGTTGACCCACAATGCCATTAGGGAA
Source organism: Hemiscyllium ocellatum (assembly GCF_020745735.1). NCBI lineage: Eukaryota > Metazoa > Chordata > Chondrichthyes > Orectolobiformes > Hemiscylliidae > Hemiscyllium > Hemiscyllium ocellatum. The sequence continues at coordinate 22,490,993 of NC_083453.1, read as the reverse complement.
GCAACACTGAAGGGGTGGTGATATATTTCCATGTCAGGATGTTGAGTGGCTTGGAGTGCAACTTGCAGGGGCTGGTGTTCCCATATATCTGCTGCCCGTGTCCTTCTAGATGGAAGCGCAGGTGGATTTAGAAGGTGTTGTCTGAGGGGTCTTGGTAAATGTCTGCAGTGCATCTTTAATTGTGTATTGGTGGGGGAAGGAATGAATGTTTGTGGATGTGGTGCCAATCAAGCAGACTGCTTTGCCTGGATTGAATCAAGCATCTTGAGTGTTGATGGAGCTGCACCCATCCAAACAAGTGGGGAGTATTCCATCACATTCCTGACCTGTGCCATCTAAATAGTGGACTGGCTTTGGGGAACCAGAAGCTAGATTACTCACTGCAAGATTCCAAGCCTCCAACCTGCTATTGTAGCTACAGTATTTATATGCTTAGTCTCGTTCAGTTTCTCATTGATAACCCCCAGGATGTTGATGGTGTGAAATTCAGCGATGACAATAGCCATTTAATATTCAGGGACAATGGTTAGATTCTCTCTTGTTGGAGATGGTCATTGCTTCCCACACATGTGGTGCGGATGTTATTTTGCCACTTGTCAGTCCAAGCCGGTATATTGTCAAGATCTTGCTGCATTCATATGGCGCCTTTCACAATTTCCAAACATCCTAAATTGCTCTACAATCAACAAAATAGAAGCGAAGAGAACTGGACAGAATAAAATCAGAAATTGTGAAACAATCTAATGGATAAGTATACCCGTTATTGACGGTAATGAATTTAATGTCACATCCTGATGGCTGGTCGAGAGAAGACTTTCTGTCACAGTAGTCTGGGCTTTTTATTTCAAAACTGGATTCTATTGATGAACAGGTACTGTTCTACCTGGTGCCATCCCTTTTTGTTATATTTTTATCAATGGTATTTGTGGTAAGTTATGGATTTGCCTGGCTTAAAATCCTAAAATACTCTGAGGGATATTAGGGAGTTAGTCAGCTGGTGACTACATGAAATTGGTTCCTGCTTCCTGGGATCAGTTTGCATATGAAGTGCACGTGTATGTATACTGGCTGGTTTGCAGACTCTGACGTCAAAGATGGATGAGTCATTTCCAACTAGGTGGACTGGTTAATGAGTGTTTGACGCAAAGGTCACCCAGGTGGTAGAAACAAATTATATTATCACCACAAAAAAGGTGACAGAGATAATTGTTTTAAGATTGCAATCCAGGAAAGCTGTCACTCTTTGTATGACAACTGTTTTGTTTCAGAAAAACCTCAGACAGGTTGAATGCCTTGAAACTATTTTTCAATGACAACTGAATTATGAAAGAAAGCTCTTGATTTTTTATTGTCTTACTTCTAACTTCAAAGCACAACTGCTGGTCTTTACCAGGGCTCCAAAATGAAGAGAAACAAGGTGGTTTTGGAGGGACCGTGCAAAGAATATTGAATGGAAAACTTTCCTCACAGGTGTGTATTTCAAATTGTGAGGACGGTTGATGGTGCAAGCTTATTACTTTGAAATAGACCTGAAGTCAAATGTAATTTTTCACGGTAATCTAGGAAAATCTGTTGAATCTGTATTTGCTTCAGTTAAATTTTAATTCTTAATAAACCTGATTTGCAGTTGCAAACCTGAAGTCCAGGTTTGTCCAGTAGTAATAGGGAGTAAGAAAAAGACTTCAAAACTTTACTCTTTAGCAGTAACATAAGGGGTTGATTGCTGATCCCACCCATGTAACGAACCACACTACTTTGCATTTAAGCTCATGTATTTATTCCAAAGTCAAAAATGGCCACTGTGCTCCATCTGTACATGCACAGTTGCCCCAGATTCTCAGTTCTGTGGGAATCAATCCTTGTTCGTACCATTCCTTTCGTTTTCAATCAGAGCTAAGTGTGCCTTTGATGAAGACAAGGAGCTGGAGCAAGTCCTACTCTGTGCTGTGGCCCTGCAGAGAATGACTGTTCATGAAATGGTGAATCAGTGAACATGTCAAGAATTGAGGCAAAGGACAATTCCCACACAGAACAGCTGCTAATACAGTCAATTAGAGGCCATGAAAGTAACTTTCAGTACAAAGCGAAGGTGGGTGAGAGAATTGTGGGTCAGTCTTCAGTTTACACATCAGGAGACACAAGTGCAGTAGCTTGAGAGTTATATGAATCAGGTGCAATTCTCTCACATTTCGTAGCACTTGCAGTTGGTGCCATAAACACAATCATCATAGAATCATCCAGCATGAAATGAAGGCATTTGTCCTCATGTATCTGTCCTGATTCTTCCTCTCTCTCATGCTCTCTTCCCGTAGCCCTGAATAATTTCCTTTTTAAGCATATATCTAATTTAAATCTCTTTCCGCCGCTGTCTCAGGCAGAACATTTCAGGCCTTTTAACTGGAAAATGTGACCTCCTGTCCTGGGCACAAGAACAACAATAGAAACCATGGACTAAACCGAGAGATTAACTCTTGTTTTTGTCTGTGTTGCAATGTTTGATTGTTGTAACCTCCATATACATTTAATTTTGTGTATTTGATCAATAGTGGCTTTCATGTCTCTGACTCATTAGGAATTATGGATTTCAAGACAAACTTGTGGGAATACTAAGTGAAGGGAGATTAAAGGTACACCCACACTCCTTTACATTAGTGCTGCACTAATGAAGTGAGTGCACTTCTGATGTGAAAAAAGTTTCTGGCTTTGTATGTTTTGAGTATTTTCAGTGAAATCAAAATTATTTTGGAACTCAGCTCCAAAACACTGTCATGACTTCCACATGAGAGCACAATTTGACTTTTTGGATGAGATTTTAACTCAGTCAAAACCCACCCTCCTGCACAGTTCAAATGGTTCAGTTACCAAAAACCAAATCTATGGAGGAGTTGCAAGTAGCAGGTGCATTATATCCACTATTATATCCCCGTAATTATATGTAAAGTTGTGTGTTTTAGGAACATAAAACGCACAGAAGCCATTTCACCCCTTGAGCCTGTTATACCATTCAATGCAATAGAGGCGGATCAACTGAACACACCTTTGCTCCATATCCCTCGATATCTCTTTGAAGAGACTCAGGAGACTATTCAGCTATGTATATTCTGTTTCTGCAACAGCGTGTTCTCTATCTTTTTAAATCACACCAATTAGCTAAATTTTCCACAAATGATAGCATACCTTCATAATTAGCTCCCTCTGATGGGCGTGTACATAATTACAAACCATTGCCATTCCAAGCACAGTCCTCCATCCACTAGCAAGGCAGTACGGATGACCCTGATTTTACCTATGCAGTTTGTGATTCACCAGTTAGTGATACAGTTGCTTTTTTATTCAATCAGGAACATTACAAAACCAGGACAGATGCTGGTGTGAGGACTAGAGGATACCTTTAAGTGTTCAAGAGACAGTCATCCATGAAAAAAAAATTCAAAATTTGCTTCCTGAATTAGGAGTAGTCGCTGAAGTGAATAATCACAGGTTTGCATTTCACAATAAATAAAACATTCTCCCACTTCTGGAAAGGAAAAAGACATTAATTGACTTGCCCCAAGGAAAGTTCACCGAACCCAAATCAACATTAATGACAAGATCATACAGTGAAACCTGTCCACTTCACATTTTAATCAAAATAGTCTACAACTTGGGTGATTTAAGTCTTCCTTACTGATCAGCAATTAAAGGTTATTGGGTGAAAAAGAAAGGAGAATAGCAGAAGATGTCGGAGAAGATTTTCTATCTCCATTCACCCAGTTATCCGTTATTTGCGATGTTATATGCCCACTTTTCCAGTGCTTGCACTCCTTTCTATCAGTAACATGATTTCAAAGTGAAATCGCATCACTCAGCACCTTGACAACATAACACTTGGTTATCCAATTGGACAACATTAGGGTCTTAAAAATGCAGCTATTGCATCCTAGACAATGGTTAAGCCACTACCCCACAGAGACTTATTAGTGGAGAGTGTCAAGCAAGCTACCTGCTTGCCCACCTAAGCAGGTCTGTTGTGACCAGTATGAGGGGCACTGGAAAAGCTTAGCTTATCAATCCTGGAGTCTATAGGATAATCCCAAAGGAATGCCAACCCTGGGGAATGAGAATATTGGAGAGGTTTTGGAGTTTGTGGCAGGGACAAAAGTTAGTGGACTTTCAGTTAAACAGGCTTTTGAAGGTCCTGAGGTTAGGGAGATGTATTCAAATATAGGATAAAAATGGCTGAAGACTGTGCCACGAATGGTAGGAAAACGAGGGTGGTGAAGGGAATGATTTGTGTAGAGAAAGCCATTATATTCAATTTATGGTACTATGTCACTGTGATGTCTACCTCATAGGATTTAAGAAAATTAATTTCAGTCCTTTTCATGTGATTAAACTTTGTAGGATAACTAACTTGCTAAAAACAATTAGAAAAATGGACTAACTTTACATAATATTTGTTCTCTCCCAACAATCCCATTGCGCTTGTTTAATCTGAACATCAATTTTTTTCTTCCTTCTGGCTTATTCAACCTTAATTTCCCCCTGTCCAGTTGGACAAATGCCATTCAATTAAACAGTCCTAATTTAATTCAAGGCAAGTACCAAATCATGCCACTTAGAAAACCTGCTCATTTATATTTAACAATTCCTTTGTATGCACCAAGTAACTGCAGTTGAACAATGGGAATGGTTACATTCTGTTTTAATGGCATACAACCGATAGGCTCTTTTCTGTTTTCTTTGATGCTTAATGACAGGTGCCCAGAAATATAGTTGGTGATGTTGGAGAATGTATTACATTCCTCTGCTCATCTGAGGTGTTAACCTGCCCAAATGGGTTAAATCAGCATCAAAGTAGTGTGGAGAGACATAGCTTAAAAATATTACTTTGGTAAATTGAATATAATTTTGTCCTAATTGGAGCGGTGGAGGCTGAGGGGTAACCTTAGAGGTTTATAAAATCATGAGGGACATGGATAGGGTAAATAAACAAGGTATTTTCCCTGTGGTGGGGAAGTCCAGAACGAGAGTGCATAGGTTTAGGGTGAGAGGGGAAAGGTATAAAAGGGACTTAAGGGGCAAAGTTTTCACGCAGAGGGTGGTGCATGTATGGAATGAGCTGCCAGAAGAAGTGGTGGAGGCTGGTACAATTACAACATTTAAAATACATCTGGATGGGTTTATGAATAGGAAGGGTTTAGGCAGATATGGACCAAGCTTGGGAACTGGGACTAAATTAATTTAGGATATCTGGTCGGCATGGACGAGTTGGACCGAAGGATCTGTTTCCATGCTGTACATCTCTATGACTCTAAATACCCTTTTGAGAGAGACATTATTTTCAGAGAAAAAGAATTGGAAGTAAATATGCTTATTTTTCACACCTGTACAATTAATGGGAAGCTGCGTAATACATGCTTAATCCTATTCTCCGAGGGGATCCAAGATGGCGGCGACCCAGCAAGACTGAGTCCACAGTGCTCTACCCAAAACTTGGGAAAAGTGGGCTATCCACCCCCACCACACTCACTAAACCATTTATAATAGTTGTTAACCTTAAATAGTTACCTATTAGTACATTTAAATAGTCTAATATTAGCTGGAAAATGAGTAAAGGGAAGGGAACAGGCGGCTCTAAGAAAGCAGGGACCCCTCCCCCATCCTCTCCCTCTTCATCTGCAACAAAAGTATCTTCAGCTACTTCAGGAGACTTAACAATGAAGATGAGCTTTGAGGAGATGTTTGCCAGGTGGGAGGCGAAGATTGATGCTTTTATCGATGAGTCTCGGCAGAGCAGAGAAGCACTATCAGCCGAGCTGCAGAAGCAGGGCAGAGACATTCAGGAATTGGAGTGCCGAGTCAGAGAGGTGGAGTCGAAGGCCGCAGCCTCAGAGACTGGGATAAAATCAACAGCCGACCACATCCGTTTTCTCGAGAATTGAGTCCAGAACCTAGAAAACCACATTGATGACCTCGAAAATCGATGTCGTAGAAAAAATATTCGGTTGTTGGGCCTGCCCGAGCAGGAAGAGGGAGGTCAGCTGACAGCATTCTTAGAGCATTGGCTGCCACAACTTTTAAATCTGCATAATGGATCAGGCCAGGTAAGGGTAGAATGGGCCTACCGGGTCACAGTACGTGGGCCCGGCTCAACCCAGCGCCCACGCCCGGTCCTGTTCCAGCTGCAGAGCTATAGGGAGAGGCAGATGCTCCTGGAAGCCTCAAGAAATCTGGGAAAAGATCCCCAAGCTATGACCCACAAAGGATCCAGGATCATGCTGTTCCAGGACTTCTCCCCAGCTTTGGTCCGAAAGAGGAAGGCATTCGATGAGGCGAAGAAGCGTTTAAGGGACTTAAATATCCAGTACTCCTTACGATATCCAGCGACGCTACGCCTTAGCCACGAAGGATCCATATATAACTTCGGATCACCGGAGAAGGCTAAGGAATTCTTGGACTCTCTTAAATAAACTGTAAGAGATTGTGGACGCTGGTCTGCCTTTCCCATTATTTTGGTTTACATCCCTTCATCTTTTCTTATCTTTCCCCCTATGTGTGTATGTATATATATATATATGTTGGGGCGTTTGGTTAATGTTGATGGGGAGAGGTGGTTACCTTATTCTATTTTACTTCTGTTTTTAGGAGCGGGGTTGTTTTTCTTTCCCCTGTTATTTTGTGGTATTATATTTAAGTATTACATGTTGAGATTGTAATCTTATAGTTATATATGGTATTAATATTCCCAAATATATTTAGATGTGGGTGTGGGTGGGGGTGGGGTGTTCACTGTTAACTCTAGCTTTATATTATATTTGAATTCTCCTCATTTTATTGAGGAACACGTGGGTCAAGGGTGGGGCACTGGTTGGAAGAGGGTAAGATGGACTGTGGGAGAGGAAGTGACGCTCCCTGGGAACAAGGGAGAAAATCTCCAATTCGGAATGTTTTATATTTTTTATACTTAGAAAGAGTTTTTTGTTATATTGTTTTGAGTGTATCAGAGAGTCTTTACTTTTGTAAATCTTGTATGCTCCATGCTCGGGATGTTCTAGATAGGGTTTCCCCTCCCAAGGGGTCTCGGATCTGTCCAGATGATTATGGCTGAACAGTCGGTTAAGTGGTGCACCTGGAATGTCAGGGGGAGTAATTCGCCAGTTAAAAGGAAGAAAATATTATCAAATCTTAAGAAGGAGAGAGTTGATATAGCTCTCCTACAGGAGACACACCTGTCGGATAAAGAACACTTAAAATTACGACAGGGCGGATTTGATCAGGCCTTTTTTTCCTCTTTTAATTCAAAAAGCAGGGGAGTCGTTATCCTTGTCCGGAAGAACTTCCCTTTGAAAATTCTAAATCAGATAAAAGACGAATCTGGACGATATATTTTGATTAAAGCCCTCATAAATGGAGAGGAATATGGGATCTTAAATGTATACTGCCCCCCGGCACACCCCTTTAAATTCATAACGGAAGCTTTTTCAAAACTGATAGCCTTTGGTGCCCGTCATACAATTATAGGGGGAGACTTTAATTGTATTATGGATCCGGAAATAGACAGGATTCCCAAGAGTGCCACTGGAGTATCTCCCAGATCTAGACAACTGGCGGACCTGAATAAAGAATTAGGATTGGTAGATGTATGGAGATGTCTCCATCCACAGGGTAGAGATTTTTCTTTCTACTCTAATCCACATAAATGTCACACAAGAATTGATATGTTTTTTGCCCCATCGATTTTTCTAAACTCTATAGCAACCTGTAAAATAGGTACTATAGCAATCTCTGACCATGCCGCTGTATACATGGAAACTAAGGTAAAGAACAATGGGACATCTGCTCGGCATTGACGTATGGACCCCTTCCTGATAAAAGATAGCAAATTTTTAAAGTACTTCTCCCAAGAACTTAAAACCTTTTTAGAAATTAATACTGGTACGGCTAGCAATCCGTCAATGATGTGGGAGACCATCAAAGCTTATGCACGAGGTTTGATCATCTCCTATTCAGCGACCCAGAGGAAAATGAAGGGAGAGCAACAGCGTCTGCTCGAAGCTCGCCTAAAAGCAGCCGAAACAGCATACACTGATAGACCTTCTATCACAAAATTGCAGAGGATTACAGCTCATAGGACAGCTTTAAACACCGCGCTTACTCAAACGGCTAAAAGGGAAATATTATTTGCGAAACAAAGATTATATGAATATGGCGACAAACCGGGTAGATACTTAGCATTTCTTGCAAAGAAAAAGAAAGCCCCTCAAACTATTCCGACCATCAAGGAAAGTACAGGTACCCTGACTCATGATCATAAAAAGATCAATGCGACCTTTAAAGAATTTTATTCTGAACTATATAGATCGCAGGATTGTGAAGATAGGATTAGGAGGATGCAGTCATTTTTTAAAAATTTGACCTTCCCGGGCCTGACTCCGGAACAGGTGTCGGCCCTAAATACCCCTTTAACAGTCCAAGAAATACTTGAGGCAATTAGGCAACTTCAGAGCGGAAAAGCACCGGGCCCGGATGGTTTTCAAGCTGAATTCTATAAAGAATTTACAGGAATATTGGTTGACCCACTTATGGATATGTATAATTTTGCGCATAGTCAGGTCTGTCTCCCGTCCACGCTGAAAGAAGCAAATATTTCTCTTATCCTCAAAAAAGGAAAAGACCCAGGAGATTGTGCATCTTACAGACCAATATCCTTACTAAATGTAGACTTTAAAATTCTCTCAAAAATGTTAGCACTAAGACTAGAAAGGGTACTGCCATATATTATAAAGGAGGACCAGACGGGATTTATTAAGGGCCGCAGATCATCCAATAATATCAGAAGGGTCTTGAATATGATCCAAGCCTGTCATCAGGGAAAGATACCAGGAGTAGTAATTTCATTGGATGCGGAAAAGGCATTTGATAGGGTTGAATGGTCATATTTATTTTACACATTGGAAAGGTTTGGCGTTGGACAGGTGTTTACCAAATGGGTTTCAACATTGTATAATGACCCCAAAGCAGCTGTTATTACTAATGGGTTAAGATCGGATGGCTTCAGTGTGGATAGGGGCTGCCGTCAAGGATGTCCTCTCTCACCATTGTTGTTTACACTGATAATCGAACCATTAGCAGAAGCCATCCGGACTGATCCTAATATGACGGCCCCGAGGATTGGTACAGGTAAACACAAAATTACCCTCTATGCAGATGACGTTCTCTTATTCCTCAGTAATCCTTTAATGTCAGTGCCTCGTCTAATTCAAGTTATTAATACATTTAGTGCATTCTCAGGCTATAAAATTAATTTTTCAAAATCGGAAGCCATGCCAATGGGTGGTCTGGCTATGATACCCCACTTAATGGACGGATCCCCTTTTCCCTTCCGTTGGTCCCTGGAGGGCTTCTTATATTTAGGTATTTTTATCACGCCAGTATTTGATCAGCTGTATAGGGCTAATTTTGTACAATTAATGGAAAGGATAAGGCAGGACCTCCAGCGATGGAGAGACCTTCCGATTTCCTGGCTAGGGAGAATAGCATTAATTAAAATGAATGTTCTGCCCCGTCTCTTATATCCTATGAGAATGCTCCCGCTGATGCTGCCAAGGCTAACCCTACGTAAATTATATGGCTGGTTGGGCTCCTTTATTTGGAACCATAGACGGCCCCTTATTAAGCTGAAGAAGCTACAGCTTCCACAGGCAAGGGGAGGACTGGACTTCCCAGACTTTAGGAAATATCAGTTAAGCTCCCTACTAAGTTACATAGCTGATTGGATTTCATCTGATCCACAATCAATTTGGCTGGATATCGAAGCCTCCCAAGTAAAATACCCACTTATTAACCTTTTATTTTCAGATAAGAGGAAAATCATTACAGACCACTGTAAAAATCCCATAATATTAAACACAATTAAGGCCTGGAATATAATGCGGCAAAATGAGGGTAACTCACATAAAACATCCCCCCATGCACCAATAGTAGGCGCATGGGGATTCCAACCGGGGATTACAGATGCCACCTTTAAACTCTGGAGATCCAGGGGCATCTCATGCTTAGGGGACCTATTTAAAGATGGGATCCTGATGTCCTTTGAGCAGCTGCGTCTGAAATTCGGAATACCTAATGGGGATCTCTTTCGATACTTCCAAGTTCGAGATTATATACAGAGGAAGACTACATTAATAGATAGTCTTTATAAATCAGACAGAGAACGTAATGTCTTACGACCAGCGGGGGCATCCTCTGTTAGTACTATATACCATTTGCTACATGATGGAGTCTCAGGAGACATGGATGACCTGCTTAAAACATGGGAGCAGGACTTGGGGCTAGAAATCTCTGAGGATATGTGGAATGACATTTGGGAAAATGCTAGAAGAATTGCTATCTGTAACAGAACTCAGGCTATCCAACTAAAGATACTTCATAGGGCCCATATAGCTCCGGCTCGACTGGCAAAATTTAAGGCAGGAGCATCTCCAATGTGTCCTAAATGCAAAATAGAGGTGGGTACTCTTGTACATTGTTTGTGGACTTGTCAGAAAATCCGCAGATACTGGACTAAAGTGGCAAATACCCTGACAGAAATTTTAGGAACGGAAATTAGGGTGGACCCTGTATCTCTCCTTTTGGGCTTTTCGAACCTCTCATCTCTGGATATGCATGGGAAGAGACTATTTTCTATTCTCTCTTTCTGTGCAAGGAAAAATATTTTGGTGAACTGGGTGGCTGAGGGCCCCCCTGGACTTTCAAATTGGCACAGATTAATTATGGAATATATCCCCCTTGACTTCCTCACAAATATGGTGCACCGAAAGACTGAATTATTTTATAAAATATGGCAGCCCTTTTTGAATTATATAAATGCAGATATTTCGGCTATCCTAACAAGGGCTTTTATTTAGTGAAGATTTCAGACCGGGCTGCTCCGGGGCCCCTTGGGAGAGGAATCCTGCGCGAATACGGGTTTTATTATATTTGATGTTTATACATTCCGAGCATGTAAGAGACTTAGGTATACACTCTGGTTAGTTATAGGTTAGATTAGTAGAAAGTTGAGTTTTTTTTTTCTTTCTTTTTTCGTTTTTTTTGTTTTCTTTTTTTGTTTTCTTTCTTTCTCTTTTCTTTGTTAAATTATGACTATTGTATATATGATTTAATTGTACATCAATGTTTGTATTTGAGAGTTTTGTTTATTTTTGTAAATTTGCAAAAATGTTAAATTTCAATAAAAATATCTACAAAAAAAATCCTATTCTCCAGGGAGAGCCAATAAAACAAAGTCCAGGGGAGTCACCAGTAGGTTCTGAATGTTTTGTACAAATTAAATGTATGTTTCAAAGTTAAGATTTGTACAAGTGTCGACAGTCCCCTCTTTCCTGAGATTTCAATCTCTCTCACCTATTTCTGGACAGAATACAAGAAAAAGCTTGCGTGAATGCCAAACCTCCAGTCTCCAATGACTCTCAATGGCTACCTTTCTACTGTCAATTCATATTGTGATGGGAATCACCCTGGTCACCTTCCAAGCTTTTCCTAAAATCCAACAATTGTCATATATACAATTCCTACTCAGTTGAAGTTGAGACCCCGAACGCACTCCCCTGTTCTAACTCATTCTGTCTCTGGGCTTCAGTACTGTGGTTCTCACCTGTGTTGCCTTTTCCCTGTATTCTACGTTTGAGGTCAACTAAACTTCACTTCATTAGCCTCATGTTTTCTGTGACTCATCAACCTTGGTGGCATTTTGCACCGAGAATCTTAGTTCCATGTTCAGGATTCTCCACTTAAAAATGCCCTCAATAACTTTGTGTTTGACTGCACCGTTAAGTATTGAACAGAGCGAGGCAAGCACAATTCGCCTGTGAGTGAGCAGCGTTTTGACTTTACAGACTGTCATATCAACATAAATAAACCTGGCTGCATGTGAGCTTGAAGGAAAACCTATCTAAGGCAGCTAATATGGCAGGGGGGGAGAAAAAAAAAACAACAACAATTGATTTACTATGAACTAAATCAGTGTTAAATTCTCTACCTTGCTTCTTGGAGTAAGCCTTGGATCCTGTAGTGTTCATACATCAGAAACCTGCAGAGAAATGATAAGTAAAAAACAAATCTGTAACATCACAGTGTACCTGGCATGTAGTGTGTTCAATCTTCAGGTGAAAAGGCATGATCAATTGTACTTATCTTTTCCTCTGCAGATCATGAAGACCCTCAGTGTGAATCTCAGTAACATGCAGGTGCCAGTGGGGAGGTAAAGAGTGAAAGGGCCCATCAGTTATTGAAATATCATAGGCTCATAGACTGTGCAACATTACATAAATGGAGTGTCTGTTGTCTTGTATTTTCAAAGGCTGTTAAAAGGAAATGGTAACATGATTGTCTATTTGGATACTAAGAATGGTGCTTAGGATATCAAAACAACTTCAAAATTGAATATGCCATCATCAGGAGAGTCCCAGGCCCATAATTTTTCATATGCAGTTGCTTCAATTTTTTTCCCCACTCAACTTCAAAGCCTCAAATGAACCCTGAACAAAGGACACTGCTGACCCAAGCCTGTACCGTACAGAGGACACTGTTTACTCAGGATTGTACACAGCCAGAGGACATTGCCGACCTGGGGCTGCACACAGACAGAGGACACTGCCAACCATTGGATGAACACAAATTCTCTACAGGGAGCAAATCTTGGCGCGAACATGTACCTGTAATCTGTAACAATACTAGCATTATATCCAGAATCAATGAATTAGGAGCAATTCAAGAAAAGTGCAAAGAATTATGTGACTTCATCACCAAAGCATGGTAAAACTCTCGTTATGGGAAAGAATGTGAATTATTCAACCATCATAAACTAGTGGGCCTAATAATAAATGTATGGCATTGCAGCAAGAATTCCCAAAACTCCAGTAAAAATTCAAGAATTAAAATGGAATTTGACTTATTCAGGCATCATAAATTAGAGCTCTGGAGATTTCTAATTGTTTGTTCCCACTGATTAACTTGTTTGATTAGATGGTTTATTTGCTGTATGGCAATGAGACAGAGTACAGCAGAAGAAACTGAAACAAGGTCAAGCTCGAAGCAACTTTAACCCTGAAGCCAGGTGGCAGATTTCTCAAAGAGGAAAGGTCTCACTGGTGGAATCATAAAATGCTACATAGAGTCATAGAGATGTACAGCATGGAAACAGACCCTTCAGTCCAACCCGTCCATGCCGACCAGATATCCCAATCCAATCCGGTCCTACCTGCCAGTACCCAGCCCCTATCCCTCCAAACCCTTCCTATTCAAATACCCACCCAGATGCCATTTACATGTTGCAATTGTACTAGCCTCCACCACTTCCTCTGGCAGCTCATTCCATATACGCACCACCCTCTGCATGAAAAAATTGCCCCTTAGGTTTCTTTTATACCTTTTCCCCTCACCCTAAACCTATGCCCTGAAGTTCTGGATGCCCCACCCCAGGGAAAAGACTTTGTTTATTTATCTTATCCATGCCTCTCATGATTTTATAAACCTCCATAAGGTCGCCCCTCAGCCTCCGACGCTCCAGGGAAAACAGCCCCAGCCTGTTCAACCTCTCCCTGTAGCTCAAACCCTCCAACTCTGGCAACATCCTTGTAAACTTTTTCTGAACCCTTTCAAGTTTCACAACATCTTTCTGAAAGGAAGGAGACCAGAATTACACGCAATATTCCAAAAGTGGCCTAACCAATGTCCTGTTACAGCTGCAACATGACCTCCCAACTCCTGTACTCAGTACTCTGACCAATAAAGGAAAGCATACCAAACACCTTCTTCACTGTCCTATCTACCTGCGACTCCACTTTCAAGGAGCTATGAACCTGCACTCCAAGGTCCCTTTGTTCAGCCACACTCCCTCGGACCTTACCATTAAGTGTATAAGTCCTGCTAAGATTTGCTTTCCCAAAATGCAGCACCTCGCATTTATCTGAATTAAACTCCATTTGCCACTCTCAGCCCATTGGCCCATCTGATCAAGATCCCATTGTAATCTTCGCTGCCCACTACACCTCCAATTTTGGTGTCATCTGCAAAATTACTAACTATACCTCTTATGCTCGCATCCAAATCATGCATATAAATGACAAAAAGTAGTGGACCCAGCACTGATCCTTGTGGCACTCCATTGGTCACAGGGCTCCAGTCTGAAAAACAACCCTCCACCACCACCCTCTGTTTTCTACCTTTGAGCCAGTTCTGTATCCAAATGGCTAGTTCTCCCTGTATTCCATGAGATCTAACCTTGCTAGCCAGTTTCCCCCAGGGGGAACCTTGTCAAATGCCTTACTGAAGTCCATATAGATCACATCTACCGCTCTGCCCTCATCAATCCTCTTTGTTACTTCTTCAAAAAACCTCAATCAAGTTGTGAGACATGATTTCCCACGCACAAAGCCATGTTGACTATCTCTAATCAGTCCTTGCCTTTCCAAATACATGTACATCCTGTCCCTCAGGATTCCCTCCAGCAACTTGCCCACCACCGATGTCAGGCTCATTGGTCTATAGTTCTCTGGCTTGTCCTTACCACCTTCCTTAAACAGTGGCACCACGTTAGTCAACTTCCAGTCATCCAGCACCTCAACCTGTGACCATCGATGATACAAATATCTCAGTAAGAGGCCCAGCAATCACTTCCCTAGCTTCCTACAGAGTTCTAAGGTACACCTGATCAGATCCTGGGGATTTATCCACCTTTATGCATTTCAAGACATCCAGCACTTCCTCCTCTGTAATCTGGACATTTTTCAAGATGTCACCACCTATTTCCCTACATTTTATATCTTCCATATCCTTTTTCACAGTAAACACTGATGCAAAATACTCGTTTAGTATCTCCCCCATCTCCTGCGGCTCCACACAAAGGTCGTCTTGCTGATCTCCCTAGTTACCCTTTGTCCATAATGTATTTGTAAAAACCCTTTGGGATTCTCCTTAACTCTATTTGCCAAAGCTATCTCATGTCCCCTTTTTGCCCTCCTGATTTCCCTCTTAAGTCCTACTGCCTTTATACTCTAAGGATTCATTTGATCTCTCCTGTCTATACCTGCCATATGCTTCCTTCTTTTTCTGAACCAAGCCCTCAATTTCTTTCATCATCCAACATTCCCTATACCTACCAGCCTTCCCTTTCACCCTGACAGGAATATACTTTCTCCGGATTCTCATTATCTCATTTCTGAAGGCTTCCCATTTTCCAGCCGTCCCTTTACCTGCGAACATCTGCCTCCAATCAGCTTTTGAAAGTTCTTGCCTAATACTGTCAAAATTGGCCTTTCTCCAATTTAGAACTTCAACTTTTAGATCTTTTTCCATCACTATTTTAAAACTAATAGAATTATGGTCACTGGCCCCAAAGTTCTCCTCCACTGACACCTCAGTCACTTGCCCTGCCTTATTTCCGAAGAGTAGGTCAGGTTTTGCAGCGTCTCTATTTGGTACATCCATATACTGAATCAGAAAATTGTCTTGTACACACTTAACAAGTCCCAGTCTATGTTTAGAAAGCTAAAATCCGCTACCGTAACCACCCTATTATTCTTACAGATAACTGAAATCTCCTTACAAATTTGTTTCTCAATTTCTCTCTGACCATTAGGGGATCTATAGCACGATCCCAATAAGGTGATCATCCCTTTCTTATTTCTCAGTTCTACCCAAATAATTTCTCTGGATGTATTTCCGGGAATATCCTCCCTCAGTGCAGCTGTAATGCTATCCCTTATCAAAAACGCCACTCCCCCTCCCCTCTTGCCTCCCTTTCTATCCTTCCTGTAGCATTTGTATCCTGGAACATTAAGCTGCCAGTCCTGTCCATCCCTGATCCACATTTCTGTAATTGCTATGATATCCCAGTCCCATTTCCTAACCATGCCCTGAGTTCATCTGCCTTCACTGTTAGACCCATTGCATTGAAATAAATGCTGTTTAATTTATCAGTCCTACCTTGTTCTCTGCTTTGTCCCTGCCTACCCTGACTATTTGACTCACTGCTGTTCTCAACTGTACAGTCTCAGATTGATTTCTTTCCTCACAATCTGCACCCCCCCCCGACCCCACCCCCCACCTTACTAGTTTAAATCCTCCCAAGCAGTTCCAGCAAATCTCCCTGCCAGTATATTAGTCCCCTTCCAATTTAGGTGCAATCCGTCCTTCTTGTACAGGTCACTTCTACCCCAAAAGAGATTCCAATGATCCAAAAATGTGAATCCTTCTCCCATACACCAGCTCCTCAGCCATGCATTCATCTGCTCTATCCTCCTATTCCTGCCCTCAGTAGCTCATAGCACCAGAGGTAATCCAGATATTACTACTCCCGAGGACTTCCTTTTTAAATTCCTGCCTAACTCTCTGTAATCTCCCTTCAGAATCTATTCCTTTTCCCTTCCAATGTCATTGGTTCCAATGTGGACAATGACCTCCTGCTGGCCCCTCTCCCCCTTGAGAACATTCCGCACCCTCTCTGAGACATCCTTGATCCTGGCACCAGGGAAGCAACACACCATTCAGATTTTTCACTGCTGGCCACAGAAATGTCTGGGCCTCAGACTGGAGAGTCACCTAACTATATCAACACTTGGAACCCGACATACCCCTCGTTGCATTAGAGCCAGTCTCAAACCAGAAACTTGGCTGTTCATGCTATGTTCTCCTGAGAATCCATCAGCCCCTACATTTTCCAAAACAACATGCTTGTTTGAAATGGGGATAGCCATAGAAGACTTCTGCACTACCTGCCTACCTCCCTTATCTTTCCTGGAGTTAACTTATCTATGTGACTGTATCTGCAACTTTTCTCCCTTCCTATAACTGCCGTCCATCACACCCCCTTGCTCTTGTAAATTCCTCATTGCCTCTAACTGTCTCTCTAACCAACCCATTCGATCTGATAGGATTCGCAATCAATGGCATTTATTGTAGATATAATCCTCAGTAAGCTGTAAACTCTCCCTAAACTCTCACATCCGACAAGAGCATATCATTCTACTAAAGACCCATTTTTGCTCCTTCACAATGTACAGACCCAGAAAATAGCACTGTCTTATTCCTCTACAAAACATTGCTAAATTAATAGTTATGTCTTATATTTTAAGTTTAATCAAGAGACATATCTCAATAAAACATATAATCAAGAAAGAACCCATTCTGCTCACTACTGCAGGTTACTGTAAGGCCATGCTTAAATATTCACTTATCTAATTCTGTGCTGTGACCTCTCCCAAACAGGTTCCTCCAAGATTAGTTGTGAATGTCATTGTTTGTTAATTTCCCCAGACGCACTCCAATGTCCAGCGATACATGAATTCAAACAAAGCAAAAATCTTGGTGTGAGGTTTCTTGATGTTCAGCAATGCCACAGTCTTTGATCAGGAGATAAAAACCCAAGATTGGGCTGATTATTGCATTCTGCTCCCTTCAGCTGCAATATGGCCCACAATTATGAACAGGGTCTCAAAAGTATCCTCAGTAATCCTGGAACGTAAAAAGCATTTGCCATTTCAGAAGGTTTGAGAGACCAGTTGACATATCCAGTCCCACTGATCATTGTGTCAATAAAATTTTGAGAGTTTTCACTTCCACATTCTGTCCATTCAGTGCATTGATCGGTCTTTGAGAAGTACTTCATGATTTCCAGTCTGACGTTTGCTTTTCCATAGTTTGACCCTGTGCCCTCTCATCCTAGAAAGCATGTTCAGTTTGAAGTGTGTTCTAAGTTTGTGATAAAATCCATTTTTATATTGATTTATGCTATGTAAGTTGGCAACCTGTGTGTATTTTAACGTTCAGGGCATATCGTTCCACTACTTGTTATGTTTGATCCTGCCGAGGAATGGGGTGGGGTTTGTTGCAAGATTTTTAATAGATCACTCAATCGGTTCAAGTGTTAGTCAGTTTGTCAGTGAAGGAGAGTTGGATGAGGTGACTCTGTATTGCTCCATGCAGTTGAGACAAAGGACAATCCATGCTGAAAATGTGTTGCTGGTTAAAGCACAGCAGGTTAGGCAGCATCCAAGGAACAGGAAATTCGACATTTCGGGCCAGAGCCCTTCATCAGGAAGGGCTTCCTGATGAAGGGCTCTGGCCCGAAACGTCGAATTTTCTGTTCCTTGGATGCTGCCTAACCTGCTGTGCTTTAACCAGCAACACATTTTCAGCTCTGATCTCCAGCATCTGCAGACCTCACTTTTTACCTAAAGGACAATCCATGGGCAAGAGATTTCTGTTCACTAAAAAGAGAACTGGAGCTGTGTTAGTGATTAGATGCTGGAGTGCAGTCTTGTGATGCCCAATGGGATGCACTGTCTGTAGAGGAAATTGAGCAACTAGGAAAAAAGAGGAGGGATGGCATTTTAAGTTAAGGACAATATGGCAATACTGGAACAAGAGGATGATTCAGGGAATTCAAGGA
Organism: Hemiscyllium ocellatum; assembly: GCF_020745735.1. Lineage (NCBI taxonomy): Eukaryota > Metazoa > Chordata > Chondrichthyes > Orectolobiformes > Hemiscylliidae > Hemiscyllium > Hemiscyllium ocellatum. Next base: position 22,472,563 of record NC_083453.1, on the reverse strand, counting down.
TAGAATTGACTTGGCTAGAGTTCAGGAATAAGAAGGATGCAATTAACATTGCTCGGTGTAAGCTATAGACCACCAACTTGTGGGAAGGATGTAGAGGAAGAAATCTGCAAAGAAATTATGAAGATGTGTGAAGATTATAGTTATAATGGGGGACTTTAATTTGCCACTATCACAGTCTATATGCAGATTATGTAAGGGGTAGCAAGGGACAGGAATTCCGAGATTACGTTGAGGAGAATTCCTGTAGCAGTATGTGTGAAGTCCAACAAGAAAGGAAGCCCTGCCAGACCTGGCTCTTGGGAATGAGATGAGCCAAGTAGATCAAGTACAATGGGGGGACATTTGGAGGACAGTGATCATTGTATCTTAGGGTTTACAGTGACAGTGAGAATGACGTTGATCAATTGGAAGTAAGAATAGTCAACTGGTGGTCAGCTGACTTAAAATAGGCAAGAATGGAGCTTAGCCAGATAAACTGGAACCAGAGGTTGGTGGGAAAAATGGGCTACTTTCAAAGAGGAAAAGTCAAGATTATTCCCTCAAAACGGAAAGATGAATAAACAAATCCAGAGCTCCCTCGATAACTAAGGAGATAGAATTAAGTTGAAGATAAAGTAGGTTTATGATAGGTGTCAGCTAGAAATTCTAATTGAGAATCAAGCTGAATACTGAAGGTTCTGAAGGAAGGTGAAAAGCAATTAACAGAAGTGAATGGGGATTATGAGAAAAGATTGGCAGCTAAACTTAAACAGAAATCGTAGTCTTCTATAAGCACATAAATAGTTAAAGATGGGTAAAAGAAGGAGGAGGAGGACCACTAGGAACCGAAAAGTAGATTTACACATCGAGACAAGGCATGACTGAGATGTTTCATGAATACTTTGCATCTGCCTTTGCCTATGAGGCAGATGCTGTCAGGCCAGGTCACAGGTGTGGAAGCTCAGTCACTAGAAGGGCTTAATGTTGATAAGCAGGATGTATTGCTGTTTGTAGTTAAAGTTGATAAGGCACCGGGACTGAATGAGATGCATCCAAGGATATTGAAGAAAGTGAGAGTGGAAATTGCAGAGGCATGGGCAATAATCTTTCAATCTTCCCTAGCTTTGTGGGTGATGCTGGAGAACTTGAGAATTGCAAACATTACGTTCTTGTTCAGAACGAGTTGTAGAAAATAGGTCCACAGGCCAGTCATTTTAACTTCGGTGGTGGGGAAATCTCCAGAAACAACTATTTGCAATAGTATTAATCATCACATTGAAAACTCAGAAGAGTTCAGCATGAACTTGTTCAGGGAAAATTATGTCTGATTAACTTATTGGGAAGTGTGGATGTATAGAGGGATCTGGGGGTCCTTGTACACTAGTCAATGAATGTAGTCAGGCAGGCGCAGGAAGCAATTAGGAAGGCAAATGCTTTATTGGCTTTCATTGCAAAGAATTTTAGTTCAGAAGTTGGGATGTCTGACTGTGGTTATACAGGGTCTTGATGAGACTACAGTGGAGTATTACATACTGTTTTGGTCTCCCTACCCAAGAAAGGCTATACTTGCCATAGAGGGAGTGCAGCAGAGCTTCACAAGGCTAATGTCGAGGCTGGCAGGACATCCTGTGGAGAGAGAGGTTCAACTGGGCCTGGATTCACTGGAATTTAGAATGATGAGAGGGGATCTGATTGAAACATAAAATTCTCACAGGGCTGGACAGTCTAGATACAAGGCAGATACTACCCTTCATTGTAGAGTCCAGAATCAGTGGACACAGTCTCAGAATGTGAAGTAGACCATTTAGGACTGAGATGAAGAAACGTTTCTTCACTCAAAGGATGGTGAACCTATGGAATTCTCTATTACACAACGTTGTGGAGACCAAGTCACTGAATATATTCAAGAAAGAGATAGATGATAATTTTTTAGATTTTAAGGCATCGGGGGTATGTGAAGAAAGTGAGGATATAGCATTGAGACAGAGGATCATCCATGAGCATACTGTCCAGCAGAGCAGGCTTGAAGGGCAATTGGCCTACTCTGCTCGTTGTTTCGATGTTTATGTTGAAGTTTATTTGAAGAGGTAACAGATGGTTAAGCACAAGAATGTTAATGTGATGTACATGGTCTTCAAAACACATTCAGTCCAGTGCCACACAACAGACTTGTAAGGAAGGTAATAGGTCATGGAATAAAAGGGCAGTAGCACCATGGATACAAAATTGGATGAGGGATCAGAAAAAAAGAGTGACAGTTAATGGCATTTTTCAGGCTGGAGTACTGTTGATAGTGGAATTCCTCAGGGCTTGACACTGGGACCTTTGTTTTTCCCGATTAAATATAATTAATCCAGATCTTGGTGTGCAGGGAACAACTTCAAAGTTTACAAATGACACAAAATTTGGAAGAAGAGAACAGTGTAGACCTTCAAAAAGGCATTGCTAAGTTGGTGGAGTGGGCAGATAGGCATCAGATGAAGTTCAATGCAGAGAAATGTGAGGTGACACACTAATCTTTGGTACAAGGAACATAGTGAGTATAAAATAAAGGGAATTATTCTAAAGGAGCAGAGAGACTTGGGAGTATAGGTGGCAAGACAGGTAAAGAGAGCAGTTAGTAAAGCATATGGTTTCTGAGGCTTCATTAATAAGGACATCGAATACAAGAGCAGGGAGGTTATGCTGAACCTATATTGGACACTGGTTAAACCTTAGCTGGAGTATTGTGTACAGTTCTGGGTGTCACACTTGAGAAAAGCTAAAAATACATTGGAGGGAGTGTAGCAGAGGTTTATGAGAAAGTTTGGTTAGAGTCATAGAGTCCTACAGCATGGAGACAGGCCCTTTGGCCCAAACTGGTCCATGCTGACCAAAATGTTCATCTACGCTAACCCCATTTCCCTGCACTTGGCCCATATCCTTTAAACCTTTCCTATCCATGTATTTGTCCAAATGCCTTTTAAATGTACCCGCCTCAACAACTTGCACTGGTAGCTCATTCCATATGTGTACCATCCTCTGTGTAAAAAGGTTGCCCCTCAGGTTACCTTTCATTCTTTCCCCTCTAACCTTAAACTGATGCCCTCTAGTCCTCGATTCCTCAACCCTGGGAAAAAGACTAAGTGCATTCACCCTATCCATGCCTCTCATGACCTTATACACCTCTATAAGGATTCCCCCCAGTCTCCTACACTCTAAAGAAAATAGTCCCAGCTTGTCTAATCGCTCCCTATATCTCAGACCATTGAGTCCTGGCAACATCTTTGTAAATTTCTTCTGCACTCTGTCCAGGTTAATAACATCCTTCCTTTAATAAGGTGATCAAAACTGAACAAGTGCAACCTCACCAATGCCCTGCACAACCTCAACATAACTTTCCAAGTTCTATACTCAGTGCCCTGACTGATGAAGGCCAGTGTGCCAAAAGCCTTCTTCACTGCCCTGCCTATCTGTGACTCCACTTTCAGAGAACCATGCACCTGAACCCCAAGATCCCTTTGTCCCACTATACTCCTTAAGGCCCTACCATTCACCATGAAACTTCGACCTTGATTTGACTTTCCAAAATGCAACACCTCACACTTATCTATATTAAACTCCATCTGCCATTTCCTGGCCCATTTCACCAGCTGATTAAGGTCCTGCTGCAATTTCTGATAACCTTCCTCACTGTCCACAATACCACCTGTTTTAGTGTCATCAGGAAACTTACTAATCATGCCTTGTACGTTCTCATCCAAATCATTGATATAGTTAACAAACAGCAATGGGTCTAGCACCAACCCCTGAGACACTCCACTAGTCACAGGCCTCCAGTCCAACAAGTATTCTTCCACTATTACCCTCTGCTTCTTACCAGCAAGCCAACTGTGTATCCCATTTGCCAGCTCCCCCTGGATTCCATGTGATCTGACCTTCCAGAGCAGCCTCCTATGTGGAAACTTATCAAAGGCCTTACTGAAATTCACATTGACCTTGCCCTTGTCAACCTCCCTAGTCACTTCATCAAAGGACTCTAACAAATTTGTGAGGCATGATCTCCCATGCACAAAGCTGTGCTGACTGTTCCTAATCAAACCCTATCTTTCCAAATTCATATATATCTCATCTCTCAGAATCTTCTCATGTAACCTACCTGCCACAGATGTTGGGCTCACTGGTCTACAGTTCCCAGGTTTTTCTTTGCAGCCCTGAATGAATAAGGGCACAACATTTGCTACCCTCCAATCTTCTGGGACCTCACCAATGGCTAACGCTGATGCAAAAATATCAGCCAGTGCCTCCGCAATTTCTTCTCCAGCCTCTTGCAGTGTTTTTGGATATATCTGGTCAGCACCAGGAGATTTATCCAGCTAATACATCCAACACCACCTCTACTGTGATATGGATTGACCCCAAGATATGATCACTAACTTCCCCAAGTTCCTAAGACTTCATGTCTTTCTCCATGGTAAACACAGAGAAGAAATACTCATTGAGGACCTTGCCCATCTCCTGCGGTTCTACACATACATGTCCACTTTGGTCTTTGACAGGTCCTATTCTCTCTCTAGTTATTCTTTTTCCTTTAATACACTTAAAGAACCTCTTTGGATTCACCCTAACCTTCTCAACCTAGGCTATCTCATGTCCCCATTTTGCCCTCCCTCATTTCCTTCTTCTGTAAACTCCTGTATCCCCTATGGGTACTTCCAGGGATTCCCTTGATCCCAGTTGCCTGTACCTGACCATGTTTCCTTCTATTTTCTGGTCAAAACCTCAATATCTCTTGTCATCCAGTGTTCCCTATTCCTGTCAATCTTGCCCTTCACCCTGACAGGAACATATGGGCCTTGAACTCTAGCTATCTCACTTTTAAAGGCCTCCCACTTGCCTGGAGGTCCCTTTGCCTGCAAACAAGCTACTCCAATCACCCCCTGCAAGCTTCTGTCCTGTTCCATCAAAATTCACCTTGCCCCATTTTAGAACTTAACGATAGGTTGGAGAAGTTGGGACTGTTTTCCTTGGAGAGGAGGTGAGTCATAGAATATTACAGCACAGAAAGTGACTTTCGGTCAATTGTATCTGTGCCAATCATCAAGAACCTATCTGCTCTAATCCCATTTCCCAGTACTTGGTCCATAGCCTTGTATGTCATGGGGTTTCAAGTGTGTTGCTGGAAAAGCGCAGCAGGTCAGGCAGCATCCAAGGAACAGGAAATTCGACATTTCGGGCATAAGCCCTTCTTCAGGAAATTGCCCGAAACATCGAATTTCCTGTTCCTTGGATGCTGCCTGACCTGCTGCGCTTTTCCAGCAACACATTTTCAACTCTGATCTCCAGCATCTGCAGACCTCACTTTCTCCATGGGGTTTCAAGTGTTCATCCAAACGCTTCTTATATGTCATAATGGTTTTTGCCTCTATAACCCTTTTCAGGCAGTGGGTTCCAGGTACTCATCACCCTCTGGATGAAAATATTCTCCTTAAATCCCCTCTAAATCTCCTGCCCCTTACCTTAAATCTAACCCTAACCCTAAATGACCCCTCTATTTAGGGAAAAGGTTTATTCCTGTCGACCCTATCTATGCACCGCACAATTTTGTAGCCCTCAATCAGGTTTTCCATCCCCTCCCTCCTTAGTCTTTTCTGTTCTGAGGAAAACAACTCTACCTTATGTAGAATCTCTTCATAGCTGGAATGCTCCAGCCTGGGCAACATTCTAGCGAATCTCCTCTGCAACTCCTCCAGTGGAATCGCATCCTTCCTATCATATGGTGATAAGAATTGCACAAAAAAACCCCAAAGAACTGTGGATTCTTGTTATATTTGTTTGCTGCTGCTCCTTTTGATCTTCAATCCTGCAAGAATGATTTCTTCTTTGTTCTGTTTCATCGAAAGAAAAAAAGACCCAGCTTCATACCAAGTAACAATATTTATGTTATCCAAATGTCACACAAATGAGGTACATGAGTTCTAATTACTTTGAAGATCTCTAGTGGGTTTATTTATAGCTAAGCTAATACGTAGAATACAGAGTAAACTCCAGACACAGCCTATGCCTCCAGTGCTACAGTGCAGAGATCCTTATAGTCATGTGACAATTTGCATGTTAACCTCTTAAACAGCCATCACTCCAAAGTTGATAATACGCTATTTGTCATTGTAGGACAAGTAGTTTGTTGTGATAAGATATTCTATGACTTTCTACACTGAATGATTTGCCTGAGTACATTGATAACTTTATTTCTGTAGTGCCCTTAATGCAGTAAAATGTCCCAAATCACTTTGCAGGAGCATTACCAAGCAAAACTTTGACTCTGAATCTTATAAGGAGATATGAGGACAGCAGAAGGAGAAAGCTGGAAAGATTTAGGGAGGGAATCTCAGTGCTTGGGGCTGAGGCATCTGAAGGCATGGCCACCAATGGTGGAGTGATGGAAGTCAGTGATATGAGAGGCCAAAATGAAGAGCTGTCAGAGCATTGTAGAACTGTAGGCAAAGGAGCTGGTAACAAATGGGGTTTTTAAAGAGGAGCAGAGCATAGCAGAGCCCTGGAAGCACCTGAGTATGAGGGATGAGAATTTCAAACAAGACATATTGTTCAGGATCCAGCATCGGTCAGTGAGCACCGTTTACTGTAAAAGGTCCAAACATCAGCAAAAAATATCAGTTTCTGAATCTCATAAAATCCAACCATCAAGGAAGCAGTCCCATTTTCTCAGCAGTTAGGACTTGTACTCACTGTGCAACTGTGAGTTTTGGTTTACTCAGCAGGAGAGTGTCTTCCTGCAAATGAAGTGGTACTACCTGTTACACGATTCAGGTGGATGTTAAGGATCCCTATTCAAAGCATTTTTTGGAGCACTGTAAGATTAGAAACAGACATACGCCATTCAGCCCCATCAGCCTGCTCTATCATTCAATAGGATTGTGGCTGATCAAATATTCTTCACGTCCATCTTCCTGGAATCCTTGATTCCTCAACTGAACAAGAATCTATTTCAGTCTTAAATATACATAAGAACTTTGCCCCCACAGGTCACTATGGCAAGAAGTTCCAAAGACTCTTGACCTTCTGAGAAAAGATATTCTGAAATAAGATACTAGTCTTAAATTGGCATCCCTTTATTCTGAGCCAATGCCCACTGGACTTAGACTCTCCCTTAAGAGGAAAATTCTTGAAGTATTTATCCTGTCAAGCCCTTTAAGAATCCTCTCTGTTTCAATGAGATCACCTTTCATTCTTCTAAATGTCAGTGAATAGAGTCCAAACCTGTTTAGCCTTTGCTCTTAAGACAATCCTTCCACACCAGGGATCATCCTCGTGAACCTTCCCTGAACTGCCTCCAATGAAATAATATATTTCCTTAAATAAGCAGTTGCAGTGAGACTTCCCTACTCTTATACTCCAACCCCCTTGAAATAAGGACCCACATTCCAGAAGCCTTCCTGATTACCTGCTGCACCTGAATGCCAGCTTTCTGTGCTTTGTGTACAAGTAAACTCTATCTGCAGTTTTTCTTCATTTAAACCATACTGTTTTGTTTTCCCTTCCAAAATGAACAACTTCAGGTATTCCCTCATTATACTCTCATTTGCTAACTTTTTGCCCACTTACTTAAACTGTCAATATCTCAGTAAACTCTTTGTATCCCTCTTGCAATTTGCTTTTCCAATTACTTTTGTGGCATCTGCAAACTGGATACAGTGCATTCACTTCCTTTCACCAAATCATTAATATACATTATAAACAGTTGTGATCCCAGCACTGATCCCTGATGAATCCCACTGGAAAGATGTTGTGAAATTTGAAAGGGTTCAGAAAAGATTTGCAAGGATGTTGCCAGGGTTGGAGGATCCTAGCTGTGGGGAGAGGCTGAATAGGCTGGGGCTGTTTTCCCTGGAGTGTCGGAGGCTGAGGGGCGACCTCATAGAGGTTTACAAAATTATGAGGGGCATGGATAGGGTAAATAGACAAGGTATTTCCTCCCCAGGGTGGGAGAGTCCAGAACTAGAGGATATTGGTTTAAGGTGAGAGGGGAAAGATTTAAGGGGCAACTTTTTCACATAGAGGGTGGTGCGTGTATGGAACGAGCTGCCAGAGGAAGTGATGGAGGCTGGTACAATTACAGCATTTAAAAGGTATCTGGATGGGTATATGAATAGGAAGGGTTTGGATAGATATGGGCCAAGCGCTGGCAAATGGAACTAGATGAGGTTAGGATATCTGGTCAGTATGGACGAGATGGACCAAAGGATCTGTTTCCGTGCTGTACATCTCTATGACTCTATGTAATCCTAGGTCATCTGAGAACCCTCTGATTTCTTCTAATTTTGGTCACCTGAGCATCTGATTTCCATCGCCCCACCATCAATGGCTGTGCTTTTAGCTGGCTCTGACCCCCAGGCTTTGGAATTATCTCCCTAAATGTCTTCACTTTGTTATCTCATTCTTCTTGAAGATGCTGTGTCAAACCTGTTTCTTTAACCAAACGTTTTGTTATCTGACCTAAGAACTCCTTATGTGGTTTGGTGTCAAATTTTGTTTTAAAAGCTTCTGTGAAGCACCTTATGCCATTTTATAATGTTAAAGGCATTATATAAATACAAAATCATGTTGATAGTTATTTATAGTTGTATAACAATTACTTATGAAACAAGCTGGTGACATATATATCTGTCGACGCCTGAGACACAAGTTTAACAAGTACTCACGGAACTCTTAAGTCAACAGAATGCTACAATGCTGCAAACTGAATACTGAGAACATTCACCGTTATATAACCTGCAGAGCAAGGATTTATCTTGCACTCTGACATCCACACCAACATGTGCATGATTTATTCCTTGTTGGATCATAAATATTTATCTGAGACTGAGATTCAATTTAAATGTGCCTTGGACCTTTAGCATTCACAGGGAAACTGGTGTGAAAGCTGAGACAAACTGTCTACGGCATTAAACTCATACAGTTAACTTTTCCTGACTTTAGGTGAACATATGTTGTGATGGGGTTATGGAAAGGGAAGACCTGATCTTCAGAACCTTGCATTGCTGATGTCACCAGGGACAGCAAGAAGAAAAAGAGAACACCATTTATACAATGTATTTTACAACTGAAGGACATGTATACCCTTGAGTTTAGAAGACTGAGAGGGGATCTGATTGAGACATATAAGATTATGAAAGGATTGGACACTCTGGCAGCAGGAAACGTGTTTCCGCTGATGGGTGAGTGCCGAACCAGAGGACACAGCTTAAAAATACGGGGTAGGCCATTTAGGACAGAGATGAGGAGAAACTTCTTCACCCAGAGAGTGGTGGCTGTGTGAAATGCTCTGCCCCAGAGGGCAGTGGAGGCCCAGTCTCTGGATTCATTTAAGAGTTGGATAGAGCTCTCAAAGATAGTGGAATCAAGGGTTATGGAGATAAGGCAGGGAGCAGATACTGATTAGGAATGATCAGCCATGATCATATTGAATGGCGGTGCAGGCTCGAAGGGCAGAATGGCCTACTCCTGCACCTATTGTCTATTGTCTATTGTTTTTCAGCAGATTAAGTATTTTTTTAACTGTAATCATTTTTTAAACATTCTCCTCTTTGGTTTCAAATCCCTTTATGGCTGTGCTAACCCCTACAAGGCCCATGGGGATCACTAATTAATCTCCTCTTGGAGCTCGTCAACTATGAATTCCCTTGCTAGCAGGAAATGGCCTGCTCAACTAGAACTCATCACCTGCAGTTGTAGTGTTCCTACCTCTGAGCAAAGAAACTTGGGCTTAAATCCCGCCTACTCCTGAGGTGTGTCACAAACTCTCTGATCTGGTTGGTTAGAAAATCTGTCCCAACCCGTGGCCTGAGAGACCCGGGTTCAAGTCCCACCTGCTCCAGAGGTGTGTAATAATATCTCTAAACAATTGATTAGAAAAATAGGTTCAATTTTAAAAAAAAGAGCCAAGCAGGTTAAAAAGTTTTTAAAAATTATATCACCATGGGTGATTTGGGGGGGTAGAAAATAAAAGTCCTATTAAAACTTATATATATAAATCCACGGGAAAAATGAAACAGTGTACAGGCCCTGTTCTAATACAAAAAAAAAGAGCCGAGCAGCTCCTCGTCAGTCTAGTGGTGAACATTTCTGAGTGTCCGACGGGAGACTGGGGTTCAGTTCCCCAGTGGGGAGTGCCTGGTATCTCTGAGATGAGGTGGGGCAAGGTTTAAGGCCTCCTGTGGTGCAGAGGTAAAATCTCTTCCTCTGGATTAAAAAGCCTGAGTTTGTTCCACCTAAAACATTTATACATGTCATAACATCTGTGAACAGGTTCATTTAAAATTTTTAAAAATTTCAAAAGAGAAAACCGACCCAGGGTTCTTGTGGTGCAGTGGTAGTGCCCTACCTCTGAGCCTGGATACCTGGGTTCAGGCCTCACCTGCTGCAAAGGTGTGTAATAACATCTGAACAGGTTGATCAGAAGATATAAAGCAGACCCTGAGCTCTTGTGGAGCAGTGGTGGTGAACCCACCACTAGAGGCCCACATTCAAATTCCACCTGCTTCAAACATGTATCTTGACATCTCTGAACAGACTGGAAAATATCTTTAAAAAGTAGACCCAGGAGGGTTCTTGTGATGCAGCTGTAGTGTGACTACCTGTGGGCTAGGACACCTGGGTTCAAGCTATACCTGTTCCAAAAGTGTGTAATAACACCTCCGAGTGGGTTGATTAGAAAACAAAAGCAGATCCAGCATTTTGATTTAGCTCCTTCCCGCGCTATCAACTCCTCCGTCATGTTGGATTGTTTACACTGCCCATAACGGGCCTTGCCAGGGAGCTAACCTTTAACATCTCAGCGGGGCGATCCCAATCCTTTGTTAAGCCTGGGGGTCAGAGCATTGAAGATTGACTGTCTGGACATTTCATGGGCGTACATTCCAGCAGCCCCCATGCAGCAGGTGCCATGCACAAATCACCACCTGGTGCGGGTGGAGCAGTTTGGCATCCAGCTCGGGTCCACGTACTGGCCCTTTAACAACCTACTGCTGGAGGGTGAGCAGTTCCCAGAACTCATTTTGTGAGTTCTGGGCTGGCTGGAGAAGGAGGCAAGGGGGGCTTCCCCTCCTTGAGGCTATGGTGGGATATGGGAAAGACTTACATCTGCATCTTCAGCCAGGAGTACTCAGGGCAGAAATCCTTGATCTAAAAGTTGGAGAAGGAGAAGCTCAACCCGATGTGGACCCAGCCCTGCAGGGTGTGTACGAAGAGAAGAAGGCCGCGCTCCAAGACCTGTAGCTCGTTGTGTCCCAGGCCGTATACGTGAAGGTGCTCCTCGAGGAACTAGACTGTGGCTCCCCCTTCAACTCACTGCAAAAAAAAGACTCCTTGTGCTGCTGGCCAACAACAGGTCGCTTGCCTCAGTTCCGGAGAACATCAGGGTCCAGATCAAAGCCTGTTACTCAGCTCTGTTCTCTCTGTATGTGTCCAGCAAGGATGCTTGCAGTTTTGTGGAAGGACCTGTTGCAAGTCGGCCTGGGGAATGCCAGGATGCTCGATGCTCCTATCACTTTGGAGGAGCTGACTGGTGCCCTCACCTAGCTCTCAAGGGGCAAGTCCCCAAGGCTGGACAGGCTAACTGAGAGTTCTTCAGGGCATTCTGGGACGTTTTGGGAAGTGACTATGCATGGGTCCTGGAGGAATGTTTTGCTGCTGGAGAGCTGTGTCTGTCATGGTGTAGGGAAGTCATCATCCTGCTGCCAAAAGAAGAGAGACCTTCACTTATTTAAAAAACAGTGTCCAGTCTCCCTTCAGATTTTTGTCAGGGTATTGTCATCTCGCCTGGAATCGGTGATGGGCCACATAATCCACCCTGACCAGTCTTACACAGTCCCTAGTTGGAGGATCCATGACAATGTCCATCTGGTTCGGGACCTGATCCATTTTTCCCAGAGGACAGGTCTGTCAAGCACCTGCCTGTTTCTCAGTCAGGAAAAGACATTCAACAGGGTGGATGATGAGTATCTTGTCTGGTCAGCTATATACCCTCTACATGGAGTCTTTCCTGTGCCTCCTGTGGAGGAGGTTGTCAGAATTGGCGCTATGCAAGCTGGGCGCTGTTTTTTAATCCTATGCAGATGACATTCTCCTCACATTCACTGAGCTGGCCACCTGGGGAGGATGCATGAGTGCCAGGTGGTTGTACCAACATCAACTTGGCCAAATGTTCCAGCCTCCTGGTTGATCCGTGATGGGTGGATTCCTTTCCACAGGAGTTATGGAGGTTCAGCTGGAGCACCACTCATCCCCTCTATCTGGGGGTCTATCTTACCTCAGCTGAGGAATCCTGGCCAGTGAATTAAAAGGCTCAAGTCTCAGTTCACCTAGGCCGCTGGGCAGGACTGCTCTGAGTGCTATCTTACAGGAGCCGGGTTCTGTCACAAACTAACTGGTGGCCTCCATGCTGTGGTACAGGTTGGTCCCTTTGACCCCTCCTGATTTTATCACAGAAATCCAGGAGATGCCATTCCATTTCTTCTTGACACAAAGGTGTGATGTGGAGGTGTTGGTGTTGGACTGGGGTGGACAAAGTTAAAAGTCACACAATATCAGGTTATAGTCCAACAGGTACTTTTGCAGATACATTCTATTTGTTCAAAAACCACACAATCTGTCGGCAGTCAATATTTTTTATAATCCATGTGACATTTTCTAAACTCCTACTTTGCAAATAGAACCAGTCTGACCCAAGATTGGAATACATACAGACTCTAACCTCACAGCTTTAATGCATTGTCTGAGCTGAGATGTCACTTCTTTTTATAAAACCTTAAGTTATTTTGAGAATGTGACTTGGAGGAAGTTCTGGGATCTGCATAGTAATGAATCAAAACCTGCAACCCATTCTAAAAGATGAAATACTTAACAGCAATCTAGGTTTGTTCAACATGTCACATCAGTTATAAAGTCATAGAGTCGCATGACACTGTGATCTTTTGTGTCCTATGATCCTATTCCACTAGCCACCTATCGAAGGAACAGTTCTCCAAACACTTGTACTTCCAAATAAACCTGTTGGATTAGAAACCTGGTGTTGTGTGATTTTTAACTTATAACAGGAAGAGACACTGAGTCTCCCCATTGAGGAGAACATTCAGTCGCTGGTATGCCTTTGCACTCTGGTGGCGTCTTTCCACCTTTGGACCCTGCGGCAATATGTCCCAGATGGTGCACCCTGGCGAGGTATTTTTCCTGCTGTGTGCGTGACCTCAATTATGACATGCAGCTCTTGATTATTGACCATGAGAGTCTGCAAGTCTCCCTCAGGATGCTGCCTGTTGTTTACCAGCATCTGATCAATATCTGGAAAATAGTCAACTTGCACCAGGTCTTCCTGTCATCAGGAGCAGCAGCTGTCAGCAGAGAGCCATTGCTCAAGAATCTGCATCTTCAATATCGCAAGTTCAAGTGGCTAGTGGAGAGGGTGGCCACGGGGCTATCCAGAGTTGGGAATGTGCTGGGTGGCGGAGGCCCGGCCTGGATGTTGCCACAGGAAATGGCAGACAGGGTGGCAGCGGACATCCAGTTTGTGGCCAGCACTATCTATCACCTGAAAACAGGGGTGCGGTGGAATCCCATCACTGCTGACCCCTGCTTGGATGGAATTTCACATTGGCCCCAAGATCCTGAACCTCCCTCAGGAGCCCGTGCCCCACAACCTGAACTGCCTCATGGGAATGTCCTACATGTGGTGCTGTGGAGTTCATGTATTTTATTGGTTGTGGACAATTGCACCCCCTTTTTTAGTGTTTGAGAAATCTTTTGCTGTGCTTTTGATTGCACTTCAGACTCATATTCCTGATCTTTGGATATCCGGTATGGAGGAGTGTGGGCAGATTGAAGGGCTTCCTGATGGGTCTGCTCCTGGCCTGACCAGGCTGGCAGTAAACCAGTCCAGGCAGCAGGCTGTGGGAGGGGATCATATCTGCTGGCTGTCTGACCCTCCTCTGTGGCTGTGTTCGTGCCCAAGTGTCATTGGAGAGGGAGCACACAGTGTCCGCCAATACTTTTGATGCTTTTAGACAGAGGTGGGCACGTCCACGGATATAGTGCTTTATCAGTCCTACAATTCAATTTTTATATAGCTCCTTCCCACTCTCCCTACCTCTCCCTTACTTTATGATGGTTTGCATTATTCTTAAAGGGTTTTTCATGTAAAGTATTCAATTGGAGACATGGCTGATTTACTGGCAGTGGTAAATAGAAGGACAAAACACCTGCAGGACTGACTGTCCTGGGCTGGGACTAACCAGTGTGTGCCACGAGTAGTGGCTCTTCTTTTGGTGTTCAACAATAAACAATGTTCCTTTCCAGTTGGGCTTCCTGAGTTATTATAATGGCCTTGCAACTCTATACGTCTGCAATCTCCCCCAACTGCACAACTCTTTAATGCCTGTGCTCCTTTAACTCTGGCCTCCTGAACATCTGATTTTAAATGCTCCACCATTAACCTTCAATTGCCTGGACCCCAAGTTCTGTAATTCCCTCCTTAAACTTCTCACTCTCTAATTTGCTTTTTTTCTCTAAAACACTCCTTAAAACATCCCTGTTTGACCAAACCTTTGGTCATCTACTCTAAGATCTCCTTTATATGGAATGGTGTCAAATATTGCTTTATATTTCTCCTGTAAAGTGCTTTGTGATGTTTTGTTGTCAACATAGGTTCTTGTAATGTAGGTAACATGGCAGCCAATTTGCAAAAAAAGCACTCCCTCTTAAAAAAGCAATGAGATATTGACCAGTTAATTTATTTTTGTGATGTTCAGGGGTAAATATTAACCAAGTAAAATTTCTCTGTTGAATACTATTATGGGAAGCTTTACATCCACCTAAGCTAGACAGGTACTCAGTTCACATCTCATCTGAAAGATGGCAGCTCAGCGTGCAACATTCCCTTAGTTCTGTGCTGCAGGATCAGCCTAAATTTCTGCTCAAATTTCTGGCGTGGAACTTATGCCTCTGAGTCAGAAGGTCTACCTGTTGAGCCCCATCCCACATATAATGTTATAATTAGAAAATGCCCACAAGAAATGAAAAAAGACCATGTTTGGGATACATATGTCATTTAGGAGAGCACGGCACTTACCACAAGCAGTGAGTGAGAGATGGCAGAGTGATGATAATGTCTTTGAATGTAA
Source organism: Hemiscyllium ocellatum (assembly GCF_020745735.1). Lineage (NCBI taxonomy): Eukaryota > Metazoa > Chordata > Chondrichthyes > Orectolobiformes > Hemiscylliidae > Hemiscyllium > Hemiscyllium ocellatum. The sequence continues at coordinate 22,457,411 of NC_083453.1, read as the reverse complement.
GAGGAGCTTGTGAAATCTTCTGAATGCGGGTCTCTGAGGGATTTTGTAATGTTACTTGATCTTGGCAGTTGTGTCAGGTAATTACTATCTTACAGTCTGGGGAGAACGTCAGGAGCAATCCCATAATTAATAACTAATGCAATTACACAGTGTTTGCAGAGTCTCAAATAATTTCTTTTGTGTGATGCCCAAAGCAGATTGGTGGTTTTTGTTCTATTTTAAACATAATCAGCTCTGTGTTTAGAGACCCCAAATGCACCAAGACTGCTGATACTGATTTGTAACAAAGTTGATTTCAATCCAAGAAGAAGAATTTTATTCCATCTGAATTAATGCAAGCTTCAGCACTCAGTGCAGTGAGACATCACTCAAATCAAATGAAAATCTTCAGAGCCCATGTAGTTTCCTGTTAAGTCACCACTAAACACAAGGAACAACAACTTGTCTTGATGTAGCAGCTTAAATGTGGTAAGATGTCCCAAGATATTTTATACGGGTATAGATTAGACAAAAAATTACCATACTCTACCTTGTTTTTGCCTTTTTAAAATGCTTTTTAAAACCTTCCTCTTATACCAAGTTTTTAGTCACCTGTCCTAATATAGAGTCATAGAGATGTACAGCACGGAAACAGACCCTTCAGTCCAACCCGTCCATGCCGACCAGATATCCCAACCCAATCTAGTCCCACCTGCCAGCACCCGGCCCATATCCCTCCAAACCCTTCCTATCAATATCTTTTTACTCAGTTTGCTAATCGCATCTGTGAAGGTCCCAGCTTTAAGTCTTCCTGTTGAATGGTTTTACTCCTCTATCTTTTTTAGGCTGTCTCCCTAAACAAAATCACCATCTTCATCTTTAAATACAGCAGGTGGGAGCTTTAATCTGCGGTGCGCATGAGAGCTTCCTGGTTGTGCACATGTCATCATAAGCCATGTACTGAGAAAGATGGGGAAGATGTATTGGGAACCTCTGTAGTGGGGAAGATGCTTGAATCTGTTATCAAGGAAGAAATAGCAAGACATCTCAAAAGAAATTGTCCCATTGTTCAGACGCAGGATGGGCACATGAATGGCAGGTCATGCTTCACAAACCTTTTGGAATTCTATGAAGACATTTCAAGCAAGGTGGATAATGGGATAATAGATGTAGTGCACCTAGATTTCCAAAAGGCCTTTGACAAAGTGCCGCAAATGAGGCTGCTGCATAAGATAACGATGCATAGTGCTAGGGGTAAACTACTAGTGTGGGTAGAGGATTGGTTGACTGACAGGAAGCAAAGAGTGTGGATTAATTGTGCTATTCTGGCTGGCAAGCAGTGACTACTAGTGTGCCTCAAGGATCGGTGTTGGACCACAAGTATTTACAATTTATATAGATGATTTGGAATGGGGGACCATGTGTATGGTGTCAAAATTTGCCAATGACACTAAGGTGAGTGGCAGAGCAAAGTGTGCAGAGGACTGAGTAACTTTACAGGGTAACATAGATACACTGAATGAGTGGGCAAAGGTCTGCCAGATGGAATACAATGTTAGTAAATGTGAAGTTGTGCATTTTGGTAGGAATAACAGCAAAATAGATTATTACTTGGATTGTAAAAAGTTGCAGCATGCTGCTGTGCAGAGGGACCTGGGTGACCTTGTGCATGAATCACAGAAGGTTGGCTTGCAGGTGCAACAGGTAATTAGGAAGGCAAATGGAATTTTATCCTTCATTGCTAAAGGGATTGAGTTTAAAAGCAGACAGGTTATGTTGCAGCTGTACAAGGTGCTGGTGAGGCCACTTCTGGAGTACTCTGTGCAGTTTTGGTCTCCCTACTTGAGAAGGGATGTACTGGCACAGAGGGGGTTCATTAGGTAGATTCCAGAGGTGACAGGGGGTTGTCTTTTGAGGAGAGGCTGAGTAAATTGGGATTACATTCATTGGAATTCAGAAGAATGAGGGGAGATCTTTTTGAAACATAAAATCGAAATAGATAGGATGTTTCCACTGGTAGGTGAAACTAGGACAAGAGAGCACAGCCTCAAGAGTAGAGGAAGCAGGTTTAGAACGGAACTGTGAAGGAACTTCTTCACCCAGAGGGTTGTTAAAATATGGAATTCCTTGCTCAGGAAAGTATTTGACGCTACTTCTGTAATTGTTTTTAAAGCTATGGTAGATACTTATTTGAAAAATAAAGGAATTAAGGGGTACGGTGAAAACATGGGTAAGTAGAGCTGAGTCCATGAAAAGATTAGCCATGATCTTATTGAATGGAGGAGTAGGCTTGAAGGGCTGGACAGTCTGCTCCTAGTTCTTATGTATCATGTGTACCATGAGTCACCATGAAGTGGTGTCATCAGGAGCAATCAGACCCATGACTTAATTTGGTTCCATGTACACAGTAATCAAGGCAGCTTCATTTTAGCCTGGCTCAATTTATTCTTCACTTAAGCTGATTTTGATTGTTTTTTTCCTTTTACTGCACATAAGTGAAGTAAAATTGCTTTCCTCGTCTCCAGGCTTCTTGGGTGAAAAGTACTGTACGGGAGTCTGACTCCCTTGTCTGTTGTAGGTGAGACAGAGGAGCCATTTTATAGCCAGTGAGATAACAGGGGAATTGGTGGAAAGTGTGCAAAAATCCTCTGAGCAACTCAGCTAACTGGTGTCCCATGCAACATTTGTACACTTATGGCAGTCTGGAGAGTGCGCATTGGACTCACCAGTCTTCTCAGAACCCATCAAGCCACAGTGGAATCAAGTCAATCCCAGGTCAGAGGGGCTACTTAAGACATACTGGTGAGGATTGCCTCATTTAAATTTTACAGTATGTTGGTTTTATTCAGGGATCTATTTTGAGTTACACTTCATTTCAGCTAGGTATGCACAATGTTGTACCTATATGGGAAACTATTTCAACTCGTACGTTGGTTTTTCCAGGCAAGAAATGTCCGAAGAAACCTAATTCTGGCTCTGGATTCCTACGGGAAACCAGGATTCATTTAAAGTTGTTTCAATTGAAGTGAGGACTTGTCGACTGAAACGTTTCCCTTGGCTGGAGAGTCCAGAACTGTGGATCATAATCTCAGGATCAGAAATTTAAGACCCAAGATGAGAAGTTTCTTCACTTTGTCTTTGGAATTCTGTATATCAGAGAGCTCTGGATGCTCAGTCATGAGTCTATTGGGAAAAAAAAGAAATTGATGCGTTTTTGCGTATTAATAAATATAGTGTTAGTGCCAGAAGGTGAAGTTGAGAGATGAGATCAGCCATGATCTCGTTGAATGGTAGAGGTGGCTGAAAGGGCTAGTCTTCCTCTTGGCTTTCCAAGTTGAATGAAATTATGGTTAGAACTGTTGGTGCCATGGAGCCATGTCTCAATTTGATAAGCACCTCATTCAAAAATAATATGAAAAACGCATTTAAACCTCAACGCTTGTTAGTCTTTCAATGTTCAGAAATTAATCCACTCTGGGAATTTTTAATGGTGTTTCTTACATAGGTGTCATCCACTTTTTATTGGCTACAGGCTCTGTAAGTCTTGCATTGTTCAAGCATTACATTTGAATTGTCTTGTTCAAGGAAACTTCAAAAGGAATCAAGCTCCCCACTCAGTCCCAGATTTACTTCTAATCCTTTAACTGTTATTTTTTAATATGTGAATGGATTGATTAAGGAAAGGATTTGCAAAGCCAGTACTCCTCCCCTCCACCTCTCAACTATCCCATTTTAATAAGGGTCACTCAGCATCAAACAACATAATTAGGAAATGTGTCAGGGTGGACAAGGTTCCTGTTAGCAAAATCAGAAACAGAAACCTGTGCCTTGGCATTAATGCAGATTCCACATATTGCACTGTTGGATTGGATTCCTGCCCCTTGCTGTGCACTCCCAGCAAGAATTTCAATGTGTTTTTGCATTGCTTTTATTTCGAACAAAAACGAACAGTAATATAAATGGAATTGGTGTAAATCATGTTCTCAAAGCCTGTGTTTTCTCCTCAATGATGCAGATAATACTATCTTAGAGAAAGAAGAATTTCAGGACTGAGGACCTGGTGCTGTAAAGATAGGAACACATAAATAAGATAGATGAGAAATACTGGGCTTAAAGAATCACTGACATTGAAATGCATAAGCTTTTAAAACACAAGCTTTTCATCACAGTGGGGGGTAGTGAGAGAGCAGGAGATTGCTGCAACATAACAGGCAAAGATGTCACTATATAAAAGCATGAATCAAAGGTTGCTTACAATAAAGCTATGGGTCAAGGAAAGCCACGATTGGAAGTAATACTGTGGTGTGAAAAGGCCTCTTATTTCAACTTGGCAATTAGTTTGAACAACTGGAGAGCATAAAACATCAGATATTGTTGCATCCAGCATGAACCAGGTCATAACAAAAATGGTAGAAAGAGATGTCTACTTGAAAAGAATGAGACCTATTGCTACCTTTTGGACCTGATGACATAGTGAGGCCTGGAGAAGCCATCTTTATGCTTCCTCATAAAAAGTTATGCACGGATTTATCATATGTGAGACTAGTGTGTGCTTTTCTTATGGGTATTTAAGGTTAATGTTTTGAGATGAATCAATGCAGTGAATAATCAAATATCACTGGTTCCAGCTTTATGAATCCATTTAAAGGGTAAAAGGACTTACCCAACATTCTCCATATCCACAATACGTTTAAAATCTTACATCTACATACACTTACTGTTTGTAAAATTTCTCTTCCTGCTGTTATATTTTTGTCAGACCTTTCTCAGCTTTTCTCTTTTATAAATGCCCGTCATCACCTTTATAAAGAATTTACATATGTAAACATGTCACATGGTAAGTATACCCTCCCAGCAGTGGTGACACTGAAGTACCCAATTTTGTGTCTCCCCAATTCACTGTACAATACAGTAGAGAATTTCTGTCAGCTCTGTTTTCCAAATTATCAAGAGCTTTGTTGAACTATAAACACCAAAATCAATTGAAATTTAAAAAAATACAACATTTGACTTTTAAATAAAGTTGATATAAAAATAATTTGACACATCCTGTTCCAATTATCTTCTACCCTAAAACTCTATTTTCCTGGTACTTTGTTTTAATTCCTACAAACAAAGCCATAAGAGAGGGGTGAGGTGCACCCGACCTGCAATTGTCATACTTACTTCCTGTAGGACCTATTACACCTTATAACAGCACTGTTGTCATATCATTATAACTCATTGTAAGCAGCAACCGAGGAGATCTGCCTGAAGTATGTTTAAAAGCAGTACATCTTGCATACAAAACACCTGAACACAGGAGCCAGCCATCATGTTCTCTCTGAGTGATTGGATTTCAAAAAGAAATACACAGGGATTTCATTCTTAGTTCTGCTGGCAGCCTTGAGCTCAATTTGAAAATGACTTCACCACAGACATTTTCTTCAATTACACCAAATACACTGTAAATGACCAAAGGCTGTTTACGTAAAAACAAATAGACTTTGTGGCTTTAAAGAAATTATTCTCCATCTTAGCAGCAGATATGTTGTCCATGATATGGCAAATATCCTTAAAGTAACATATTGTACATATACACATAAATATCTATGTGTGTGCATATATACAAATGTCATGTTCGAGATATGACCCTTTTTGTAGATGTAATCTAATTTTTTTTAAGAGAAAGGAACTGAAGCCTGAAATTGACAACTGTGTTCTGATTGACTTCAGCAGTAGCAACTGTCAGGATTTTCAACTCAGACTTGTGGTGTTAAAGGGCTCGCAGCGAATGACTATTCGTGTACAATACGAAAAGAATCCACTGTTACTTTTTAAAATCACATACCAGATGCCACAATTTGTTACCAATGCAAATTAATCGGAATGAAAACGATACCACCTGCCAGCTTCGTCAATTGATTTAGGTGAAATAAGTTTGCAGTGATCTATATCCAGAAATTTTCAAACACCTGACAATCTGTCACTTGACCTATTCCATGAATTAACTTGTAATAGGTCTGACCTTGAATGAAGTTACATTCCCCTTCACTACTTCAGTAACACTTGACTTGTCTCCAACATTCATGTTTCAACATTACAGCTGCGACAATGAAAAGTACTTCTTTGACTGTAAAGTTGTTTGAGGTCCTAGAATCATGACAGGCACTATATGAATGCTAGTCTTTTTTTCATTTCCAAACACAAAGTAGAACCCAGTATGCACCTCATATTTTTTATTCTCATGAATCATTCTTATTGAATAACCCAAGAGAATTAATGTGCTGGAGGGAGTTGATCTGTTTGCATTAAATGTATCGTTACAACTGATAGAAACTACACGAGACTGTGTCATAAGCCTGAGGTAAAAAACAAGGACTGCAGATGCTGGAAACCAGATTCTGGATCAGTGGTGCTGGAAGAGCACAGCAGTTCAGGCAGCATCCAAAGAGCAGCGAAATCGACGTTTTGGGCAAAAGCCCTCCATCAGGAATAAAGGCAGTGAGCCTGAAGCGTGGAGAGATAAGCTAGAGGAGGGTGGGGGTGGGGAGAAAGTAGCATAGAGTACAATAGGTGAGTGGGGGAGGGGATGAAGGTGATAGGTCAGGGAGGAGAGGGTGGAGTGGATAGGTGGAAAAGGAGATAGGCAGTAGGACAAATCCGGTCAAGTCATGGGGACAGTGCTGAGCTGGAAGTTTGGAATTAGGATGAGGTGGGGGAAGGGGAAATGAGGAAACTGTTGAAGTCCACATTGATGCCCTGGGGTTGAAGTGTTCCGAAGCGGAAGATGAGGCGTTCTTCCTCCAGGCGTCTGGTGGTGAGGGAGCGGCGGTGAAGGAGGCACAGGACCTCCATGTCCTTGGCAGAGTGGGAGGGGGAGTTGAAATGTTGGGCCACGGGGCGGTGTGGTTGGGTGTCCTGGAGATGTTCCTTAAAGCGCTCTGCTACGAGGCGCCCAGTCTCCCCAATGTAGAGGAGACCGCATCGGGAGCAACAGATACAATAAATGATATTAGTGGATGTGCAGGTAAAACTTTGATGGATGTGGAAGGCTCCTTTAGGGCCTTGGATAGAGGTGAGGGAGGAGGTGTGGGCGCAGGTTTTACAGTTCCTGCGGTGACTGGGGAAGGTGCCAGGATGGGAGGGTGGGTTGTAGGGGGGCGTGGACCTGACCAGGTAGTCACGGAAAGAACAGACTTTGCGGAAGGCGGAAAGGGGTGGGGAGGGAAATATATCCCTGGTGGTGGGGTCTTTTTGGAGGTGGCAGAAATGTCGGCGAATGTTTTGGTTTATGCGAAGGTTAGTAGGGTGGAAGGTGAGCACCAGGGGCGTTCTGTCCTTGTTACGGTTGGAGGGGTGGGGTCTGAGGGCAGAGGTGCGGGGTGTGGACGAGATGCGTTGGAGGGCATCTTTAACCACGTGGGAAGGGAAATTGCGGTCTCTAAAGAAGGAGGCCATCTGGTGTGTTCTGTGGTGGTACTGGTCCTCCTGGGAGCAGATACGGCGGAGGCGGAGGAATTGGGAATACGGGATGGCATTTTTGCAAGAGGTAGGGTTGGAAGAGGTGTAATCCAGGTAGCTGTGGGAGTCGGTGAGTTTGTAAAAAATGTCAGTGTCAAGTTGGTCGTCATTAATGGAGATGGAGAGGTCCAGGAAGGGGAGGGAGGTGTCAGAGATGGTCCAGGTAAATTTAAGGTCAGGGTGGAATGTGTTGGTGAAGTTGATGAATTGCTCAACCTCCTTGTGGGAGCACGAGGTGGCGCCAATGCAGTCATCAATGTAGCGGAGGAAGAGGTGGGGAGTGGTGCCAGTGTAATTACGGAAGATCAACTGTTCTACGTAGCCAACAAAGAGGCATAGCTGGGGTCCATATGTGTGCCCATGGCTACCCCTTTGGTCTGGAGGAAGTGGGAGGATTCGAAGAAGAAATTGTTAAGGGTGAGGACCAGTTCGGCCAAACGAATGAGAGTGTCAGTGGAAGGGTATTGTTGGGGACGTCTGCAGAGGAAAAAACGGAGGGCTTGGAGGCCCTGGTCATGGCGGATGGAGGTGTAGAGGGATTGGATATCCATGGTGAAGATGAGGCATTGGGGGCCAGGGAAACGGAAGTCTTGGAGGAGGTGGAGGGCGTTGGTGGTGTCTCAAACGTATGTGGGGAGTTCCTGGACTAGGGGGGATAGGATAGTGTCGAGGTAGGTAGAGATGAGTTCAGTGGGGCAGGAGCATGCTGAGACAATGGGTCAGCCAGGGTGGTCAGGCTTGTGGATCTTGGGAAGGAGGTAGAACCGGGCAGTGCGGGGTTCCCAGACTATAAGGTTGGAAGCTGTGGGTGGGAGATCTCCTGAGGTGATGAGGTTCTGTATGGTCTGGGAGATGATGGCTTGGTGATGGGGGGTGGGATCATGGTCGAGGGGGCAGTAGGAAGAGGTGTCCTCCAGTTGGCATTTGGCTTCTGCGGTGTAGTGGTGTCATAAGCTCATGAATGACTTGAGACAATTCTGTCCCATCCAATGCAGTGGCCAAAGTGTAAGGGCAGTATCTGACACTCTGCATTACCCAACACTCTGCATCACTCAGTTTTGATTCAATTACATTCATAGTTGGACACAGGAGAGTCCAACATTTACTGCACAGAAAGGTTGCTCCTTGCTCATGATGTGAAACGGTCATTAAATGAGTTGAGCATGCAAACAGGGTACAGCACAGGTAGTGGGGTAAGACAGTTCCACATAGCTGAGACACTGGTACTGGGTTTATAGTTTTTAGAATGACAATGAATAGAAACAGGCTGATTTACCTGCTGCATTCTGGCTCTAGGCACTTTCCATCTAAATTTTGACTTTCAGCACCAGAAATTCCAATAGGATCCAGAACTTGATTATAATATTGGGCTTATTCTTTCTTCCATTGTAGCCTCAGGACTGGTGTATTGAGCAACTGCAGCCACGTGAATGAACAGCTTTGAGAACATCAAAATTTTGGAGTGGGCTGGTAACTGCTCTCTCTTCATCATTTTTGCGTCCCCAAATTGAAGAGAAGACATATTTTCCAATCTGATCGCATCAAAACTGATGTGATATAAGTACCAGGCAAACCTACCACATAAGCTGCCTGACGAATTGATGTGTCTGGGGCATTCTGAGCTGGACTTGGTTAGGACTTTCTTATGCCCCCAAACCTTTGGTGAATCAGTCTGCCAGAACTTGGTGTTTAGATTCTCACATAAAGAAAGTCTAATTGGTCAAGGGACCAGAGAACTGTCAATGACTGTGAAATCAAACCAGAAATCTGTGCTTTTCAGGAGAGGCTGGAGTGTGCAGGACAGAAGAAAAACAGAAAATCATCCCAAAAATCAGACAGTGAGATATATTACTCAGAGAAAAGGAAACCAGTTGTCATTAGTAGACTGTTTTGGAATTCCAGCGTATTATAAAAAGGCCTGACTAAACTCGCTTTCAGAGGCATTTTGTTTGTATCTGGATTTCTGTAAACTGCTGATTGAAAAGAAACTACTATCTCATCTCAGATTTACTTAGTCGCTGATGGGCAACTGAATCTAAATGCTGTGAGGTGATCTGCTGTTTTACAAAGCGGTGATAATGTTTTGGAGGAAGGTGGTGTCAAAGACCTGGTGTTGCCTTGGTTGACAACACATTCTGCAGAGTCAGGACAATGCCAATATTTGGCCACCTTTTGTAATACCAGTCTGTTCCGTCTCTCCTGATTTTTCTCAAGCGTTAAACCTATGCCAAGGGCACTATTACCCAGTCTCAGGCCTACTCCACCATTCTAAATTTCCTTTCTTCACATGTGAGCTGACAGCTTTCTGACTATGTAGGGAAAGGAAAGCACACTCAAGCCTCATGCCATCAACCCAATGTCTACATGTTAGCTGCTTCACTTGTATTACAGAAAACACCAGCAATAGGTTAGCTGATGGCAGGTATTAATTTGTTCAAAAATGTTATTACACACCACTGGAGCAGGTGGGATTTCAACCCGGGCTTCCTGGTTCAGAGATAGGGAGATACTACTGCACCGGTAGGATAACCGATGGCATCACCAGCAACCATGTCAGGTCATACGATGTGCAGAAGAGTTATTGAAAGATGGTCCTGCAGGGAAATCTCAATAAAATTCAATAAAAGGTTCTTGTGCCAAAGACTCGTTCCATGTCTGTCCCTGTGCATGTTTACTAAACAGAGATCAGGAGAATGGGAACCCTAGCTGACTCCATGCTCCTACCTAACCCAGGGGACTTTAATAGAAACCCTGCTACACTTCAAAGCTAAGACCAGCAAACAATACAGACTGGAAACAAAAACTTGGAACCTCATTGGCTTGTACAACTCAGGTGGACATGACACACAGCAACTGTAGAAACTACAAAGATGGTCCTGCGTACATGGGAGATCATTTTAATAGACTGGAACTTTCTCACCTGGCTGAGGAATGGTACAAGATGATTAGTGAAATACAAGTGGATAGCTGTCGAAGGAAAGGGAAAAAAAAACTTGTATAAGCCCAGGAAGTCCCAAAGTGCGATGAAGTACTTTTTGAAGTGTAATCACTATTGTAATGTAGGAAACATATCATACAATTTGCACACAGCAAACTCTCACAAACTGTAATGTGATTCTGATCAGAATCAGATGTCGAATGAGGAATACATATTAGCAAGACACTGGGAGAACTGAGGTTGCTGGAAAAGCTCAGCAGGTCTGGCAGCATCTGTGCAGAGAAATCAGAGTTACCATTTTGGGTCAGGTGACCTTTCCTCAGAACGGATGGTAGCTAGGAAAATGTTGGTTTATATGCAGAAGCTAGGGTGGGGGAGGGGCTAAGGAGTAAATGATAGGTAGGGATACAGCCCAAAGAGAGAGAAGAACAGTTGAACAGACAAAAGAGTCAGTAATGATCTGGCTGGGAGGGTGAATAGCTCTTAATGGAGATTGTTTGTGGCTAACAATAGGTAGTGTCTAATGGCAGACTATGTCATAACAAGGCCTGGCGTGTGTTATTGGGGACTAGGACATTGGGGAGTTCAGGCCCTAAAACTATTGAACCTGATATTGAGTCCAGAGGATTGCAGGGTCCCCAAGCAGAAAATGAGGTGTTGTTCTTCCAGCTTGTGCTGAGCTTCACTGGAGTACTGCAGTAAGCCTGAGACAGATGTTGGCCAGGGAACATGGTGGTGTGTTACACTGGCAGGTAAATGGAAGTTCAGGGTCTTTTTTGTAGGCAGCGTGTAGACGTTCTTCAAAGCGGTCACCCAGTCTAAGCTTCATTTCCCCAATGTAGAGGAGACCACATTGTGAGCAGTGAATGCAGTAGACTAAATTGTGAGAAGTGAAGGTAAAGTGCTACTTCACCTGGAAGGTATGTTTGAGCACTCGGTTACTGAGGAGGGAGGAGGTAAATGGGCAGGTGTTACACCTTCAGCGATTGCAGGGGAAGGTATCGTGGGGCTGTAGGAGGATTGTTGGGAGTGAAGGAAGAGTGGACCAGGGTGTCCCGGTGGGAATGGTCTCTGCGGAAGGTGGACAAGGGAGGGGAGGGGAATATGTCTGGTGGTGACATCTCGCTGGAGGTAGTGGAAATGGTGGCTGATGATCTTCTGGATGTGGATGCTTGTAGGATGGTAGGTAAGGACAAGAGGAACACTATCGCTGGTACAGGAGAGAAGACAGGGGGTGAAGGCAGAAGTGCAGATGGGTCAGACCCGGTTGAGGGCCCTGTTCACAACAGTGCTGGGGAGTCCTCAGTTGAGGAAGAAAGTGGACATTTCGGACACTCCTTTGTTAAAGTTGGCCTCATTGGACAGAAAAGGAGGAACTGGGAGAATGGAATGGAGTCTTTACAGGAAACTGTGTACGTGGATGTATAGTCCAAGTAGCTGTGGGATTTGGTGGGTTTATAGTGGATATTAGTGGCCAGTCTATCCCCAAAAATGGAAACAGAGATGGTGAGGAAGGAAAGGGAGGAGTCAGAGATAGACCAGGTGAAAGGGAGGCCAGGGTGGAAATTAGAAGAGATGTTGATTAACTTTTCCAATTTTGGACAGGAGAGGGAAGCATTATCGATATCTTGCAGAAAGAGTTGTGGGTGGGGGCCAAAATAGAACTGGAACAAGGAATGTTCCTGGATTCAAAGCACAAGGGATGAAACTTCAGTTGAAGTCCATGTGGGGTGAATCTGAGCCAGAGGCAGTCACTGGGAATGTGATTTGGCTGTGGAAACGAGTTTTAGCAAATACCTGATCAAACACCAGGAATGACAGTGAAATTAATGTCAGTGGACTGGAGAACAGATTGAAACGGAAATCCCATCAGAGAGAGGAGCAGATCTTCAAGGTGGGCATGCTTCGAAGAGATGTGACAGTGAGTTAAATACGAAATAAAAACCGAAAAAACTACAGATGCTATAAATCAGGAACAAAAACAGAGGTTGCTGGAAAAACTCAGCAGGTCTAGTAGCATCTATGCAGAGAAATCAAAGTTAACATTTCAGGTCTGGTGACCCTTCCTCAGAATTGGGAGAACTCCCCTGCTGTTCTTTGAAATAGTCCAGCAAGATCTTTTACATGCTCTTGACAGGGCCTCTGATTATTGTCTCATGCAAAAAATGACACCTCTCACAGTGCAACACACTAACAGTATGGCACTGGAGCATCAGCCTGGATTATGTGTTTATTGAATTGAAACTATTGTCACGTGTACCGAGGCACAGTGAAAAGCTTTGTTTTGCGAGCAATACAGGCAGATCACAGAGTTAAATAGCATAGATAAGTAAATAACAATTAGTAATAAGTAAATAATAATTAGTAATTTTTAAAAGTATGCTGTGAAGTTTAAAGAGTGTAGAATGATTGTAGGAAATAGGAAACTTAGATCTGCACGCAGGAGCTCGCAAAGAGTCGACCATATCCAGCACCATCTTGCATCATCTCTGAGACTTGACTCGTGTCAGAATTGTGGATGTTCGCTGATGATCAGCACCTTTTGTGACTCTTCAGATACTGAAGCAGTCCATATCCAAATGAAGCAACACCTGGACAATAGCCAGGTTTAGGCACTTCTTTCTTCATTCACAAGATATGGGTGTTGCTGACCAGGCTAGTGTTAACTGCCCAGATCGAATTGCCCAGAGAGCAGTTAAGAATGAACTGCATTGCTGTGGGTCTGGAGTCACATGTAGGCTAAATCAGATAAAGATGGCAGTTTACTTCCCCGAAGGGCATCAGATGGATTTTTTCAACAACCAAAAATAGTTTGATGGTCATCATTAGACCCTTAACTCCCAAGTTTTATTGAATTCAAATTCTACCATCTGCCATGGCAGGATTCAAACTTGGGTCCTCAAAATGTTACCTGTGTTGCTGTATTACTAGTCTCACAATAATGCTACTCAGCCATCTCCTCCCAAAGAGGTGGGGATACATTGATAAATGGTGAGTCATAATTGTTCCACACAAGTGCTAGGCAATAACCAACCCTAAAGAAGTATTTAACCATCATTCCTTGACATTCAATGGCTTTTCCATTGCTGAATCCCATACTATCAACATTTGTCCATAAAAAAATTACCATTGACTAGAAACTGAACTGGACTAACCACATAAATACTGGGCTACAAGAGGAGGTCAGACGGTAGGAATCCAAAGCAAGTAACTCACCTCTTACCTTCCCGAAGTCTGTCCACAATTTAGGACAAAGCAGCCTTCTTGGGTGGCATCCCATCCACCAGCAGGAGGAGAAAGTGAGGTCTGCAGATGCTGGAGATCAGAGCTGAAAATGTGTTGCTGGAAAAGCGCAGCAGGTCAGGCAGCATCCAAGGAACAGGAGATTCGACGTTTTGGGCATAAGCCCTTCTTCAGGAATGATTCCTGAAGAAGGGCTTATGCCCGAAACGTCGAATCTCCTGTTCCTTGGATACTGCCTGACCAGCTGCGCTTTTCCAGCAACACATTTTCAGATCCCATCCATCAGCTTCAACATTCACTCATTTCACCATGGACACAATGGCAGTGGTGTGTACCATCTACAAGATGCACTACCACAACTCTCAAAACCTCCTTCAATAGCATTTTCCTAACCTGCTATTTCTACTATCTAAAACCTGAAGAAGAAACAGTGCTCCGAAAGCTTGTGATTTCAAATAAGCCTGTTAGACTATAACCTGGTGTCTTGTGGCTTTTGACTTTGACCGCCCCAGTCCAACACCAGCACCTCCACATCATGGACACTATCTAAAAGGTCATAGAGATGTACAGCATGGAAACTGATCCTTCGGTCCAACTCATCCATGCCGACCAGATGTCTTAACCTAATCTAGTCCCATTTACCAACACTTAGCCCATATCCCTCCAAACCCTTGCTATCATGTACCTTTAAAGATGCCTTTAATATGTTGTAATTGTACCAGCCGCCACCACTTCCCCTGGCAGCTCATTCCATACACAGACCACCCTCTATGTGAAGAAGTTGCCCCTCAGATCTGTTTTAAATTTTCGCCTCTCACCCTAAATATATGCCCTCTAGTTCTGGACCCCGCCCCCCCACCCCACCTCCCAGGAAACGGCCTTGTCTATTTATCCTATCCATGCCCCTCATGATTTTATCAACCTCTGTACGGTCACCCCTCAGCCTCCGACGCTTCAGGAAAAACAGCCCCAGCCTGTTCAGCCTCTCCCTAAAGCTCAAATCCTCCAACCCTGGCAACATCCTTGTCAAGGGTAGCAGATGCATGGTAACACTACAACCCACAAGTTTCCATCTAAGTCACACACAATCCTAACTTAGAACTATCTCGCTCTTCCTACTCGATGGTAGTGGTCATGGATTGGGAAGGTGCTGTCTAGGAAGCCTTAATGAATCTCTGCAGTGCATCTTGTACATGGTATACACTGCTGCCACTGTACAACCATGCCGAAGAGAGTGAATGTTTATGCCAATCAAGTGTGCTGCTTTGTCTTGGATAGTGTCAAGCTTCTTGAATACTGTTGAAGCTGCAGTCATCCAGGCAAGTCTATTTCATCACATTCCTGACCTGTACTTTGTAATGGAGAACAGGCTTTGAGGAGTCAGGAGGCAAGCTATTCATTACAGGATTCCTAGCCTCTGACCTCTTATAATTACAATATTTATACGGCTAGTCCAGTTCAGCTTCTAGTCAATGGTAGTCTTTTGGATGTTGATAGTTGTGGGGAGATTTAGTGATGTCAAGGGCCGAAGTTTATGACCTCTCTCATTTGATATGGTTATTGCCTGACACCTATGTGGCGTGTATGTTATTTGCTCAAACCTGGATATTATCTACGTTTTGCTGTATTTGGAGGGTGCAACAGTTTGTAGCTGGATTGAGATATTGTATTCCACGTTTTGGCAAATTCATTGCAACACATCTTCACTTTATTAGCTTCCTAAATCAATGTGACTCGCATCACGATTTCCATTAGCATCCTTTTAGTTTGAAGGCTTTCCAGTTTGTGTAGCCCTGCGCTGCATTTTCACTTCTGACCTTCAGCTGTATTTTCCACACAGCCTGAACACCATGCCACCCTGTATCATACCCGCTTTTTAAACTTCTTTCAGCCAAGATAGAGGGTCATTCATTGCAGGGTGCTCATTGGGCACCTTCACTGCCAATTTAATGGACAAACTGTGGGCAAAAAAGATCAAAGTTGTCACTTCTCCGGCTGTACAGATCTCCGACCTGCTAGAGAGTTTCAAGATGTCAGTTGCATGAAGCCTCAACCTCCAGCTCCACACAGCATTCAGGCAGAATGGGAGGTTGTTATTGGTAATTGAGAAGTCTTGAAATCAAAGCCAATTGCCCATCAATATTTACTGAGTCTCATAAGATCACATTCTGCACAGAGGGATTGGGTTCTTATTATGTTGCACTATCGTCTCCTCTGTCCAACCCAATCAACAGAGAAAACATTAGTCAAACTAAATAGATAAAATGAAACTGAAAAGAGGATTTAGCCAAATTACCTGGTGGGGTTGAATTATGCTTGTATGATATTAATACAAGACAAGTTTTAACAGGTCTGTGTTAAAATCCTCTGTTTGCTAATTAGATCTTTTGTTCAAATATATATAGGAACCTTACCCTGGATTGTATTCATGTATGTTGAAAAAAAGTGCCCTGCACAAGATAGAATGCAATATGTTATCAAGAGAAGCCATTCTTGAGTATGACATGTACACTTTGTTACACCATGATAGGCTACTCTAATGAGGATATTTGTATACTTTGTGGGACCAAGATAGGTTACACTAGGATGCAGTGGCACGTTGGGCATTGTACATAAATGAATCCAGAAATTCTTCACAAACCTATATTTAAAATTTGCTGAATACTCTGAGGACACCCACCTGAAAAAAACAAATTTATTTGCAGACCACCATTTGCATATAAATTATTTTTCTCCCAATTTGAGGTGGGAGGAGACGAAAACAGTGACATGCATTAAATTAAAAGGTGAAATACAGAGATAACTTATTGCCGAGATCCCACAGCATATTGGAACTGATGTTCGTTATTGCACATTTTTGGGGGGGCAGTTTTTATACAAACTCTTTTGCGTTCCATTATTCATTGATTCAGTTTGTTTCTTTTTTTCTCTCCTTTATAAAATACTGGGTCTGGGTTTCTGAGCTTCCTTCAAGTGAGATTTTTTTTAAAAAAAAGTTTAGAAAACAAAGATGGCGAATTCCAGGCGTAGAGGCTGGGGCCTGTGTCCAGGCCTATTTTCCGTTCCATCACACCAAGCTTACTGATTTCATTCTGAGACTTCAGTTAATATCCTTTCACAACCCTGGTGGTGGTATTTGTTTTTTTTGTGGAGAGTCTGTAAAGTTTGTGAACAGTAAGTTTTCCTTTATATCTCGTTTCAGACTGTCGTAACTCGCATGACCAGCTCTCTATTTGAGCTGTTACCATTCTGAGTGTTGTTAGGCCTCAGATAGCTGAGAATGTGCAGGATGGTATATCCACAGTGATGATTCAAAATGGTTCCAGTGCGCTGAGTGGAACTCCTGTCATTGTTTGATGAATGGTTCGTCCGTGAATTTCTTCCCCCTGTCTTGCTTGTCCCACTAATGGCTTCCCCTAGGTCCTTGGATTTTTCATAGTTCAGTACCTTCCATTGCTGATTAACAGCTTGCCAGCGCTTAAAGATTCGGTACACAGATGATCCCTCATGAATGATGAGGCCTGGAAAAGAGTGTTCAAATTTTTAAACTCAAAAACTTCAGTGTCATTCATTATGTTATTCAGCCAACACATCCCAAGCTGACAATGTGGTTCAACTCCCATTCAGTTGGCCACACTTGACCTGCAAAATCATTCAGAATTCCATTTAGTTGGGTCATTACATTATTTCCTTTATTGATTTACTAAGATTAATAAACAGAGGAAACAAGGCATAAGCTCAATATGAGATAATGATTTATCCATAAGGCAATATTGCCTTTTATGGGAGTGCAGGTGACAACTCAGATAGCCCTCTCTCTCTGTTAAAATTAAGACAGTAAGACTTGAATTTGAAGGTTTTGCAGACTCTAGGTTAAATGAGGGAGAGCCAATGTCAAGGCAACTTCATTACAAATTGAGTGTCTGTTTCACGGAGTAAGCATTCAGAAAAGGCCTCGACACAAAGTCAACCCCACAAACAAAGGTAAATTGAGGAAGGGGGCATTTAAAAAAATGACTCTCTGCCCAGATTAGAACAAAAGTCAAAGCACCATTACTCAGTAAAACTTCTTTTAAAAAGGATACAATTTGGAATCTGGTGTTCCATAATGGGTTTCCCATTCCCCAGGATTGCCCTGAAGTTCTCCACGAATTAAAGATTAAATCAACAGGACATTGCTACAAGTAAAACCCAGGCAAAAAAAAACCTCAGGGAAATTATTAAGTTTTGAACATTTTCGATTATTAGCTATCAAAATCTTGGAGCTATCAAGAACAAATTGTCTCATCCAAAAGACAAGTTGAATCAAATTGGTTAACACTTTCCAGTTATCTGTGGAGAACCATCTGGAGGATTGACCAATTGTGGGAGTATGGCAGATTGTGAATATACCCAGCCAGAGTTGGCAACCATCGTTCTTTTGAATAGAGATAATTAGTGCCCCCTTACAATTCCTGCCCCATCCTATAAAATGAACAGTTCGTAAAATATGTGGCCTTAAATTCCTGGAGAAAATGTAATTTGATTTTGTATATAAAGATTTATGAAAAATGCAAGTATGACCTGCACTAATGCTGTTAATATAAAATGTTCAGCCTCCTCTTGTTTCAACAGAGTAAGGTTAATCCCATTTAGTACTTTACAAGATGTGGCTGTCTGTTGACCCGACCCACTGCATCCTTCAGTCACAACAATTTTTAATAGCTGCCCTTTTAATCAGTTTTTCCCTCTCCTCTCCATTATTATCCTTGCCTTGGAGTGGAAGCCAGGAACAATGGGGGGGTAAAGGCAGGGAGAATTAATTATGTCCTGTGTTTTGAATGCCAATGGAATAGTTTGCTGGTTGTGCATTGAAAGCCGACATGATCAGATGAGCATATTGTTGAATTTGCTTCATTATGTCAACAAGCTTCAAAACAGTATTCCTGAGAGGGTTAGCCTGTAGTCAGGATGGTGATCTAAAACAATACAGCCTGCAAACCCCAAGGGTGTTCAAGATATTCAAAACTATGGCAAGTGTGAAATTTATATAAAAAAAACTTCCATTCAAATTTAACTTCAAGAATTAATTGCAAAACAGATCCCGGGGCAATTTTTTTTGAGGTATTTCCAAATAAAAAGGGTGATGGCTATACCTGTTGAAATGTGGGGATTTGCCCTTTTAACAAGCATAGAGATTGAAACATTAGAAGGCATGAAAATGTAGCTCAATACCAGGCTGGGGAGTTTGGGTACTAAAGGGTTGAGTTTCAATGGGCTGAATAGCCTTTTCATGCCCTTGATTATGTCTCTTTTTTTTCAGATGTTCCTTGTTGCGCTATGAGTATCCAAAAAGTCACCTGCTGCTCCATAGAGAATGTCCTGATTAGCCTCAAGGCAAAGCTGAATTATTGTGTACAAGACAACAAATCCCAATGGACGTTGCATGGAGAAGGTCAGGCTGATATGGTGCATTAACTGCAGACTATTTAAACTGAAGGTCATCTTTCATGATTAGACACAAGAGTTGTTGCAAATTTAAAAGCATTAAATCAGATCCTGTTGGGAAAATTTTACAGACAATTCCATACAATTGATTTGTGCATATGCTCCCAGTGCTCCATTTACCAGTCATCGGGTTATCCAAAATCTTCTAGTTCCTACTTATTTTCAAAGAGGTCTTGCTATAGTGGTTGGGATGGAACACTATGGTCAGAAGCAAACTCTAATAAAACAGGTTCAACCCTTTTGAGAACAAGGGAATTCTTGAACAGATTAAAGTGTGCACCATTTGCAACCACTTGGCAACTATGCAATAGATAATTATTGACCTTGGCCCATTGCAAAGTGGGATGCAGAATTTCAGATATTAACACCATCCAGAAGAGTCTTCCACGGGCATGAGGAATGGTGAGGAATTACTCATTGGTATGGAATTCCCTTCCTAAACCTCTCTGCTGCCCTGTCGCTTCCTTTAAGACACTCCTTAAAACCTAACTCATTTGTCAAACATTTGGTTACCTGTCCTAAAATCACGTGGACTTGGTGTCATTTTTTTGTCTGCTAACACACGTGTGAAGCACCTTGGTGAGTGTTACTGTATTAAAAAGGTGCTATATAAATGCAGGTTGTTGCTGTTGTTCTGTGTGGACTGAAACAAAATCTCAAGGCCCCCTTATGTCCCCATGGAGCTTAACAATTCTTACACTGCTCTGTACAGAATCTCAGAGAACTGACAGCCCTGTAAAGGATGGACCAATATCATCCAGTCTATTGATCTGCCTGGCTTTGACTGCAGTGATTCTGTCAAGCAGAGCGACAATATTCCGTGGCTGGATTTGAGTATACTTTGCAGTCTTATAAAAGTGCATCACCAAACTAACAGAAAAGGTATTAAGACAGTCCCTTTACACCTGTGCAGAAACATTGAGCACAATGTGACACTGTTTGTTTTTATGATACATTTTACAATATCATACACCTGTCACTATGACACAATATCTTCTCAGATTTACTATAAGCAATGCCACTGGTGATCTGTTTATTTAGTGAGAATGTCATTCCACAGTCTGATTCAGTGGGACTTCTGGTTATATAACCCAAGAATCTTGATCAGAACTGCTGTGGGCCATATGATGGTCAGCAGGCCACCACAGCATTGTAACTGAATCACTACTTATTCCTAATGGATATTTAATACTGATCAACGGACAACTGGCACAGTGTAGTGGGGGAGAAGAGGAAACTCTCCCCTACCATTGCCCCTTCCTCGGTCAGCTAACATAGGCTAAGACTGTCAAACTGAGAAAAGCTTGGGATGAACCTGGGGCTCCTGGTTGTAAATCCAAATAACCTTTTGTTAAGACTTGCTGAGTTTGTATTGCACAGCTCATAAACATTATTTTTGTAAAAGACTGGCATATAAATTACATGGGACATAAAAGTAAAATGATAGGACAGTTTTCAGACAGATTTTGACTGTGTTTGAGAGTAACAAATAAATGCAATCTGATTTATTATTTATGAATGGGATTACAAAATTCGGCCCCTAAATTGACTCAGATAGCGAAGTGCAACACGGGAGCTTTGGCCCACTCTTTGTCAATAATTCTTTATGGAGGAACGTTCTACTCCCGTGATGTCTTGAGTCCTTTCTGCACATGCTCAGGAAAACTTAGATAGTATGACATGTTGACAAGCAATTTGTATTTTTTTAAATGGTGAATACTCAGGTGAAAACCAACAGTGCCAGATACTGAGATTGAAAAAAAGGCAGAAGAGAAATGGAAGAGCTGCAATTTTATAGCGCCTTATCACATCTCTCAGAAACATTTCACTGAATTAATTGCTTGGAACACAGAGTCATATTATAAAGCCAAATGCAGCAGGCAATTTGCGCACAGCAAGGTAATACTAACAAACAGCAGTGAGATGAATGACCAGCTAATTGGTTTTGCCAAAGTCAGTTCAGAGAGAAATGTTGGCCAGGACAGCAGAAAAATTGCCTGCTCTTCTTCAAAGAGTACCTTATTGGATCTTTAATATCTCAGGCCGCTAGTTTAATATCTTAGCTAAAGGGCAGAACTTCTAATAGAGCAGCATTCCATCAGCTTGGATAGTGATAGTCGTAGATAATGTGCTCAAGTCCTAGAGTGGGGCTTGAACCCACAACCTTCTGATTTAGAGGCCAAACATTTTTCCAACTGAGCCAAAATGACAACTAAAGAAGACAAGATAAATTGAGTGATATCGACCCTCTGTTTGAAAAGTTTGGAACTCATCAGAGGAAGGGAGGCAGAAATGTTCGACCTTAAGGTCCTAGGAAAATTAAACTTGGAGACCATGATTTCAACATAGTATGGAAGGAAGAGGTGCAAACTGGGATATTTGACCTTTTAGAAGTCACAAGAAAGAAAGGTTCAGAGGACACTGATCATAGTACGATGTACAGTTTGATGTTTGACACAGAGATGCTTACCTATACAGACGATGTCCATGAAGCCATACATGCCGTAACAGATCTGGAAGAGCAGGTCCTGTCTCTGCCACTTAGCCGACGGACTGAGGGAGGACCAAATTAACCAGGAGATGCTAGCAATTAGGAAGAGGGAGCCAAGGATGATGGCAGCTATCTGCACCTTTTCAATCACTGTGAGGGAGATTGCCTGCCACTGAAATGGAACACAGAAGGGCGCAGAATGTGGAATAGAAAGGCATGGAGAGGTGAAGAAGAGAGAGAAAAATATAGGAGACGAGAGTATGACAGAGTGAAGACAAGAAAAGAAATGAAGAAATAGGAGAGACAGAAATGAAACAGGAACAAACAATTAGAGGGAGAGAAAGAGAAATTAAAAGAAAGGTTGTGATACAAGAGAATGAGTGGGCCAGGGTTGGAGACATAAGAGGGAGAGAGAATAACATTAAAGCCAAGCACCTTATGCCAGTATCACATGACTTGATTGCTATAGCGCATGAAATAATGACAGCACTGGTCTCTGAACAGCAGACAGGAAGTCACCTGAAGATCTGGCTCATCAGCTGGCTAAAGTTGCCATGGTGGTTGGAGATGTAAAGGCCCGTTTTGATCTAGTTTACATCCCGTGCACTGATCAGAACAAAGGCACTCAGACATGACAGATCAAGTAGTGTTAAGACTAGCTCTGACAGCCCAAAGCAGCTCCAGGTCCGATAAAGCACAGGTTAGATACAGAGTAAAGCCCCCTGTACTCTGTTCCAACAAGGTGCCAAAACCCGAGCTCCAGTACGGCAGGGTTTGGAAGCAATGCAGCGTTTTGATTTTGCATATCAGCTATCCTTATGGCATCCAAGTTATAGTGGGCTGGATTATCAGCAGTTACATGCTGTGAACTAGTGATTATATTGTTATTTTCCTGACTCACTTGACATAGGGCCCTTTCACCCAGCAGAGAACAGAGAATTTGTTTCAGCAAGCTAGGTCAGAATTTGACCCTGGCTGAAAGGCCCTACTTCGCCAACCCAGTTCCTGGTCACCAGTAACCTCAAACTATTCGATCACATTTGTTGCCTTTTTGTTGTGCTATTTTTTTTCTTCTCTCCTGACTCTCCTTATACCCTGCCTCATTTTCCCTGGAAGGTTGGTGCAATATCATGTTCCTAAGCCACTGGCTTTTAGAGGCAGCTGTTAGGAGATGCAGGAGAATTCTGCCTGGTATGACTGGACCTTTGGAACTTGACTGAGTTATGAAAATCAAAAAATGCTGTACAGGTTTGTACAGGTGATCCAATGTTAAACTCAGTGCCGGGCAGTTGTGAGTAGCAAATCTTAGAGGTGTAAGTGCATTCAAAATATAGATTGTGTGTTGAAAAAAACTAAAACAGGGCATCACAGAGCATGTTTTGTCTGGTCCAACATTATAGAATCAGTCATACCTTTTGACTGATATCAAATGGTATAATTGTAATTCTTTCTCCTCAAGATGGTGAGTCAAGTTGAGGTAGAGTTCAATAAGTGCCAGCAGCCCCCTGGTGTCTCACTCAAGTACCATTCCTCACATGAATCTGCACAGTGTTGGTGAGGAGAAGTGGTGGTAGAAATCATAACCCAAGTTTGATCCTATACACACACACACACACACACACGGAAAGTGAGGAGGAGGAGGAGCAGGAACCTAGAGTACTCACCACATCCCTCTTTTCAATGGTGTCCAGCATGGCTGGGATCAACTATTTCAACACAGAGCTGGAATTAATTAATCTGAGGACATGCGTGGTTTAGAGTGACTCAGTAACACATCAAACAGTGTCAACCAATTGAGCCATGGAGCAGCACAATGTATTGTCATGCTATGGCCTTGAAGTGACCATTTCAGCAAGATTTGAGGGATTATGCGCATTGCTTACACTTTACACAGCAGCAACAGGCATAATATATGACCTAGAATTTTACTTTCTCATGCAATATATTACTTGCTTATTGTTTTCATGACAGGGTTTTAATAAAGCACGCAGGTCAAGAATAACCAACACCTTTAAAAATGCTAATGCCCTAATACAGGATCAGGGAGAGCAGGTCAGCTGTTACATTGCGAATTCCCTGGGCAATGGAAGCAGTGAGTCAGGTGGTCAGGCAAAGTAAGCATTTCTCCATGGATTGAGAGAAAGACAGCCTGTTTGTAGGATTGCTCTTCTCAGAAGCACCTGGTACAGGAGAGACAGTGAGGAGCAGAAACAGCCAATAATATGCCCTTGATAGAACTGAAAGGAGATAAGAAATGATAAATCCAGAGGAGCTGGAAACGTCAAAAGTATACATCATGGTCATCTGAAAGAAGACTTGCATTTATAGAATACAGCCAGAAAAGAAAGATAGAAAACATGGCAGTCAACTTATGCACAGTAAGCTCTATATAAAAACCAAGGTGATATTGATAAGGTTATCTATATTTCTGTTGTTGTCTAAGGGATAATTATATCTGCTGTTCAGGTAATTGCTGTGGGATCTTTTATCTCTGACAGTGCAGCAACACCTCAGTACTGCATTGGGAATGTCAGCCGAGATTATAGTGCTACCTGCTGAACTATAGCCAACGCGCGCACACACACAATCTGGATCTCAACAATGCTTATTTAATAGTCCAATTATCAATTAATGAGCCTAATGACCAATCCATCACATGATTTAAATGTGATGCAGAAAATCCAGGCACAGCATGATATTTCGCATCCTGACAGACTGCAGCTATCGGATCTAAAGAAATCTACAAAAGCAAGATCAAAAGTACCACTGGGCACAAAAGGAAGCTACAACATGCCATATTTTAGCAAGCAGATGTCAATCAGCACAACAGATGTGGACCAGAGCAATGGATACTTTGTGTGAATTAACTCTCCCACGCAGAAGATGAGTCAAAATGCCTACATTGTGCGCACAGCAACTTTTCATGTAGGGAAATGCTTGCCTCTGACCAATCTTTGAAGCTGTGTAGACACCACCATCTACATAGTATCTCAGCACTTTAGAAGGTGGCAATATAACCAATGGGAAGAGACCATGACACTGCCTATTCAAAGAACTCAAGACCTTGTCCCCATTTAAGAAGGCAACCCCTGATTAAAAATGGGTGGGAGAGCATCAAGGAAACTGGAAAAGGTTTCCTGTTCATGGTCCTCAAACCATCTGATTGGTATTGTAATGATCAGTCATGCAATCATCTACTGAGTGACACTGGATTATGTCAAAGCACATGATCCATTGAGGGTGTCTTCTCAGGAACAGTGGAAATTCATGACAAGCTTGTCACTGCTCCTGAGAAAGTCAACTCCTCACAGCACCATCAGTGCCATTCTATAGCACAGCCTCATGCACCTCCGGCAACGGTCCAGACAACAATATTGAGGAGAAAAACAAGAAAGGCTTGCATTTGTCTTTCACAATCTCAGAACATTGCAAAGTGCTTTTCAGCCAATGTAGTAGATTCTGAAATGTAGTAACTATTGTTCATTTAGAAATAAATAACAGCCAGTTTGAGCGCAGCAAGCTCGGACAAACAACAACTTGATACTGACCAGTATCAAGTGGTGCTGGATAAAGGGTAAATATTGGAGCGAGTTACTGTGCACAGATCAGAAGGAGCAAATTATATTTGCCTGCTCAAGGCCATGCATCTACTGGTAGAACACCTGTGATAGTTGCTGCCTTTGCTCCAACACGTCAGGATTCAGATCTCACTGGGTTTGCAAACAAGCCAAATTTCTGCCTGAGGAGCATCATTCACATAAGTCACTTGTGTGCACAGTTATGCGGATGACCATAAATGAGCTTGAAATTCACAACCTTTGGCACACCTATCTGAGGTGTAGCCCACCTTGAAACACATAGCAACTAATGTGGAATCTTCTGCAGAGCACTCAGTGATAGTGCAAATCAAAAACACTTCTTTAGAAATCCTTACGCTGCAGGTCCTAACTCCCAACTTACAAATTTAGTGGGCGGCACGGTGGCACAGTGGTTAGCACTGCTGCCTCACAGCGCCTGAGACC
Organism: Hemiscyllium ocellatum; assembly: GCF_020745735.1. Taxonomy (NCBI): domain Eukaryota; kingdom Metazoa; phylum Chordata; class Chondrichthyes; order Orectolobiformes; family Hemiscylliidae; genus Hemiscyllium; species Hemiscyllium ocellatum. The sequence continues at coordinate 22,431,748 of NC_083453.1, read as the reverse complement.
CGGGTTCAATTCCCGACGCAGGCGACTGTGTGGAGTTTGCATGTTCTCCCCGTGTCTGCGTGGGTTTCCTCCGGGTGCTCCGGTTTCCTCCCACAGTCCAAAGATGTGCGGGTCAGGTGAATTGGCCAAGCTAAATTACCCGTAGTGTTAGGTAAGGGGTAAATGTAGGGGTATGGGTGGGTGGCGGGTCGGTGTGGACTTGTTGGGCCGAAGGGCCTGTTTCCACACTGTAAGTAATCTAAATGTTAACTTATGGCCAGCTTTGGGATGCTGGGAGAGCAGATGGAAATGGATTGAAGCAGGAATTGGCATTGCCATCCAGACTGCTGCTGTGAAATGTCTGAGTGAATACTCATTCTAAGTGCCTTCTAAGGCCCATGTCTGGACTGTAATCCTTGCATTTATAATGGAGGAACCCAGGAAGCAGGAGCTGTGGCCAACACGAGTTAAAGGACATTGCCACGCATGGCACAACGTGATACAGGGTAGTAGAATCTCAGCAGGCCACCAGCACAGTTATTCCTCTATAAAGGAATCCCTTCGGAAAAGCAGTAGATTGGATGTTCAGCATCACACGTTATGAAGCCGCCATCACAAAACAATTATCGTGCATTAAAAACAATAGGCAGCAAAGGATAGGATTAAAGGAACTGCCCAGGAATTGTCAGAAGTGGTCAAGCAGAGAATAGTTCATTTGGAGAATGTAGGTTAGACCTGGAAGAAACAGCTCCCACCAGAAGCCATCTTCAATCTGCACTTGTTCTGACAGACTGCCTTAGTTTGTAAGTTAGCGGATCATCAATGAATTCCTGATGAAGGGCTTCTGCCCGAAACATCGATTTTACTGCTCCTCGGATGCTGCTTGTGCTCTTCCAGCACCACTAATCCAGAATCTGGTTTCCAGCAATAACAGTCATTGTTTTTACCTCATGAATTCCTCCATCCTGCTTTTCACGGGTCTTGGCAAGGTGAAACTTTGGGACATGCAGCAAATAGAATAAGTTATGAACTCCTTATAGGGTTTGTACTGGAAGGTGTTCCCCAGTTGGGAACATACCATTGTGACGTGCAATCATTCCGGAAAATAGAATGAGCTTCATTGTACCTGCACTCTGTTTCCAGCAAAATAGAGTCATGACTCACTGCCCCAAAGTATTCTTTCCCCAAAAGTGCAATTGTCATAACAAGACATCATCAACAGCGCACAGGAAAGGTGGGATTCATCAGTAACAGTGATCATGTAACACCTAGGCATTCAAAGATCAAATTTGTTTTGAGCTCAGAGGGCATATAATTCTATATTGGGACCTGAAAGACAAAATGGGCACAGGCAATGATCCTATATACTTGCAGAAATTGTATAAAATTATATTGCCCTATTGTGCTTCCACCAGTGAAAGTCCTCAATAATGTATCTGCAATCTCCTTCATATGATTGGCTTTCTTGGATTTCCTGCTGTCTAACGCACAAATAGCACAGAAATCTTCGCTGTAATTCCAAGTACTTCCAGGCTTAACCTGGAGACAGAAAAAGACTTGCATTTAGATAGTGCTTTTCATAACTGTGGGACATCCCAAAGCAACCAATAAAGTACTTTTGAACTATAAGGAAACACCACAGCAAAATTTGTGCACGTCAAGGTCCCAGAAACAACACTGTAATAAATGGCCAGATCATCTGTTCTAGCTGTTGGTTGAGGAATAAATATAGGACCCAGGACACCTCTCCTATTCATCGTCAAAAAACGACCATGATTTTTTGAACATTCCATCCAAAAAGAAAACTCCTCTGACACTCCATCAGTATTGCAAGGGGAGTATCAGTGTGGATCATGTGCCTGAGTCTCGGGATTGGGACTTGAACCCATGACCTTCTGACTTAGAGGCAAAAGGCCTACCCCCAAGCCACAGCTGACATTCATTTAAAATGACAGCTCCACATGAAAATCCAAAGGGAAGCCAATTTAAAGATGTACCATGTTTTCACTGCAGAATCTCAGAGTGGAGTACAGGTGCTGATCAGAGCTGATGTCATTAATTAGCCACTCGTATGCTTTACATCTTCTCATCTACTGAATCGGATTACAGTCATGTAACTCACCTCAAGGTATTTGCATGTCTGTCATCAGAGGCCTATCAAGCCACAGTGGCAGGATATTGCTTCTTCTCGCTCATCCTCTGTCCTAGAGCTGGATATGTGACAGTGTGCACTGGAGAGGAGAGGTGACTGAGAGATAAATATACACACTCTGGATGGTTTGTTCCTGGTAGCTGGCTTAGACTAGATGCAAGGAATACATCAATTCATTTGATGTGCCAGTACTTTGTAATTAAAGACTGTCGTCTGGAGGAGTGTGAACATTGAGGAACACTTTCACCAGTAAGCCAAACTAATTAACTCAGGCAATACAGTTTAGACTAGTCCCTCCTCTTCCCCCAGTACCCCGCCACCACATCCTGTTGATATTTCAACTTTCCCTGTGCACAAAATCAGGTTTATCATTCATTACAACAGCTTGGTTCAACGTTTAAAGAGGGGACTGTTCTCAGGAAAAAGTGCTGGGAAGTGTGGAACGTGGGGAGGTGGTGGGGTTTGGGGTGCTCAGTGTCTTCCTTGCTTGCAAAAAGAGCTGCTTCCAGAGACGAGTTTTGTATTACAATGATGTCAAATTTCAAGATAACCTTGCAGTTTTTAAATTAGCAATTGACAAACAGTTGCCAAGTACTTTTTTGATGCAGACAATGCCCCTTTAAGAACTTTTTTTACATTTCCACCTCCACCCCCACCCAAACCTGTTGTGTTGCGCAATGCACACAAGACCTGAAACCTGTGTACAAATAACTGTCTGCTTTCTACATCCATGCCAACGAGGTGATGGCCAGTCAAGTTAGAATGGGCTCTGTGGTGATTTTAAGCAACATCTCCAAACGATCAATACCGCTTATTAGCAAGTTTGTAATTCAGACCATTAGCCGTGCAATCCACTGCAGCTCTGAGCCATATGCAGTGATTGTAACAAGGTCGGCGAGGTGGACCTCATAAATATGAGTTCCCTGATTGGGGCTGTTAATCTGGTCCAATCAGGGAGCCTTGGCTGACAGATAAAAACATGAGTGTCAGAGGTTCTGCTCATTCTGAGAGCTGGCTCTGAGGAAGCCAGATCTGTGTCACATTGTATGCATGTGTAAATAAAGAGTGACTTGGTGACGGGATACTGGCCTCTGTGGAGTTATTTCAGAAGCAACGAGAGAAAAAATATGCTTCTGAAGAAATTCACTCACGGCAGTCATATTTGAGTTGGGGTAGATATTTCTGCCATCATGCTCTTATTTGGGAAGCTTGACTTGATCAATTCTGCTGCCAAAGCCTGAGCCCAGTATGTGGAAAAAATGCGTTATTTTTTCCAGGCAAATGACATTGCCTTTCATCTGTCCCAACGAGTAATTTTCGTGACAGCCTGTGGACCCACAGCATTTTTTGTTATTAGGAGCCAAATTTTCCCTGAGGCACCAGATACTAAAACCTTTTCAAGAGTTGATAGATTTAGTTAAGGAATATTACAAACTCAAGCCTCCTCTACATCTGAGATGTTATCCATTTTACTCAGCAGTTCAAGGAATCCGTGTTGGGGTTTTTGACACGGTTAAGATGACTGGCAGAGGCTTGTGACTTTGGTTTAACCCTTAATGAGATGCTGAGACACCATTTGGTATATGAGATTGATGATGTAACCATGCAAAAACACCTACTAGCTGAAGTCCAACTGGATTTCAAAGACACTACAACTGGCTTTATCGTAGGAAAATGCAGCAAGTGGAGCCTATGAGTTACCGGGTGTGCCAATGGAAGTGAACACCCTCGCCAGGCTGACTGAACTTGGAGAACACCACTTGAGGGAAGGCAATTGCATTACCTCACTCAGGACATATCCTGAACAGAGGGACTCTAGGCCAGCCCAAAGCAAAGCCCCAAAACAAAGCAAATCCTTGGCCAAATGGTTAAAACTTTCTTCAGGATCCAGGCCGGCAAGCCATTGTAGATAGCCAAAGAGGCCGACTAGGCCTGAATTGAGCAAGAGAACTCATAGGCTTGTATCCAGGAAAGTGCATATCCTGTAAAAATCCACTTACATCTGGTCTGGAAAAGTGAAGTTACCCAGCAACTTAATGGGCGGCACGGTGGCACATAATGGGCAGCACGGTGGCACAAATGGGCGGCACGGTGGCATGAATGGGCGGCACGGTGGCACAGTGGTTAGCACTGCTGCCTCACAGCACCAGAGACCCGAGTTCAATTCCCGACTCAGGCGACTGACTGTGTGGAGTTTGCACGTTCTCCCTGTGTCTGCGTGGGTTTCCTCCGGGTGCTCCGGTTTCCTCCCACAGTCCAAAGATGTGCGGGTCAGGTGAATTGGCCAAGCTAAATTGCCTGTAGTGTTAGGTAAGGGGTAAATGTAGGGGTATGGGTGGGTTGTGCTTCGGCGGGTCGGTGTGGACTTGTTGGGCCAAAGGGCCTGTTTCCACACTGTAAGTAATCTAATCTAAAAAAAAAACCAAATCAGAGCCAATCAAAATAAACGTCTGGTTAAATGGTGTCCCGGTTCTAATGGAGGTTGATACCGGTGCGGCTGTATCAGTGATCGCAGAACCAGTCTTCAGCAAAATTCGCTCTGGACACCAACCCTTTTATTTTGTGTAAGACCTTGGCTGGACTGAGAACCTATACCGGGGAACCTTACAGATTAAGGGTCCAACTTTGGTTCCGGTCTCTTATGGGAAGCAGCTAGTTCAGTTACCACTGATTGTAGTAAAAGACTCGGGCCCAAGCCTGATGGGATGCAATTGGTTGATTGGCTCAACATTTTTCAATTAGAAAACGGCTGCCTGAGTGAAGTCTGAATTCAACAGCTGAACATTTTTCAGGAAGGTCGAGGGACTATAAAGGAGGAATTCCTGATGAAGGGCTTATGCCCGAAACATCAACTTTCCTGCTCCTCAGATGCTGCCTGGCCTGCTGTACTTTTCTAGTGCCACCCCTTTTGACTCAGACTACCAAAGCCACCTAGCATGTTGACCAAGAAACAATTCCATGATTCTGCAAGGCCCACCCAGTGCCATTTGCCCAATGGGCAAAAGTAGAGTCAGAAATCAGCAGCCTGGAAAGGGAAGGAACCATCAGACCAGTCCAGTTGGTGAAATGGGCAGCACCAGTTGTACTGATTGTGAAGCCCAACAGGTCGATTTGCCTTTGTGGAGATTTCAAACAAATGGTAAACCACTTCTTGCGGCTGGATGAATACCCAGTCCTCACATAGAGAACATCTATGCAAAGCTGGCAGAGGGCTATCCTTCACGAAGCTGGAAATGAGTCACGTAATCGTGGTTAGGTGAGGATTCCCAGAAGAATGCGACAATTAATACCCATAAGGGTTTGTACCAATACACTGCCTGCCATTTGGGGTATCATTAGCCTGTGCAATTTTTCCGTGGATGATTGAGAACATTTTACAAGGTCTACCCCAGATTGCCATTTAGCTGGATGATGTGCTAATAACAGGGAAGACCAATCTTAAGGTAATCTTAAGAACTTGGACATAGTCCTTGGACAGGCGTTTGACTTTGAAGGGAAAACTGTGTGTTCTAGGCACCCCAAGTGACCTTCAAGACTAGGTTACACCTGTTGGAAGATAAAGTGAGGGCGATCAAAGGTGCTCTGGCTCCTACATCTCTACCGAAGCTTAGATCTTTCCTTGGCTTGGTGAATTATTACGGAAAGTTCATATTTAAGCTTGCCTCCACCCTGGCACCCTTATATCTGCTATTGGAAAAGGGTCAGCCTTACAAATGGTATCTTAGCCAAAATGTACCCTTTAGGGAAGTGAAGAAGCAGCTATCATCATGTAATGTGTTGGCACACTATGATCCCAAGTGAGATCTGGTGCTGACATGTGATGCCTTCCCTTATGATATCAGCATAGTGTTGGCTCACAGATGGCCCAATGAAGAGGAATACCCAATAAGCATGTGCTTCACAGATTGTGGCTGATGCAGAGCACAAATACGCCCAAATTGAGAAGGAAGGTTCGATGATCATCTTTGGTGCGAGAAAGTGCCATCAATACCTTTGCAGACATAAGTTTGTAAAAGTAACAAACCCCTGCTAAGGCGATTCAAAGAGGATAAGGCTGTGCCACCCATAGCTTCAGGACAAATTCAGTGATGGACTGTCATTCCAAGTGCGTACAATTACAAGTTGGAACACCATCTGTGAGGCCAAGTAGCATGTGGATGCCTTGAGCCACCTCTCACTGGTGTTGATGCCAATGCAAGAGTTCATTCTGGTTTTAATCTTTCTGGATCCAGTCCTGGCAAAACTAAAACAGCTGATGGTGATGAGGGAAACAAAAAGGTCATCACAACCAGAGCTGAAATGTTCCTGGATGCGGCGAGACCAGATCACCATAAACACCGGCATTTTATTATGGGGAGCAAGAGGGATTGTCCCGAGTAAAAGTCACCTCCAGATAATAACTGAACACCACCAGGGTCACCCGGGGGTTTCCAAAATGGTGACACCTTATGTCTGGTGACCAGGATTGGATGCAGACATGGCCGCATTGGTGGGGCAGCGCCAACAAATACAAAAATTACTGCCAGCAGCTCCTCCACATTCGTGAGAATGGCCGGGTAAACCCTGGACTTGACTACACATCGACAATGCAGGTCCTTTCATGGATTCAATGTTCTTAGTCATTGTGGACGCCCACTCAAAGTGGTTAAATTTGCATCGAGGTCACTCATCAAATATAGGAACGGATGATAGAAATTCTGTGAGCATCTTTTTCAATACATGGACTCTCAAAGGTGTTGGTCATAGACAAGAGGCCATCATTTACCAGCAAGAAATTTCTAAAGTTGAATGGGATTTGGCATACAAGAACAGCTCCATACCATCCATCATCCAATGGTCTGGCAGACAGAACAGTCCAAACTTTGAAGGCAGGCTTAAAGAAACAGCCTCCAGCTTTTCTCGGTACCATATTGTCCCGGTTCCTATTTGATGATTGGACCACCCCTCCTGTAACTACAGGGTTAGCTCCAGCAGAATTGCAAATGGAGAGAAGACTCCATGCCTGGCAGTGAGGGTTAAACAGCATCAGGAACACCAATGCTGGACACAAGACTCCTCTAAAGGAGAGAGATAATTTGCTTCAGGTGAGGCTTTTGGTGCCAAATTCATGGAAATGGCCCTGCCTGGGTCCAAAGCATGGCCGACGCAAGGTTAGGTCCTGCGATGTACAAAGTTTGGGGAGGTGAGGCTGTCTTGAACAAGCACATGGACCATGTTAAAGCTGCAACCTTGTGAACGGGACAAGAGCAAAACATACCTATCCCTCAGAGTAGCTGAATAGGCAGTCAGAACCCGTGGGTTCTTCCCTTCAGTGCAGTGTCAAAGAATCCTTGAAGTCTGATATGGAGACGGTGGATATCACAGCCTCGACCCCTTTACCATCTGAAGGAGAAGATGAATTTCTTCCACAATGCTCCAAGTGCAAGAGGCAAGCTATGGTCCAGTACACCGAAACGTCAATTTTCCTGCTCCTCGGATGCTGCCTGAACTGCTGTGCTCTTCCAGCACCACTAATCCAGAATCTGGTTTCCAGCATCTGCAGTCATTGTTTTTTACCTAGTTGATTTTAACCCTATGGTCCAGTGCATGCCACCCGTATCTGACCCTGAGTCAGAGGAACTCGACCTGGTGCAAAAACGCCCCAGGAGAGGTTACAAGAAAAGGAATAGACCCATGTCCCCAGACTTAGAGGGGGAGGGGTATAGTGATTGTAATGAGGTCAGCCAGGTGGACCTCATAGAGTGAGTTCACTGATTGATCTAGAAAACAGGCCCAATCAGGGAGCCCTAACTGACAGGTAAGAACAGGAGTGTCAGACATCCTGTTCACTCTGAGAGCTGGCTCTGAGGAAGCTGGACCAGTGTCAAGTACTATGCATGTGTAAATAAAGGGTAACTTGGTGACGGGATACCAGCCTCTGAGGGGTTATTTCATGATCCTGACAAGGATTTGGTCTGGGTACGAAGTTAGGTGAACTCAGCCAGTGCAGATGTTAAGCTTCTGCAATGGTCCCCAGCAATATGGGTGAGGAAGGAATAGGAGACAGCCAGGGGTGCTGCCCTAGAATTTAGAAAATATTCATTAACCTTCCACCACCACCACTCCCACCACCACCATCACCTCCTCCTCCTCTTCCACCCCCTGCCCCACCTTTGCTGGAAGCTGCAGCCGTATAGATGCTGGGATGGTGACAGGATCAGGCTTGGCTATGATGCCACTTTGGGTGAATGACCCATTGACCTTTGCTGTGTAGGCTCACAACAAAAGAAACGAACAAGAAGCTGAGGTACCCGAGGGCAGCTCAGTGAGAAAATTTATGCCAGGCCCCAAATTAAAGGAGTGGAAAATGTTCAAAAATTGGGGAGAGTATGAAAATGACTGAATAGACAGGGTTCAGAGGGATATGGGTCAAATGCCGGCAAATGGGACTAGATTTATATACCTGACAGGCATGGAGGAGTTGGATCAAAGGGTTTGTTATCCGTACTGTATACCTCAATGACTGTGGATTTCTTGCAGACTCCTGGAAAAAGCCACAGACACAACAGTCTCTGAATCTCTTCCATTTCTGTTACTGTTTAGGTGTTCTGGTTTGTAAGTCTGTCCACCTTGGCCCAATTTTCACAGCACAGCTGTGACTTCAGCGCAAAATTGGTTCACTGCTCACTCGCACAAACATGTTGACGTCAATCTGGAGTCAGATTGAAAGGGAGTGTGTGGAGCCAGACTCCTCTGGGGGAGGACACCTCATTCTCTTTTGCTGCTGGGTCTGTGCCAAACCTGCTCTAGGTTCACACCACACCTGAGTGTCGGTTTACAGAAAAGGCTGTTGTTAGGTTTCGAGTGTGGAGGAGGTTTCACTATCTCTATTCTCAAGATTGGGAAGTGTAGGAGGTGAGGACACATTCTCAGCAGTTAGGAGATGGAGCCTTTTTAAAATTAAAAGCCTGTCATCATTTTGACTTTTCCCAAATAAATTATTTCTCCACTAGGTTTGAAACTGGTACTATATAATAATCTGTACCTTCCTATCAGCTTCCTCTGTCTGTTTGTGTGAAAGCACTAACACCTTTCTTTGTGGAAGGAGGAATTCAAAAGGAAAGTGTAACTGAAATTGGAATTAACAACCCACAGCAGCGATCAGTGAGGGGGTATACTTCTTTCTATCTGTTGACAATATTGGCTTTTCTGTGGTAAATAATAGCTGTCACCAGCGTGGCATAGGCAGAGTGCTTGGCACCAAAGGGTTTGTGATTGGGCAGCACAAAGTGCTGGAGCTTCAATAGATGGCAACCTTTATGGGGTATTTTAATAATTAACGAGGAGAATTGATTCCTGATGAAGGGCTTGTGCCCGAAACATCGAATTTCCTGTTCCTCGGATGCTGCCTGACCTGCTGCACTTTTCCAGCAACACATTTTCAGCTATTTTAATAATTACCCTACCTCATCCTCTGAAAAAACCCTCATTCTTAACACTGGAATCTGACAGTTTGCCAGTACTGCAGTAAATAGCCACCAGGAGGCAGTAGAGTCTCCTGTAGCACGACATACCATCCCCAAGGGAAAAAGCACTGGGACATTATGAGGCAGCTCATACATAATAAACAGCACTGGCAGGGGCTATTGTACATTCCACTAGAACTGTGGGCTGGGTGATCTGTCATGAAGAGGCCAAGCAGGAGACTACAACTCAACAGGAAATAAAACACATCCAAGGTACATTTCTCCTGCCCTACTTCCCCAAGTGTCAGTGGATATCTGCAACTGACCTGCAGGGGATTTTTGGTGCTGATTGCCAGGACCTGGTATTTAAAGTAACACAGCTCGCAGCTCCATGAGCCTCGCTCGCTGATCCAGCGGATTAGGCACGGCTGGTGGGTGCAGCGCACGGAACCGTCACACCGACAAGGGCTCAGTAAATCACCCTGCAAAATAGATCATAAACAGCACATTAAACAAATGTATTCGGCAAGTTGGGAGAAAAGTGGATAATCTCCCTATAGGTGCTGTACACAGGAAGTCACAAGCATTTAAAGAACAGACTTCCAGTCATTTCATGCCTTTTGTGACCAATGACGTACTTTTGAAATGCAATCACTGATCAAAACTGCCTGAAATGTGGCAGCCAATTTGCACAAACAGCAATGCTTTTTTAAAAGTAATGTTAATTGAAGGACAAATATTGGCCAAGGTTTCAGTGAGAGCTCCTCTGCTGCCTTTCCAGTGGTAACATGGATTCTTTCACACCTGGCAGAAAGGGCAGACAGAATCTTGGCTCAATGTTTCATGTGAAAGACAGCGCCACTGACAACATAGCATTCTCTGAATACTGCACTGGTCATGACTGCCTGGATTTGGGGCTTAAATCTCTGGAGTAGGATACAAGAGACATGCTTGAGACAAGGGCTGATCTATTCAATGGCTAAGAATTTCTGTTTGGTTCTTTTGAACTACGGTTGCTCCTGTCATCTCCAACATGTCTCAGTGCACACAGATCCACATCAACTGCAATAACACAGCCCACACATACAGAGAGTCTATTATTATCCATTCTAGATGGCACAATTACAGATGACATCCCCACAGGGATTCTGAATCGCAACAGCTCTGTTATTTTCACACTATGTTTTTAAAAAAAATTTAACAAGAGCTCACATCGAGCAACATGCTTTCCCTGATCTGTTCTTTTTGATGAGACTTATTCGAGTCAAACACCTTCTCCACTGCCCCAATTCACCACGTGTGTCTCCTTCTGGGATACAAAAGCCCTCCAGGTATCTTATGCAAAACTGACATTCTTCATGTGTGGGCTCAGTGAGGTTTGCCAGGCCGTTCGACCATGATTTGCATGGCAGATGCCAACATCACCAAAAGTCTAGACACAATAAATTTTGCAAACAGGGTGGGAGATCACAGGGTAGCAATCAAGACAGAAAATCTCTGACTGACTGTAGCATTTATATACTTGCAGGCACCTCCATGCAAAGATTTATTAAATATACTCTGAGGCTGAGGCCTAATGTTTTTCTTTGTTAACCAATTACCTCAGTTAGTTATAGATCTCACCGACCGGTGATTTTCATTGCTTGCCTTTTGACTATAAATTCCTCCTATTACCCCCAGTCCCAACTGCACATCTACTGAAAGGAGCAGTACCATCAAGAAGGTATTACTGCCAACTATGCCGCTGTCAGGGGTGGAGTGAGTGAATGTTTGTGGATATGGTGCCAAGGCTGCTTTGTCCTGGATGGTGTCAGCCATTTTGAGTGTTGTTGGAGTTGCACCCATCCAGGAGAGAGTGAGGACTGCAGATGCTGGAGACCAGAGTTGAAAAGTGTGGTGCTGGAAAAGCGCAGCAGGTCAGTCAGCATCTGAGGAGCAGGAAAATCGACGTTTCGGGCATAAGCCCTTCTTCAGGAATGAGGCTGGTGTGCCAAGCAGGCTGAGATAAAAGGTAGGGGGGGGGGGGGAGGGAATTTGGGGGAGGGGCGCTGCGAATACAATAGGTGGAAGGAGGTGGGGGTGAGGGTGATAGGCCAGAGAGGGGGTGGGGGGGACGGAGAGGTCGGGAAGAAGATTGCAGGTCAAGAGGGCGGTGCTGAATCCGGGGGTTGGGACTGAGAAAAGGTGGGGGGAGGGGAAATGAGAAAACTGGAGAAATCTACATTCATCCCATGTGGTTGGAGGGTTCCTAGGCGGAAGATGAGGCGCTCTTCCTCCAGGTGTCGTGTGGCCAGGGTCTGGTCATGGAGGAGGCCAAGGACCTGCATGTCCTTGGCGGAGTGGGAGGGGGAGTTAAAGTGTTCAGCCACGGGGCGGTTGGGCTGCCTCACAGCACCAGGGACCTGGGTTCGATTCCAGCCTCAGGTGACTGTCTGTGTGGATCCTATGTTTCAGGGAACACCTCTGGGACCACTACGGAACAGCCCAAATGGCCTCCTTCTTCAAAGACCGCAATTTCCCCTCCGACGTGGTCGACGATGCTCTCCACCGCATCTCCTCCACTTCCCGCTCCTCCGCCCTTGAGCCCCGCCCCTCCAATCGCCACCAGGACAGAACCCCACTGGTTCTCACCTACCACCCCACCGACCTCCGTATACAGCGTATCATCCGCCGTCATTTCCGCCAACTCCAAACGGACCCCACCACCAGGGATATATTTCCCTTCCCACCCCTATCAGCGTTCCGGAGAGACCACTCCCTCCGCGACTCCCTCATCAAGTCCACACACCCCCACCAACCCAACCTCCATTCCCAGCACCTTCCCCTGCAACCTCAAGAAGTGCAAAACTTGCGCCCACACCTCCCTCCTCACCTCCCTCCAAGGCCCCAATGGATCCTTCCATATCCGTCGCAAATTCACCTGCACCTCCACACACACCATATACTGTATCCACTGCATCCAATGTGGTCTCCTCTACATTGGGGAGACAGGCTGCCTACTTCGGAATGTTTCAGGGAGCACCTTAGGACACCCACACCAACCAACCCAACCGCCCCGTGGCTAAACACTTTAACTCCCCCTCCCACTCCGCCAAGGCCATGCAGGTCCTTGGCCTCCTCCATCGCCAGACCCTGGCCACGCGATGCATGGAGGAAGAGGGCCTCATCTTCCGCCTAGGAACCCTCCAACCACACGGGATGAATGTAGGTTTCTCCAGTTTCCTCATTTCCCCTCCCCCCACCTTATCTCAGTCCCTACCTTCGGACTCAGCACCATCCTCTTGACCTGCAATCTTCTTCCCGACCTCTCCGCCCCACCCCCTCTCCAGCCTATCACCCTCACCCTCACCTCCTTCCACCTATCGTATTCGCAGCGCCCCTCCCCCAAACTCCCCCCCCCTCCCCCCGCCCCACACCTTTTATCTCAGTTCGCTTGGCACACCAGCCTCATTCCTGAAGTAGGGCTTATGCCGGAAACGTTGATTTTCCTGCTCCTCGGATACTGACTGACCTGCTGCGCCTTTCCAGCACCACACTTTTCAACGTTGCAGCCATCCAAGCAAGTGGGGAATATTCCATCACATTCCTGAGTTGTGTAGATGATAGACAGGTTTTGAGGAGTTAGGAGGTGAATTATTTGCTGCAGAATTCCTATCCTCTGACCTGCACTTGTAGCCACAGCATTTGCATGACAAATCCAATTTAGCTTCTGGTCAATGGCAGAACCTCAGGACATTGATGTTAGGGGATTCAGTGATTTCCCTTGACATTCAATGGTATTACAATGGTTAGATTCTCTCTCTGGCTGGAGATGGTCAGTGCCTGGCACTTATGTGGTCCAAACATGGATATTGTCTTGCCACATATGAACATGTGCTGCTTCAGTATCTGAGCAGTCGTGAATGGCGCTGAACATTGTGCAATCATCAGCGAACATTCCCACTTCTGACCTAATGATGGGCAGATGTGAGATGATTGGGCCTCAGACAATACCCTGAGGAACTCCTGCAGAGAGGTCCAGGAGCTGATATGACTGACCTTCAAAATCCACAAACGTGTTGCTTTGTGCCATGTATGACTTCAACCTTTGGAGAGTTTTCCTCAGTTCCGATTGACTCTAAATGTTGCTAGAGTACTTGATGCCACACTCAGTCAAAAATTGGCAATCACTCTCACCTCACTTCTGGAATTCAGCTCTTTGGTCCATGTTTGAACCAAGGCTGTAATAAGATCAAGTGCAAAGTAGCCTTGGCAGAAATCAAACTGAGCGTCAGTGAGCAGTTTATTAGGAACCAATTTTCCACATTGTCGGATAGATGCCACTGTTGTGACTGTACTGGATAAGACTTTGATGATAAATATTGCACAGAATACCAAGGAGAACTTCCCTACTGTACATACAATAATACCATAGGATCGGTGGCATCCACCTGAGTGGACATACTGGGCCTCAGTTTAATGTCTTATCCAAACTTCCAAGAAATACAGCACAGCTCCCCTGAAGGTGCATGCCTTCTCAGCAATACATGGGGATTATCGGTCCTGATTAAAGAACCCAGTCTTCTGATTTAATGGCAAAAGGCTACCCACTTCCACACTTAACATTCAACCAAGATGTGCCTGTGGTACCTTTGTACTGCTTCCTGTGTCACTCAATATACCTTTAGCTATCAAATGTGTCCAGTCCAACATCGCAGAATTAATCAATGTAGCAGGTTTCTTGTAACATGTTTTTAAACAGTTGTTAAATTGAACTGGGTGAACTGCCATCAAATTTACTTTTCAGTATAAAAATAGAGATTTATAGTCAAGAATGATTGACAATTTCTAAATCCACTTCTATAGTTATTAACCGAAGCTGCTAACAGAAAAATCATTTATTGCTTTGAAATGCCCTAATCAATCACATTCTTATGACAATAACAAAGGAAGTGATGTCAGCAAAATGCTGTACAGGGGCCTGGTGAGACCGCACCTGGAATATTGTGTGCAGTTCTGGTCTCCAAATTTGAGGAAAGACATTCTGGCTATTGAGGGAGTGCAGCGTAGGTTCACAAGGTCAATTCCTGGAATGGTGGGACTATCTTTGTGGGTGACACGGTGGCATAGTGGTTAGCACTGCTGCCTCACAGTGCCAGAGATCCGGGTTCAATTCTCGCCTCAGGCAACTGACTGTGTGGAGTTTGCACGTTCTCCCCGTGCCTGCGTGGGTTTCCTCCGGGTGCTCCGGTTTCCTCCCACAGTCCAAAGATGTGCAGGTCAGGTGAATTGGCCATGCTAAATTGCCCGTAGTGTTAGGTAAGGGGTAAATGTATGGGTGGGTGGCGGGTCGGTGTGGATTTGGTGGGCCAAAGGGTCTGTTTCCACACTGTAAGTAATCTAATCTTATGTTGAAAGATTGGAGCAACTGGGCTTGTATATCCTTGAATTTAGAAGACTGAGAGGGGATCTGATTGAGACATATAAGATTATTAAAGGATTGGACACTCTGGAGGCAGGAAACATGTTTCCGCTGATGGGTGAGTCCCGAACCAGAGGACACAGCTTAAAAATATGGGGTAGACCATTTAGGACAGAGATGAGGAGAAACTTCTTCACCCAGAGAGTGGTGGCTGTGTGGAATGCTCTGCCCCAGAGGGCAGTGGAGGCCAAGTCTCTGGATTCATTTAAGAAAGAGTTGGATAGAGCTCTCAAGGATAGTGGAATCAAGGGTTATGGAGATAAGGCAGGAACAGGATACTATTTGAGGATGATCAGCCAGGATCATAATGAATGGTGGTGTAGGCTCGAAGGGCAGAATGGCCTACTCCTGCACCTATTGTCTATTGTCTAAATAGAGAAAGAACTCAGTGAATGTTGTCACATTTACATTTAGAACTGGAGTCTATATCATTCCTGCAGTAGAGGAAAGAACATGAACAAACAGTGATCAAATCTCCCCTTTCTTTTAAACTTTTCACAAAAGCATTGTAAATAGTTTTACCATATTCTCAAAACTACCAGAACTCTTATTATGTTTTTTCACATTTAAAGTTTGAAAACCTAATTAGTTTTCTTTGATGTAATTAAAATATTCTTTCATACTGTGGGAGAGAATATTTACTTCAAAATGAAGGAAAGTACACGAGTTAAGTAGTATCATATTGAACGTTTTCTGGGAGAGTCTGTTTCTAGCATTCCTTGACATATTAAAAGCAGTTCTAAAACTGCTCCTGCACCATTGTGTACATGTACACATACACACACCATGCACACTGTAGACCAATGATTCTCCAACTGGAGTCTGCAGAGACATTTCAGGAAGTCTGCAGCACAAGGTGGCCACCCAGGACACCATAATCAAAAGTAAGGAAGGTATTGGCAGTCCGAGCTCATTGTCTGCTAATGCTTCATCCAGAGGTGTTTTCTCAACTGTTTTTTGCCTGTGGTGGCTGCCGTTGCCTTTCACTCTCAAGGGCAGAGCAAGAAGGCAGGTTTCAGGTCTACCTCATCTAGAATGGAAATTGAACTTGTGGTATTGGCATTATTCTGAGTCACACACTTGCCACCTAACCAGCTCAGCTAAAAAAAAAACCCCAAAAGAACTGCAGATGCTCTAAATCAGAAAAACAGGAATTGCTAATGAAGTGTTAGTGTTGAATAAGAAGGGCCGTTGGGGATTTTCTAAACTCACCAGCAATCAAACTCTTAAGTGGTCAAGTAACAAACAGTTAAAGCCCTCAACTCACCACCAGCGTGATTACCCCTGTTCCTGCATGCAAGAAAGGTGACTGGTTTCTGTGACCTGCCTGCTTGGTTAGAGGGTCCATTTGCTTCAGTCTGAAGCCAGGCATTTCAGGGGTGCCTCTGACCTCCCCCTGACCTTTGTCTTCCCACAAGACCCAAAAGAGAAAGACCTTTATTCTCATAGGCCACAGCAAGTTAGTCCACACTGATATTCCAGCAGTGTTGCACTGTGGATGGGATGTGTTTTGGATGAGATGGTAAACTGAGGTCCTGTCTGCCCTCTCAGGTGGATTTTAAAAATCCCTTGGTAGTATTTTGAATAGGGGATTTTTAAAATGTTTATATTCATCTGAAGTTCCCTCTGTTTCCTCATCCTACAAGTTTCTCCAGTCCCCACAGCCCTCAGATATGTGTAACACTGCAATTCTAATTATTTGAGCACCCAAATTTTAAATAGCTTCACCACTGGCAGCAGCCTTCCCTAAGCTCTGGGATGACCTCTCTCTCTCTCTCTCTCTCTCTCTCTATTTTAAGAGGCTCCTTATAACCTACTTATTTTTACTAAACATTTAGTCATCTGCACTAACGTCTCCTAAGGGTGTGTGTGTGTGTTTTCACACTTCTTTTAAGTACCTTGAGCTGTTTTACAAGGTGCTATATATAAACGCATTGTTGTTGTACCCTGGGCCAGCATCTCCTATCCTTCCCAGTCTGAGATTTCCACCACTAGATTTCAGTCTGTGTCTGCAGCTGACCTTTGTGCACTTGAAATATTATTGCTGTCATTTCTTTACAGGGTGCAGTGCATCGTGCTGAATGTTCCCCTCTAGCTATCAGCGTTCTGAGGCACTGACATTAAAAATGGAAAAAGGATCCCTCTTGTCTTCTGCCAGAGGCCATGTTAAAACTGCCACGTTCTCTCCCCACCCCCGCTTATTCAGCAAGTAAATTCAGCAGCCAGTGAGTAGGTGTGTTACATATGATTGGACACCATTCTGTGTTGAAGGAGCTTATTTATTCATTCATGCAATGTGGGTATTACTGGCTGGGCCCAGCATTTATTGCCGCTCCCTAGTTGGCCTTGAGAAAGTAGGTGAATTGCCTTCTTGAACCACTGTAGTCTGTGTGCTGTGGGTTGCCATTAAGGATTGAATTCCAGGATTTTCACCCAGCAACACTGAAGGAACAATAATATATTTCCAAGTCAGAATGGTAAGTGGCTTGGAGGGAAACATGCAGGTGGTGGGTGTTCCCAATTGTCTGCTGTCATTGTCCTTCTAGATCAAAGTGATTGTGGGTTTGGAAGGTACTCGTTAGGAGCTTTGGTGAATTTCTGCAGTACGCCTTGTAGATAATACCCACTGCAGTTTCTGAGGATGGCAGGAGTGGATGTTTGTGGAGCCAGTCAAACAGGCTGCTTTGCTCTGGATAGTGTCAAGCTTCTTCAGTGTTGCTGGAGCTACACCCACCCAGGCATGTGGGGAGTATCCATCACACTCCTGACTGATATCTGAACTGGTGTGATCAGGGCAAGGAGCAGGGGAATGGAGGGATGGAAGTTTCTCAGTTGGCAGTTCAACCTTCCAAAGTTTGTGCTCCTGGTTGGTGTCCAGTGTGAAAAGGCTTCTGTGGGGGTGTCCAGTGAAACTCCCTGGACTCCCCCAGCTTGATTCCAGTAAAACATTTCCTCTTCAGTGCACATACATATTTCCAGACAACTGGTGCTGCAAACTCAGCCAGTTGAGCTGAATTCTGTGTGCAGAAATCAGACCCATTTCACATTCTGGACTGAAAGAAGTAAGTTTAATTGGAGCCTTTGTCTCAATAATACCATATCCTACACAGTGGAGGGGCAGGTACCAACCTAAAAAACATACCAGGCTAACTGATGATGAGATAATTCACCCAATTAGGAGGATGCAGGAGATTTGAACAAAGTATTCGCAGTGGTCTGGACAGAAATAATCTAGATTTAGTTCTATAGACTTGCCTTTTCAGCTCACCGAGAATCAATATAACTAGAAGGAATAAAATTGAAATCCGTCAGAAAATTCACAGCTACAAGGTGAAGCCTTAAGTTGCTATCTATCAGAAAATCATTGAGACAACTGGGTGATAGACAACATTTTCTAGATGGATGGCGAGCAGAAATGTAGTGCTCATCAGGACACAATCCACATCACAATTTAAAGAAGGATTGTTTCTGCAGCCAAGGGGAGGGGCACAGAGTGAACTGACGTCTTTGTGACAATGACAACACCGCTGTGCACGGCATTTCTGTAAATATATTGCACTTTACTGTGATGTTCCTTGTTGTCATTTCACCACTGGCACTCATTGGAGAACTGGATCTGGCTCAACAAGAATCTGCATTTAGACTATGGAACATTACAGCACAAGCCCTTCAGCCCACCACGTCTGTGCTGACCATGATGCCACTCTATTAGTTTCTAATCAACCTATTCAGAAATGTTCATACTTCTGCAGCAGGGTGGACTTGAAACCAGTCATCCTGGTCCCAAATATAGGGACACTATCACTGCACTACAGGTACCCTTGCCATTCTAAACTCATCCTATCTGCCTGCGCGCGGTCTGTATCCCCCTGTTCACTGACTGTTTAAAAGCCTCTTAACATTGCTGTCGTATCTGTTTTTACCACCTCACCTGGCAGTGCATTCCAGGCACCTACCATCCTCTATATAAAAAATACTTTCCTCATACATCTTCTTTAAACTTTTCCCCTCTTCACCTTAAACCTCTGTCCTGTAGTATTTGATATTTCCACCCTGGGAAAAAGACTCCATCTATCCATCCTATTCATGCATCATTTTATATGCTTCTATCACATCACCCCTCAGCCTTCAACACTCTCGCAAAAAACTATCCAAGTTTGTCCAACTTCTCTTAATAGGCTAAAGTGAGGACTGCAGATGCTGGAGATCAGAGTCGAGAGGAAGGCGCTGGAAAAGCACAGCAGGTCAGGTAGCATCCTAGGAGCAGGAGAATCAACGTTTCGGGCATAAGCCCTTCATCAGGATTCCTAATGCTGCCTGACCCGCTATGCTTTTCCAGCACCACACTCTCAACTTCTCCTGATGGCTACTACACTCCGTCTAGGCAATATCCTGGTAATCCTCTTTTGCACCCTCTCCAAAGCCTTCACATCCTTCCTATAGTGTGGTGACCAGAATTGCACCTAAAAATCCAAATGTGGCCTAAGTCCCACAGTGGCACAGTGGTTAGCACTGCTGCCTCACAGCGCTAGAGACCCGGGTTCAATTCCCGCCTCAAGCGACTGACTGTGTGGAGTTTGCACGTTCGCCCCGTGTCTGCGTGGGTTTCCTCCGGTTTCCTCCCACAGTCTAAAGATTTGCAGGTCAAGTGAATTGGCCATGCTAAATTGCCCGTAGTGTTAGGTAAGGGGTAAATGTAGGGGTATGGGTGGGTTGCGCTTCGGTGGGTCGGTGTGGACTTGTTGGGCCGAAGGGCCTGTTTCCACACTGTAAGTAATCTAATCTAGCTGCAACATTACTTGCCAACGTTTATACTCAATACCTTGACTGATAAAGGCAAGCATGCTGTACACCTTCTTTACCACTTTATCCACTTGTGTTGCGACATTCATGGAGCTAAGGACTTGCAGCCCAAAATCCCTCTGCATATCAGTGCTCCTGAGGATCCTGCCATTTCCTGTTGCATTTGACCTCTCAAGATGCATCACCTCACATCTGTCCAGATTAAACTCCATCTGCCATTTTTCCACCCAGCTTTCCAATTAGTCTATATCCTGCTGTATCCTTTGATAAAGTCAGAAGTCACAACACCAGCTTATAGTCCAACAGGTTTATTTGTTCCTTCGTCAGGTAAACTGTCCATCCCAGTCCAACACTGGCACCTCCACATCATGATGTATCCTTTTATAACCTTTCTCACGATCCACAATTCCACCAATTTTCATGTCATCTGCAAATATATATATATATATATATATATATTACAAACAATAGAGATCCCAACGCTGATTCTTGCAGAACACCACTGTTCACAGCCTTCCAGTTAGAAAAACACCGCTCCACAACTACCCTGTCTTCTATGACCAAGCGAATTTTGTATCCAACTTACTAATTCACCATGGATCCCATGCGACTTAATCTTCTGGACCAGCCTACCATGAGGGACCTCGTCAAATGCTTTAGTAAAGTCCACGCAGACAACATCCATTGCTCTACCTTCATCAATCATTATTGTTAGTTCCTCATAAAATTAAATCAGATTTGTAAGACAAGACCTCCCCTACATAAAGCCATGTTGACTATCTCTAATTAGTCCATTCTTCTCCAAATCTGAGTAAATCCTGTCTTGAAGGATCTTCTCCATTACGTTCCCTACACTGATGTAAGGCTCACCAGCCTATAATTTCTTGGATTATCCCTGTTGCCCTTCTTAAACAAAGAAACAACATTGGCTATTCACCATGCTTCTGGGACCTCACCTGTGGCTAAAGAGGATACAAAGATCCCAGCAATCTCCTCTCTGCCTCCTGATCCCATCAGGCCCTGGGGTCTTATCTACCTTATTGTTTTCAAGACAACCACACCACCTCTTTCTTAATACCAACGTGCCCTGGAGTATCAATATACCCCTCCCTAATCTTACCATCATCCATGTTGCTCTTCTTGGTGAATACAGATGCAAAGTACTCATTAAGAATCTCACCCACTTCCTATGGCTCCATGCATAAATTCCCTCCTTTGTCCTTGAGTGGAGCTGACATTGCCCTAGCTATCCTCTTGCTCCTAATATACGTATAAAATGCCTTGGGATTCTCCTTAATCCTACTTGCCAAGGATATTTCTTAGTTAGAGACAAAAACTGCAGATGTTCGAATCCAAAGGCTATTTCTTGGCCCTTCTCGACCTAATGTTTTTGTTTAAGTGCTTTTCTGTTTCCTTTATACTCCTCAAGGGCCTTGTTTGATTTCAGTTTCCTAAACCTTACATATGCTTTCTTTTTCTTTTGACTAACCTTTCAATATCTCGTCAGCCAAGGTTCCCGAATCTTGCCATTCTTATCTTTCATCCAAACAGGAACACGCTAGTCCTGAACTCTGATCAACTGACTTTCAAAACGGTCCCACGTGTCAGATGTGGATTTACCCTCAAATAGCTGCACCCAATCGAATTTCTCATGTCTAATACTGTTGTAATTAGCCTTGCACCAATTTAGCATTTTCACCTGAGGACCAGTTTAATTCTTATCCATAACTATCTTAAAACACATGGAATTATGATCACTGTTCCCAAAACGCTTCCCCACTGAAACCTCGATCACCTGGCCAGGCTCATTTCCCCCTACATGTTTGAGTACAGCCCCTTCCCGAGTTGGACTACCTACACATTGTTTCAAGCAACCCTCCTGGATGCACCAAACAAATTCTGCCCTCCCTTCCCCAGTCAATATTGGGGAAGTTAAAATCACCCACAAAAACAACCCTGTTTTTGTTAACATCTTTCCATGATCTGTTTACATATCTGTTCCACTATCTCAGGCTGGCCTTTTGAGGCAGATAGTAAAACCCCATCATAATGATTGCACCTTTCTTTTTCCTGAGTTCTACCCAAATGGCCTCGCTGGTTGAGCCCTCCAAGATATCCTCTCTTAGTACAGCTAGTACAGCTTAATTAGTAAGCAACTCCCCTCCCCTTTTACACCCCTCTCCATCTCGCCTGAAACATCTACACCTGGGAACGTTGAGCTGTCAGTCCTGCCCTTCTCTCAACCCAGTTTCTGTAATGGCTCCCACATCATAGTTCCATGTACTAATCCAGGTTCTAAGTTCATTTCCCTTACCTTTTAATACTCCCTATCCTAAAATAAATACATGCCTGTAGTGATTGTAACAAAGTCAGCCAAGTGGACCTCATAGAATGAGTTCCCTGATTGGGGCTGTTAACCCGGTCCAATCAAGGAGCCCTGGCTGACAGATAAAAACATGACTCTACCTCCTCGTGGGTCTGCTCCTGGGTCTGGCCAAACTGGCTATGAACAGGTCCAGGCAGCAGGCCGTGGAGGGGGTCATTAGGGCCGAATGCCTGCCCCTCTTCCGCGGTTATGAGAGAGCCCGGGTGTCTCTGGAGAAGGAGCACGCGGTGGCACCCAACACCCTGGAGTTGTTCAGGGAGAGGTGGGCGCCGCAGGGAGTGGAGTGCATCATTTCCCCCTCCAACGCTATTTTGATTTAGTCCCTGCCCTCCCCTTCACTGTTTGTTCACACAGCATTGCCCTTTGACGTGAAGGGCACTGCTTGTCACAGGCCACTCGGGTGTTTTCCTACTTTTCCTGGTGGTGGATATTGAATAAAGATTTGTGCACTTTGCGTCTCTCACTGTGACTCACACCTGCACACACACACCATGGGTGCTGGGGAAAATAAGCACTACCGCAGTTAGGCGGTAGTGTGGGGAAGAAGAAAAAAAAATAATATAATAAAAAAAATAATAAACACAGTCTCGCCCTTTAAAAAAAAAGAAAAAAAACATGACTCTACCTCCTCGTGGGTCTGCTCCTGGGTCTGGCCAAACTGGCTATGAACAGGTCCAGGCAGCAGGCCGTGGAGGGGGTCATTAGGGCCGAATGCCTGCCCCTCTTCCGCGGTTATGAGAGAGCCCGGGTGTCTCTGGAGAAGGAGCACGCGGTGGCACCCAACACCCTGGAGTTGTTCAGGGAGAGGTGGGCGCCGCAGGGAGTGGAGTGCATTATTTCCCCCTCCAACTCTTTTGGTTTAGTCCCTGCCCTCCCCTTCACAGTTTGATCACACAGCATTGCCCTTTGATGTGAAGGGCACTGCTTGTCACTGGCCACTCGGGTGTTTTCCTATCTTCCTGGTGGTGGAAATTGAATAAAGATTCGTGCACTTTGTGTCTCTCACTGTGTCTCACACCTGCACACACACATCATGGGTGCTGGGGAAAAAATAAGCACTACCACAGTTCGGCGGTAGTGAGGGGGTTGAAAAAAAAACAGGAGTATCAGACATCCTGAAAAAAAACAACATGAATGTCAAGGGTTCTGTTCATTCAAAGCTGGCTCTGAGGGAGCTAGATCAGTGTCAAGGACCTCCATGTGTAAATACAGGGTAACTTGGTGACGGGATACTGGCCTCTGTGGAGTTCTTTCAAAGCCAGTCCCACCATATTCATTAAACTGGTCCTGCCTGTTCATCCTATTAGACTTATTTAACATTGACTTTGTCCTCAAAATCACTCCACATGCTGACTGACTGCTCTGTCACACCAGTTTAAACCTTCCCGATTGGCATGAGCAAACCTCCCTGCAAGTACACTGGAGCCTCTCTCGGTGCAACCGGTCCTTCCTGCACAGGTCCCACCTGCCCTTTATGCAGCACTTTTAAGGTAGCAAAGTGTTCCAAGCTGTTTAAGAGGAAAAGTATCAAACATGAGAGTATGTGAGTATAAATGACCAAAAGGTTAATCAAAAGAGTTGGTTTTAAGGATCGACTTAAAGTGAATAGATCGAGAGGTGACATGGTCTAAAATGAGAATTCCATATCATAGAGCCCAGGCAAAGGAAGGCACAGCTACCGATGATGAAGTAATTACAGTCAGGAATGTCAGAATTGGAGGAGCACAGATGTCAGAAGCATAGAAGTTAGAAGAGGTTTGAAAGATAAGGAGGGGCCGTGGTATGGCAGGATTTGAAAACAAGAATGCAAATTTTAAAATCGAGGTGTTGCCTAATCAGGAATCAACGTAAGTCAGTGAGTATGATGAAGCTTTCAGCAGCAGATAAGCTGAGACAACGTGGACCCTGTCATGTAAACTTCCATCTCGACCCAACAATCATTCCAACTCTAAATCACAAAGGATGATATATTTAATTGCTTGGAGACTCAAAAAGGCAAAGGACAAAACATGTAGTCCAGCCAAATAAAAATGAAAAAAAGGCAACTGAGGATGTCAACAAAGCAAAAGTTGAGACTTTATATTTTTTAAGAAGCTAGATAATGGCCTCAAACTATTGAAGAATCTCAGGCACAAAATGAAGGAAACAGAATAGGTTTGACCATTATGTGGTCAATAGCTGATGGGCTGAATGGCCTACTTCTGCTCCTGTATCTTATAAATGGTAGAATTTGAAATTCAGTTTGAGGGTGTGAAACTTGGTTGGAAACAACCGTACTAAACATAAGGGTAACTACAAAGGAGTGATGGCAGAGTCGGCTTGAAAGGTGTTCAGTAGAAAAGATGGTTGATGAACAATGTCGGATGATTGATGGGAGCAGAGCAGTAGAGTGACCGATACGGACTTCAGTAAGGCGTTCGACAAGGTTCCCCATGGGAGACTGATTAGCAAGGTTAGATCTCATGGAATACAGGGAGAACTAGCCATTTGGATACAGAACTGGCTCAAAGGTAGAAGACAGAGGGTGGTGGTGGAGGGTTGTTTTTCAGACTGGAGGCCTGTGACCAGTGGAGTGCCACAAGGATCGGTACTGGGTCCTCTACTTTTTGCCATTTACATAAATGATTTGGATGCGAGCATAAGAGGTACAGTTAGTAAGTTTGCAGATGACACCAAAATTGGAGGTGTAGTGGACAGCAAAGAGGGTTACCTTAGATTACAACAGGATCTGGACCAGATGGGCCAATGGGCTGAGAAGTGGCAGATGGAGTTTAATTCAGATAAATGCGAGGTGGTGCATTTTGGGAAAGCAAATCTTAGCAGGACTTATACACTTAATGGTAAGGCCCGAGGGAGTGTTGCTGACCAAAGAGACCTTGGAGTGCACGTTCATAGCTCCTTGAAAGTGGAGTCACAGGTAGGTAGGATAGTGAAGGCAGCATTTGATATGCTTTCCTTTATTGGTCAGAGTATTGAGTACAGGAGTTGGGAGGTCATGTTGCTGCTGTGCAGGACATTGGTTGGCCACTGTTGGAATATTGCGTGCAATTCTGGTCTCCTTCCTATCGGAAAGATGTTGTGAAACTTGAAAGGGTTCAGAAAAGATTTACAAGGATGTTGCCAGGGTTGGAGGATTTGAGCTATAGGGAGAGGCTGAACAGGCTGGGGCTGTTTTCCCTGGAGCGTTGGAGGCTGAGGGGTGACCTTATAGAGGTTTACAAAATTATGAGGGGCATGGATAGGGTAAATAGGCAAAGTCTTTTCCTTGGTTTCAGGGAGTCCAGAACTAGAGGGCATAGGTTTAGGGTGAGAGGGGAAAGATATAAAAGAAACCTAAAGGGCAACCTTTTCACGCAGAGGGTGGTACGTATATGGAATGAGCTGCCAGAGGATGTGGTGGAGGCTGGTACAATTGCAACATTTAAGAGGCATTTGGATGGGTATATGAATAGGAAGGGTTTGGATGGATATGGGACGGGTGCTGGCAGGTGGGACTAGATTGGGTTGGGATATCTGGTCGGCATGGACGGGTTGGACCGAAGAATCTGTTTCCATACTTTACATCTCTATGAGTCTATGTTTAAGAAACTATCATGAATTACAGCAAAGATATATACATATCCCAGTGAGAGAGATGAGTTTTCAGAAGTGGATAAATCAACCATGGTTAACCGAGAGAGGTAAGGATAGTATCAAATTGAAGGAAAAATCAATGTGGCAAAGATTAGATGGGAATGTGGGAAGGTGATCAGTAACTTTGTGAATGACATGAAGATTGGCTGGGTGGTTAATGAGGAAGACGGTCTTAGGTTTCAGGAGGATATTGGCATTTTGGTCAGATGGGTAGATGAGTGGCAGATGATATTTAACCCTGAAAGGGGTGAGGTAATGCGCTTTGGAAGAAATAACATGACAAGGAAGTACTCAATGAATGGTAGGGCACAAGGAAGTTCAGAAATAGAAGGATCTTGGGGGTTTTGTCCATAGATTCCTGAAGGCAGTTAGTTCATAATGTGGTGATGAAGGTATACTGGACACTTACCTTTATCAGTCATGATGTGGAGGTGCCGGTGTTGGACTGGGGTGGACAAAATTAAAAATCACAGGACACCAGGTTATAATCCAACAGGTTTATTTGGAAACTCTAGCTTTCGGAGTACTGCTCCTTCATCAAGTAGCTACCTGATGGAGGAGCAATACTCTGAAAGCTTGTACTTCCAAATAAACCTGTTGGACTATAACCTGGTGTCGTGTGATTTTTTAACTTTATCAACCATGACATCGATTAAAGGAGCAGGGAGGTTATGTTTGGACTGTCCAAAGCTCTGGTTAGGTCACAGCTAGAGTACTGTGTGCAGTTCTGGTCACTACACTATAGGGAGGATGTGATTGCACTGGAGCGGGTGCAGAGGAAATTCACCAGGATGTTGCCTGGGTTGGAGCATTTTAGCTCTGAAGAGAGACTGGATAGGCTTGAGTTGTTTTCTTTGGAGCAGAGAGAGGACTTAATTGAGGTGTATTAAGAGTATGAGGGGCATGGACAGGGTGGATAGGAAACAGTTAAAGGGTCAATAATAAGAGGGCATAAGATATATACAGATTAAATGAGTGTGCAAAACATGTGGCAGATAGAATATAATGTGGGAAAATATAAGATTATGCACTTTGGCAGGAAGAACGGAAAAGCTGAATATTATTTCCATGTAAAAAGACTGCAGAAAGTTGTAGCACAGAGGGACTTGGAAGTCCTTGTGTGTAAATCACAAAACATTAACACTCAAGTTCAGCAGGTAATATGTCAGGCAAATGGAATGTTGGCCAGATATTGACCAAAGGGAATGGAGTGCAAAAAAGGGATGCCTTGCTAAAACTTTACAAGGCGTCAGTCAGGCAATACCAAAACATCGGGAATAGTTTTGTTGTCCTCATCTAAGGAAAGATACACTGGCATAGCAGAGAGTCCAGAGGAGGCACACGAGGCCGATCCCAGGAATGGAGGCATTTTCTTACGAGGAGAGATTGAAAAGGTTGGACCTGTACTCATTGGAATTTAGAAGAATGAGTGATATGCAGAAAGGTGGTTTCTGGGAGAGTCTAGGACCTGAGTACATAATCTTAGGGTAAGGAGTCATCAGTTTCAGAGGGAGATGAGGAGGAATTTCGTCTCTCAGAGGGTAATTAATCCATGGAATTCTTTATTACAGAGGGCTGTTGAAGATGGATTATTAAGAATATTCAAGGCTGAGACAGATATTTTAATAAGTAAATCTTGGGGTATGGAAAAAGGCAGGAAAATGGAGTAGAAGATTATCAGATCAGCCACAATCTCATTGAATGGCAGAGTTGACTCAATAGGCTGAATGGACTACTTCTATATCTTATGGTCTTATAAAGGGGAGACAAGAAAGCAGATGAGGCCTGGAAACACAAGTGGAGCAGTCCATTTGAATTCCCATTGGGTCCTGAAGCAGGTGGAATATTCATCCATACCACAGAAAGCTCACAGCCACAAAGAGTCAGGGTGCCTTCCCATACTGGAGGTCCTGCTGCTATACCTCTCTGACACTAAATGACCTGGACATTGACAAGTCACCACTATTCAGGTCCCTGGATTGGTGAAAGTTAGGACAATAGAGGCGTCCAGGCCCAGGTAATGGACAAGACAATCAGAGTTGCACAATTTACAGATGGCCTGGCCTATAAACAAGGCAAATTAACCGCCAAAAATATACCTTTGAATCTGGATCTATTGGCTGCTCACCAATGCAGCCTTCCAGCACGTCTTTTTCCTCGCTTTTCATCTGAACCTCCACTTTCATTAATGGGAACACAAATTTAGCCACATTACTGCAAACAGTCAATCTACCCATCCCCTTCCAATTCTGACCCCAAACACTCTAAGCCCTCAAAAGGACCTACAGGAGAGGAAAACTTTGCATTCCTTCTTTCACTTCAGTCTCTGGTTTAAGTCCACAGTAGCTCAGCCTCTGAATCAATGCTCCTAATCCATATAGGTCTGTTTGCCTCGCTGAATGTCAATGGTGTTATTTTCTGATCTTCAAACTCTCCTCATTCTCATTGAGTGTACTAAGGTTAATAAATGTATCTGCTGAACATAGGAAGGAAAGACAGGCAACACATATAATCTATGAACAAGTGTTTAAACAGCTTTGAATGAAGTTGATAGGGACCTAGGAGCCTAAAGCAAGCTTGACATTCAACATATTCAACCAACACACATAAGACCATCAGAAATAGGAGCCATTTGACCCCCCAAGCCTGATGTGTCATTCAATAGGATCATGGTTGATCCAACATTCCTCACATCCACTTTCCTGCTCTTTCCCCTGTAACCTCCTAATCCAGAATCTAACTATCTCAGCCTTAAAAATACACAAGGAGACTCTGCCCCCACAGCTCCCTGTGACAAGGAGTTCCAAAGTCTCTCAAACCTCAGAAACAAATTCCTCATTATCTCAGTCTCAAATTTGGCACTCCCTTATTCTGAGACTATGTCCTCTGGTCTTAGACTCTCACATGAGGAGAAATATCCTCTCAGCATTTACCCTGTCAAACCCCTTAAGAATCCTACATATTTCAATGAGATCACCTCTCATTCTTCTGAGCTCCAGTGAATAGAGTCCCAACCTGTTTAGCCTTTGCTTATAAGACAATCCCTCTTTAACAGGGATCATCCTAGTGAACCCTCAATTAAATGATGTCTTTCCTTAAATAAGGGATCAAATCTGCTCACAGTATTCCAGATGTGGTCTCCCCTGCACCTTATACAGTTGCAGTAATATTTCCATACTGTTATACTCCAACCCCCTTGAAATAAGGGCCACCATTCCATTAGCCTTCCTGATTATCTGCTGCATCCTGTGTGCTAGCCTTCTGTGTTTTGTGCACCAGTACCCCAAAGTGCCTTTATGTTGCAACTTTCTGCAGTTTTTCTCCATTTAAATACCTTTATGTTGTGTTCAGCTCTGGACACTGAGACAAAGGGAATACATTCCGGTGGTGGAGCAAGTGCAGACAAAGCCAAAAGGACAATGCCTTGTATCAGATGTCTGAGTTGCAAGGGAAAACTAGGACAGGCAGGTAGATAAATTAACAATAAGTGAGAGAGTGAAAGGTTGTTGGATAGGTTGGATCAGATCAGATCAGTCATGATCTTACTGAATGACAGAACAGATCGAGGGAGATTGTGAGGTCTGCAGATACTGGAGATCAGAGTTGAGAGTGTGTTGCTGGAAAAACAGATCGAGGGGCCAAGTGACCTTATTTCTGCTCCTAATTCATGAGTTTGTAACAGACTCAGGCATTGGATTTTCAGAGATAAATGCCGGTGAGATGTACAACATTATGGGCGGCACAGTGGCACAGTGGTTAGCACTGCTGCCAGAGACCCGGGTTCAATTCCCGCCTCAGGCGACTGACTGTGTGGAGTTTGCACGTTCTCCCCGTGTCTGCGTGGGTTTCCTCCGGGTGCTCCGGTTTCCTCCCACAGTCCAAAGCTGTGCAGGTCAGGTGAATTGGCCATGCTAAATTGCCCGTAGTGTTAGGTTAGGGGTGTGGATAGGTAAGGGGTAAATGCAGGAGTATGGGTGGGTTACGCTTCAGCGGGTCGGTGTGGACTAGTTGGGCCGAAGGGCCTGTTTCCACACTGTAATCTAATCTAATCTAATTTATAAGGGAATGAAAACAATTAACCTGAAATCTTACTTTACACAAAGCTGTGGGAGGGTAGATATAGAGGACACAGTTTCAAACCAATAAAACATGGAGATGAGTGTAGGCAATCATAGTGGAACCAGTTAAGTGACAATTTGATGCAGCAATTGGGGTTTGGGGGACATCTTTGGATGGATGGATGGGCAGATAGAGTTATAGAGGCATAGAGCACAAAAACAGACTCTTCAGTCCATCTTGTTCATGCAGAACAGATATCCTAAATTAATCTGTCCCTATTTGCCAGCATTTAATCCATATCACTGTAAACCCTTGCTGTTCATGTACCCATCCAAATGCCTTTTAAATGTTGAAATTGCACCTGCCTCTGGCAGCTCTTTCCATACAAGCACCATCCTCTGTGTGAAAAAGTCACCCCCAGGTCCTTTTTAAATCCTTCCATCTCACCTTAAACCTATGTCCTCTAGTTTTGGACTCCCATACCCTGGGGAACAGACCTTGACTATTCACCCTAACCATGCCCCACATGATTTTCTAAACATCTGTAAGGTCACCCCTCAGCCTCCGGTACTACTGGGAAAATAATCCCAGCCTATTCAGCCTCTCCCCATAGCTCAAACCTCCCAATCCTGGCAACATCCTTGCAACTCTTTTCTGCACCCTTTCAAGTTTCACAACATTTTTCCTATAGCAGGAAGACCAGAATTGAACGTAGTGTTCCAAAAGTGGCCTAACTGATGTCCTGTACAGCTGCAACATGATATCCCAACAACTATACTCAATGCACTGACCAATAATGGCAAGTATACCAAAGGCCTTCTTCACTATCCTGTCTACCTGTGATTCCACTTTCAAGGAACTATGAACCTGCACTCCAAGGTATCTTTGTTTGGCAACACTACCCTCTCATGAAGTGTATAAGTCCTGTCCTGATATACCTTCCCAAAATGCAACACCTCATTTACCGAAATCAAACTCCATCTGCCACTCCTTGGCCCATCTGATCAAGGTCCCGTTGTACCCTGAGATAACCTTCTTCACTGTCCACTACAACACCAATTTTGGTTTCAGCTGAAAACTTACTTATCATACCTCCTACGTTCACATCCAGATCATTCATATAAATGACTAAAAACAGTGGACCCAGCTCTGATCCTTGTAGCACACTGCTGTTCACAGGCCTCCAGTCGTAAAAACAACCTTCTGCCATCACCCTCAGTCTCCTACATTCAAGCTAACTTTGTATCCAAATGGCTAGCTCTCCCTGGATTCCGTGGGATCTAATATTGCTAACCAGTTTACCATGCTGAACCTTGTTGAGTACCTTACTGAAGACCATATAGACAACAACCGCCTGTCTGCCTTCAATCTTCTCTGTCAATTTTTCAAAACAGTCAAGTTAGTGAGACACGATTTCCCACGCACAAAGCCATGTTAAGGGCGGCACAGTGGCACAGTGGTTAGCACTGCTGCCTCACAGCGCCAGGGACCTGGGTTCAATTCCTGACTCAGGCGACTGACTGTGTGGAGTTTGCACGTTCTCCCCATGTCTGCGTGGGTTTCCTCCCACAGTCCAAAGATGTGCGGGTCAGGTGAATTGGCCATGCTAAATTGCCCATAGTGTTAGGTAAGGGGTATATGTAGGGGTATGGGTGGGTTGCGCTTCGGCGGGTCAGTGTGGACTTGTTGGGCCGAAGGGCCTGTTTCCACACTGTAAGTAATCTAATCTAGACTATCCCTAATCAGTCCTTGCCTTTCCAAATAAATTAGATCCTATCCCTCAAAATCCCCTCCACCAACCTATCCAACACTGACATCAAACTCATCAGTTTATAGTTCCCTGGCTTTTCCTTACCACCTTTCTTAAATAATGTTACCACATTAACCACCCTCCAGTCTTGATGATACAAATACCTTGGCAAGGGACCCAGCAATCACTTCCCCAGCTTCCCACAGAATTCTGTGATCGGGTCCTGGGGATTTATCCACCTTTATGCATTTTAAGATACCTGGCACCACCTCCTCTGTCATGTGGACACTTTAAGATACCACTGTTTATGCCTCCAAGCTCTGTATAGTAAATACTGATGTAAAATACTCATTTAGTATCTCACCCATCTCTTGTGGTTCCACACATAGATGGCCTTGTTGATCTTTAAGGGGTTCTATTCTCTCCCCATTTACTCCTTTGACCTTAATATATTTGTAGAATCTCTTGGGATTCTCCTTAACCCTATTTGCCAGAACTATCTCATGTCCCCTTTTTGCCCTCCTGATTTCCCTCGAGTAAAGTTCTACTGTTCTTAAATTCCTTGAGAGATTCACTCAATCTCAGCTGTCTAGATGTGCCATATGCTTCCTTCTTTTTCTGGACCAGACCGTCAATTTCTGTAGTCATTCAGCATTCTCAACACCTACCAGCCTTTCCCTTCATACTAACAGGGACATACTGCCTCTGGACTCTTGTTATCTTATTTTTGAAGATCTCCCACTTTCCAACTGTCCCTTTACCTGCGAATAGCCTCTCCCAATCAATTTTTGAACGTTCTTTCCTAATATTGTCAAAATTGGCCTTACTCTAATTTAGAACTTTAACTTTTAGACCAGATCTATCTTTTTCTATAGCTATTTTAAAACTAATAGAATTATGGTAATTGGCCCCAAAGTGTTCCCCCACTGACACCTCAATTACTTGCCCTGCTTTTATTCCATGGAGAAGGTCAGGTTTTGCTCCTTCTCTAGTAGGTCCATCCACATGTTGAATAAGAAAATTTTCTTATACACACTTTTTAAAAAATCCTCTCAATCTAAGCCCTTAACACTATGGCAGTCCCAGTCTATGCTTGGAAAGTTAAAATCCCCTACCATTACAACCCTATCATTCTTTCAGAACTCCGTCTCTTCACAAATTTGCTTCTCAATTTCCTGCTGACTTTTGACAGGGGGCCGACAGTACGATCCCAAAAAGGTGATCATCCCTTTATTATTTTTCAGTTCCACCCAAATAACCTCAGTGGACATGCTCCCTGGAATATCCTTCCCAAGTACAGCCAAAATGAAATCCCTAACCAAAAACGCCACTCCCTCTCCTCTCTTGCCCCTCTCCCCCTCTCTGTCCTTCCTATACCATCTATACCCTGGAACATCAAGCTGCTAATCCTGCCCTTCCCCCATCCACATCTGTAAACACTATGGTATCCCAGTCCCACGTTCCCAACCATGCCGGGTTTATCTGCCTTACCTGTCATGCCTCTTGCATTGAAATAAATGTAGTTTAATTTATCAGTCTTACCTCATCCTCTGCTTTGCTCTTGCCTGCCTTGACTATTTAACTTGCTCCTCTTTTCAAAATATACCAGCCTCAAACTTTCTTTTCTCATTATCTCTCTGGTCCCATCCATTCCCCCATCCCACCCTTACTAGTTTAAAAGTCCTGAATAGCACTAGCAAATCTCCCCACCAGGATTTTGGGCCCTTCCAATTCAGGTACAACCTGTCCTTCTTATTCAGGTCATTTTTACCACAGGAGAGATTCCAAAAGATCCAAAAGTGTGAATCCCTTCACCTGCACTGGCTCCTCAGTCACGCATTCATCTGCTCTATCCTCCTATTCCTACTCTCACTAGCAATGGGCTGAATGGCCTTCCCCATCTGTAACTATCTTCAGCACAATTACTGCAACAGAAATGAAGAATCAAGAAGAGCGCGAGAAACAGCACGGTAAATCCGTGAACACATGTCAACAGTGGGATGGGTAGACAGAGTTGGACAACCACTTGTGAGTTCACTTAAACAAACTCTTAGAATTTCACATTGTGCCATTCACTCACTCCCTCGGTTGGGAGGCAGGTAACTACATTTTCCCACTGTGGATACTGATTCAGACAAGTTTCGCCGCTATCTAAAGCAAAGCAGTTGATGCCATGGGATAAGATAACTTCAGTACAGGCAGGTTGATTAGATGCCCACTTTGCCGCATACGCTGATATGGCAGTGATGTCAGTCAATAAACTGGTTAACAGATTGAAAAACAAAAGGAAACCTTCATGCAAAAAAAATTTGGAAAGGTGGAATGACTATCACTTCTAGTGAAGTCTCCTCCACCTGATTTCTAACTGACACCAGCACTCACCTGGTGTGGTAACTCCAATGTCATGTCCTATTCTGAGATGCAATTCACCTTGCTCTGGGGTTCTCCACTTATCTTTTTTCAAACTTTGACTGACTATCAGTCTCCCAGCTATCTCCTCACACTAGTAACTCAATGCAAACCTGGCAGCCTCCCTTGCTTCTTGCCTATAGCTGTTCCTGTGTACTTGTGAGAGCCACTGGGACTCACCAGCTATTCTTTCCTTACCATATGCCTCCATAAGCCATCGTGTCCAGTTCCGGTTTCTTCACTTACTGCTTCTTGGCACACCTATTCTCCAGGTTTTTATAAACACTTCATTCCTTCAACTTTTGTCAATAAGCCAAGAAAACGGAAGACTGGAACCACCTTAAAGTACCGCAGGACATAAAGAGGACCAGAGCCATACTGGCTAAAATCACTATGTTTCTTTGAATCCCAGTTTGTAATTGACAAATTTAGCACTGAGCCTGCGCAAGTGACAACTAAACCTCTCTCTGATCCTCTTGATCACATGGCTTACTTGAAGGTTGTCACCGATGAGGCAAGCGGCCTTAAATCAAACTACAGAGACAGACTGAAGCCATTGACAGCTCACACAAATTATTACACTGAGGCCTAAAGACCACCCTTTGAGCCTCCACGTTCAGGAACATGCTAGGAGTCTGCTATCAGTTATAACAATGATGTGGAGGAGCTGGTTTTGGACCAGGGTGGACAAAGTTTAAAAAAAAAATCACACAAACGCCAGGTTATAGTCCAATAGGTTTAATTGGAAGCAGTAGCTTTCGGAGCTCTGCTCCTTCATCAGGTAGTTGTGGAACAGGATAAGACACAGGATTTATTGCAAAAGATTACAGCGTCATGTAACTGAAATTATATTTTGAACAAACCGAGATTGCTGTTAACTCTTTCGTCTTTTAGAATGGCTTGCAGGTTTTGGTTCATTGATATGTAAATCCCAGAACTTTTTTTTAAGTCACATTCTCAAGGTAACTTTTATATAAAAAAAAGGTGACATCTCAGCTCAGACAATGCATTGAAGGTGTGAGGTTAGAGTCTGTCTGTATCCCAATCTTGAGTCAGACTGGTTCTATTTCCAAAATAGGAATTTATAAAATATTACATGATTGACTGCCTGCATTGAATGCCTGCAGATTGTGCACTTTCTTTTATTATAAAACCTTAAGTTGTCTCGAGAATGGGAGTTAAAAGAAGTTCTGGGATTTACACATTAATGAACCGAAACCTGCAACCCATTCTAAAAGACGAAAGACTTAACAGCAATCTCGGTTTGTTCAATATGTAACTTCAGTTACATGACGCTGTAATCTTTTGCTATAAATTCTGTGTGTTATGATCTTGTTCCACAGCTACCCAATGAAGGAGCAGCGCTCCAAAAGCTAATGCTTCCAAGTAAACCTATTGGACTATAACCTGGTGTTGTGTGATTTTTAAAATCTGTTATAATGCCCACAAACAAAAACAGAAATTGCTGAAAATCTCAGCAGGTCTGGCAGCATTTGTGGAGAGAAAGCTGAGTTAACAAGCACTGAGGCTCCCAAGCACTGAGGATGTCACCTAGACAGGGGACGAAACATTTGCAACACAAACTCACAGCTCGGCGAACATAACCACAACAACGAGCACCTGAGCGACAAATCTTCTCCCAAACTTTGAGCTGAGTTAACATTTTGAGTCCAGTGACGCTTCTTCAGAAGTGTTGTGAAGAAAAGTCCCCAGACTCGAGACGTTAACTCTGCTTCCTCTCCACATATACGGCCAGACTTTCTCCAGCGATTTCTGTTTTTGTTTCAGATTTCCAGCATCTGCAGTTCCCTGTTTAAGTTATAACATTCAATGTGGTCTTAATCGATACTGATGGAAAGGTGAATATTGGCCATGATACCAGGGGTGAACATCTCAGTCCTCTTTGAAATAGTGCCACATAATATTTTTTTGTCCAACTAAGAGGTTAGATGGGCATTTCAGTTTAATGTCTCATCCAAAAAGAAGTGTTACCTCCAACAGTGCAACACTCCCACAGTACTACAGTAAATTTCCAGACAGGCAGTAGTTGAAATCCAAATACTCCTTCCTTCAACAAATGTTTGATGGCGTTTCAAACTGTTAGCAATTGCAATCACTGAAATTGTCTGTAATTATATACTAAGAGGGATAACAGACAATTCATTTTGATTTTCTGATGAATACTGACAGCAAATTGGAAAAATTAAATCTTTTCTCAATTCAGGCATTTTATGAATTTTCACCTACGTAGTTGCATTTTCATTAATTCATTTGTTAGCTGTAATTAAACCATTCTTAAAGACTGCACATGTATAGGTGAGCTACAGGTTTGGCTTGTGTTACCGAAAAACAGATTTAAAAGGAAAAATTAAACTTTGGATGCTATTGGCTGACACATGAACTGGAGGAGGCCATTTTACCCTTTCTTGAGGCTGTTGCACATGAACAGGAGGAGGCAATTTTTTTTTTTACACAGAGCGAGGTAAATTAGCGAAGCCAACCATATTATGACAGGCATGGGGCAATATTGGGGTCAAATGAGCTTTTAATAAACTCAATTAACCCTTAAATTATTTATCTACATACAATGGATGCGCAGGTAATAGGCTAGACGATCCCTACTAGGTGTGCCCCCTCCCCAACCCCCACCAAAAATATACCCCGTGGAGACATGTAATATCCAACCCACCAATCTGTTCTGCAAGCCCTTGGAGTCTATTTAGCTTGCAATGCCCATTTGTTGCTTGCTTCCCAGA
The DNA here is from genome assembly GCF_020745735.1 of Hemiscyllium ocellatum. Taxonomy (NCBI): domain Eukaryota; kingdom Metazoa; phylum Chordata; class Chondrichthyes; order Orectolobiformes; family Hemiscylliidae; genus Hemiscyllium; species Hemiscyllium ocellatum. Next base: position 22,394,915 of record NC_083453.1, on the reverse strand, counting down.
TCTAAAGTTACAAGACTTATCTCATCATTCCATGGCTCCCACCTCATCTCTCTAAAGTTCCTTTAACCCTACTACCCTCTAAGATATCTGTGCTCCTCCAATTCCAGCTCCTGAGCATCCTGGTTTTAATTGCTCCCCTGCTGGCAGCCCGGAGCTTGGAATTCTTTCCCTAAACCTCTCCACATCCCTACCTCTAACTCTGCCTTTAAAGACATTCCTTGCAAGTTTACTCTTTGGCTAAACTCTTGATTACCTGTCCCAAAATCTCACACGGCTTGATGTCGAATAGCATCTAACAGGCACTTTGGTAGATGTGCCTCACAAATGCAAGTTATTGTGAAAAACACGTGCATTCGAAAGCTTTTGCACAGGTGCAGTCGAGTTTGCTCAGCAAGTGAAACTGACATCCTACCCAATATGCGAGTCAGTTCCACAGCACAGAGATCTCTTGGGCAATATTCCAATCCCATTCCTTCAAGCAATTCAATAACATAAATAAAGCATTCAAGGCAGCTAAGCTCTCACCCACCGCCCCCACACTTTGACAAGGATTGCAAAAGCATCCTATCAGTTAGAACAGATTCTTTTCTAGTTTGTGGTTTTAAGTACAGCTGCAAATTTAACTGGAGGTAAGGAAAAGCCAAAAAAAATGGACAGGAAAAGGGAAAACAGGGAGAAAAAGGAAGAAAATATGAAAGGAGACAAAAATGTTGCAAATAAAAAAGGGTGAGAAAAGAATTATGTACAAGGTTTTAAAACCAGTGTATTTAGGGAGCATGAAGATACATGGGTAAACAGCCAACTTTACATTATATAAAACTCACAAATTCACACACACACACGCAACAACTATGACACAGTGCACATAAATATTTACAGCATTGTCACTAACCAAACTCCAGATTTTGGCATTTCTGTTAAAAGACAAGTGGCAGAATGAGGTGATATAGTTACATCTACAAAATGCAGTAATTGTTTCAATCTCTTCTCTCTTTTCCATCTCTGAAAAGCATTGACATCAACTCTGCCTTCTGCTACCTCACCCAGGTAGCCATTCTCCCTCTGCAAACCTCACAGCAGACAAAACTTTTCACTTGGACAGAGACACAAGTGACAAGTGGTCATTACAAACACAATCCAATCAAACTGGTCTATTGACTTCAATCAAAAGGAACATTCCCTGGAGTTGTTCAGGGAGAGGTGGGCACTGCAGGGAGTGGAGTGCATCATTTCCCCCTCTAACTCTATTTTGATTTAGCCCTGCCCTCCCCTTCACTGTTTGATCACACAGCATTGCCCTTTGATGTGAAGGGCACTGCTTGTCACTGGACCACTTGGGTGTTTTCCTATCTTCCTGGTGGTGGAAATTGAATAAAGATTTGTGCACTATGTGTCTCTCACTGTGTCTCACACCTGCACACACACACCTGGGGAAAAAATAAGCACTCCCGCAGTTAGGCAGTAGTGTGGGGGTTTAAAAAAAATCAAAAGGAACATTAGTTCCAGGGAGAGGAAAACTGGTGGCTAATCCAACTGTCTTATATCCCTTCCAAAGTTGAAAGTTTTGCCCCACTTCAGCAGACCACATGACTGTAGATGGGATCACAGACAGGCCTGGATTTTATCCAAATCAAACAAAACACACAGACACCATTTCCACATTCCAGTTACAGGAGAGTGATCAGGAGATGGGTGCCTTAGCTGAATTTTCCTCTGCTTAATCCAGAGGGGTGAGCACAGATCAACAAAACAAAAAGGGGACTATAGTGATTGTGACAAGGTCAGCCAGCTGGACCTCACAGAATATGAGTTCCCTTATTGGGGCTGTTAATCAGGTCCAATCAGGGAGCCCTGGCTGACATAGAAAAAGGGTTAGTGTCAGAGATGCTGACACTCTGCCTGACTCAGAGGCAGTACTATAGTCAAGGACTGTTCATGTGTAAATAGAGGATGACTTGGTGATGGGATACCAGCCTCTGTGGAGTTATTTCAGGGACTTTCCTTGCTCAGTGAGCTTAGTATGACATACAGGTATTTATTTCTTTATTTAGCCAAAGGAAGTGATGATCAATTACTTTCCTTTAAAACACAAACTATGATTCAGAGGGTAGTATCCTTGCCTCTGTGTCAGAAGGTTCAAGTCTAACCCTATCACAGAACAGAGACTACAGCATAAACTTTAGATTGACACTTCAATTGAGTCTTGTGGGAGTGCTGCACTCTCAGAGAGACTGTCTTTTGGACAACGCATTAAACTGAGACATTTTCATCTGGCTGTAACAATCCTCTGGCACTATTTAAAGAACACAGAAATTAATCCTAATGCCCCAGCCAAGATTCATCCCTTAAACATGACTTAAACATTTAGAGTCATAGAGATGTGCAGCACGGATACAGACCCTTCGGTCCAACTCGTCCATGCCGACCAGATATCCTAACCTAATCTAGTCCCATTTTCCAGTACTCGGTCCTATCCCTCAACTTTTACTATTCCTATATAGTACCCATCCAGATGCCTTTTAAATGCTGTAATTGTACCTGCCTCCACCACCTTTTCTGGTAGCTTATTCCATACAAGCACCATCCTCTGCATGAAAACATTGACCCTTGGGTCCCTTCCCACCATAAACCTATGCCCTCTAGTTCTGAACTCTTTCACCCCACAGAAAAGACCTTCTCTATTTATCCTATCCATACCTCTCATGACTTTATCAACCTTTATAAGGTCACCCTCAGCCTCTGACACTCCAAGAAAAACAGCCCCAGCCTATTCAACCTCTCCCCATAGCTCAAATCCTCCAACCCTGGCAACATCTTGTCATTTTTTTTTCTGAATCCTTTCAAGTTTCACAACACCCTTCCAATAGGAGAAAGACCAGAATTGCACGCAATATTCCAAAAGTGGCCTAACCAATGTCCTGTACAGCCACAAAATGACCTCCCAACTCCTGTACTCGATACGCTGACAAATAAAGGAAAGCATACCAAACACCCTCTTCATTATCCTATATACCTGTGACTCCACTTTCAAGGAGCTATGAACCTGCACTCCAAGGTCTCTTTGTTCAGCAACACTCCCCAGGACCTTACCATTAAGTGTAAAAGTCTGCTGATTTGCCTTTCCAAAATGCTTATTATTTGCTATTTGTACAAGTAAACTGGCTGCTATGATTCCTAAATTAAAACAGGGACCATACTTTGAAAGAACTTCCATTACATATGAAGCACTTTGCAATGTCTTGAGGTCACACAAGACACAATATAAATGCAAGTTCTTACTTTCTTTCAACAAAGCACTGTCTGTCCTCATTTGGCTGGACTCGTCAGATTAAGTGGATTCCTGAAGAAGGGCTCATGCCCGAAACGTCGATTCTCCTGGCTCCTTGGATGCTGCCTGACCTGCTGCGCTTTTCCAGCAACACATTTTCAGCTTGTCAGATTAAGTCTCTACCAGCCAGTATTGGCAGTCGGGGCAAAGTAAATACTGAAAATATGTATGGAAAAGACCTTCCAATTATTCAGAGACTAAAATCCTAATCCTAATCCTAATTGTTCCCAGGCTGGATTGATGGGGAAAATGAATTAAGTTTGCAGGACAAAAGGAAGCAATTTTGCTTTGGGCTGTGCAGCCTCATAAGCTTCTTACTCTTCCTACTTCATCTGGCCCAGCAACCTAAGTTTCCATTCTTTTCTCCCTCATGTACTATCGAGCTTCCCCAATTCCTTTTTGGTAAACATTTTAAAATTAGCTGCATGATGATCTGATGGTGTAAGCAATTAACACACATCTCCTTCACTGTGGAATTTGGGGTTGCCAATAACCCTTGTGTACCTGCGGTAATCCCTTGGAACATGGATCACACATGCTCAAGGCAAGAGTCTGGGTAGGCGAAAGTGAGGACTGTAGATCCTTTTCCTGCTCCTCGGATGCTGCCTGACCTGCTGTGCTTTTCCAGCACCACTCTAATCTTGGCACAAATCTGCATGTGGAGCCTGTTAACGTGGGGAGGCTGTCGTGCGGCAGTTTCCATACCATCCTGGCTGACCAGGAAACTCTCCCGCTCTGACAGCCTGCCATAGGAGAATTAGAAGGATTTACTGATTGATCATCACTTGAACTACAGCTTCTGGTCCAGAGATACAGGCATTACCACTGTTCCAGAAGGTCTCTGACAAACCCAGACTGATGAGATGAAAATTCCCCTTTGCTTGCTACCTGTGGTTACGTTATGTTAGGATGAGATATGAAGGCTCAGTTCGGGCGCTTGAGAGTTACAAATTAGCCAGGAAAGACCTAAAGAAAGAGTTAAGAAGAGCCAGGAGGGACCATGAGAAGTTGTTGGTAGATAGGATCAAGGAAAACCATAAGGGTTTCTATAGGTATATCAGGAATAAAAGAATGACTAGAGTAATATTAGGGCCAATCAAGGATAGTAGCAGGAAGTTGTGCATGGAGTCAGTGGAGATAGGGGAAGTGCTAAATTAATACTTTTCATCAGTATTCATACTAGAAAAAGACAATGTTGCCAAGGAGAATATTGAGATACAGTCTACTAGACTAGATGGGATTGAGGTTCACAAGGAGGAGGTGATAGCAACTCTGGAAAGCGTAAAAATAGATAAGTCCTTTGGGCCAGATGGGATTTATCCTCGGATGCACTGGGAAGCCGGGGTGGGGGGATTGCCGAGCCTTTGGCTTTGATCTTTTTGTCGTCATTGTCTACAGGAATAGTGCCAGAAGACTGGAGGATGGCAAATGTTGTTCCCTTGTTCAAGAAGGGGAGTAGAGAAAACCCTGGTAACTATAGACCAGTGAGCCTTACTTCGGTTGTGGGTAAAGTGTTGGAAAAGGTTATAAGAGATAGGATTTTTAATCATCTAGAAAGGAATAAGTTGTTTAGGAATAGTCAACACAGTTTTGTGAAGGGGAGGCTGTGCCTCACAAACCTTACGGAGTTCTTTGAGAAGGTGACCAAACAGCTGGATGAGGGTAAAGCGTTAATGTGGTGTATATGGATTTCAGTAAGACATTTGATAAGGTTCCCCACGGTAGGCTATTGCACAAAATATGGAGGCATGGGATTGAGAATGATTTAGTGGTTTGGTTCAGAAATTGGCTGAAAGGTGGTTGATGGGAAATGTTCATCCTGGAGTTCAGTTCCTAGTGGTGTACCGCAAGGATTTGTTTTGGGTCTACTGCTGTTTGTCATTTTTTATAAATGACATGGATGAGGGCATGGAAGAATGGGTTGGTAAATTTGCGGATGGCACTAAGCTTGGTAGAGTTGTGGATAGTGCTGAAGGATGTTGGGGGTTACTGAGGGTCATAGATAAGCTGCAGAGCTGGGCTGAGAGGTGGCAAATGGAGTTTAATGTGGAGAAGTGTGAGGTGATTCACTTTGGAAGGAGCAACAGGAATCAAGAGTACTGGGCTAATGGTAAGGTTCTTGGTAGTGTTGCTGAGCAGAGGGATCTTGGTGTCCATGTACATTAATCCCTGAAAGTTGTCGCCTAGATTGATAGGGTTGTGAAGAAGGCATACGATGTCTTAGCTTTTATTGGTAGAGGAATTGAATTTCAGAACCATGAGGTTTTGCTGCAGCTGTACAAAACTCTGGTGCGGCCGCACGTGAAGTATTGTGTACAGTTCTGGTCACCGCATTATAGGAAGGATGTGGAAGCTTTGGAAAGGGTTCAGAGATTTACCAGGATGTTGCCTGGTATGGAGGGAAGATCTTCTGAGGAAAGGCTGAGAGACTTGAGGTTGTTTTCCTTGGAGAGGAGAAGGTTGACAGGTGACATAATTGAGACATAAGATAATCAGAGGATTAGATAGGGTGGACAGTGAGAGTCTTTATGGGTGGCACGGTGGCACAGTGGTTAGCACTGCTGTCTCACAGCGCCTGAGACCCGGGTTCAATTCCCGACTCAGGCGACTGACTGTGTGGAGTTTGCACGTTCTCCCCGTGTCTGCGTGGGTTTCCTCCGGGTGCTCCAGTTTCCTCCCACAGTCCAAAGATGTGCGGGTCAGGTGAATTGGCCATGCTAAATTGCCCGTAGTGTTAGGTAGGGGTAAATGTAGGGTATGGGTGGGTTGCGCTTCGGCGGGTTGGTGTGGACTTCCACACTAAGTAATCTAATCTGATGGCTAGCACAAGGGGGCACAGCTTTAAATTGAGAGGTGATAGTTATAGGACAGATGTCAGAGGTAGTTTCTTTACTCAGAGAGTAGTAGGGGCGTGGTATACTGTCTGCAACAGTAGTAGACTTTCCAACTTTAAGGGCATTTAAATGGTGATTGGATAGACAAATGGATGAAAATGAGTAGTGCAGGTTAGATGGGCTTCAGATTGGTTACACAGGTCAACGCAACATTGAGGGCCAAAAGGCCTGTACTGTGCAAGACATGGGCTTAAAGCATAAAATTAATGTGATGTTCCCTTATTCCATGAGGCCACACACTGCCTGGTGTGGAGAATGGAATTATTGTCCTGGTGCAATAGGGGTTTCAGCACTGTCAACATCCAATGTGGCAATGTAAATTTCACAAAGACTTTTAAAATGACAATCACGCCCTCAATTTAAAAAAATACTATTTTGTATCCAGCAAACACAAAACCAGCAACATCTGCATCAACTGTATGCAGATCAAACTGTTAAAAGTAACCACATAATAGCGTACAATGGAACTGTGTGGCTGTAATGTGGGTGATCCAAAGGCTATTTTGAGGGTCACAACTGCTGCCAGAATTGTAATTTTAAATAATTTCCAAGAAATGGAGGAAAAAAAGCATAAGACAGACAGGCTGGGCTGAATGTCCTTCTCCTGTGCTGTATAATCCTGCGGTGCTCTTTAGCATAATGTTGTTTAAGTTCACTTCAGGTAAGAAAATAGAAACAAATTTTCATGTTAAACCCTAAAACCAATGTATCTAATTCTCAGCCAATACAATTTAATGGAGCGAAGCAACTTCATTTCTTCACTGTCCAACATTGCTAAAGTTGATATATTTCATTTGTCTACAGACTCAAGCCTATTACAGAAAAGCCAAACATCATCCTCCTGTGGATTTTTATCCAAGCAGGCCTCTCCCTATAAAATGGAACATACAGTCAAAGACATGCTTTCTATGATACCTTTCACAACTTTAGGACAACTTAAGGCACTTACAGCCATAAAAATACTCTTGAAATGTAGGCACTCTTATAATGCAGGAAGGAAAGCCACTTTATATTTAGCAAGCTCCCACAAACAGTAATGTGATAGTAACTAAACAATTATTTTTAAGTTATATTGCTAGAGAGATAAATGTTGGTCAGGACATCAGGAGAACTCCCCTGCAATCAAAATAGTGCCACTTTATATCTACCTGAAGGGACAGTTTAATGTTGCATCTGAAAAATAGCAACCCCCCCCACCCCCCACAGTGCAGTACTCCCTTGTTCTGCAATGGATTATTTTATTAAATCTCTGGGAGTTTGAATCAGATTTCTTCTCAGGACTTAGAGGCAAGAACAATAACAAGCTCAGCACATACTCCATTTGTGCACGTAGAGTCATAGAAATGTACAGCATGGAAACAGATCCCTCGGTCCAACTCGTCCATACTGACTAGGTGTCCCAACCTAATCTAGGCCCACTTGCCAGCATTTAGCCCATATCCCTCCAAACCCTTCCTATTCATATACCCATCCAGATGCCTTTTAAATGCTGTAATTGTATCAGCCTCCACCACTTCCTCTGGCAGCTCATTCCATACACATACCACCCTCTACGTGAAAAAGTTGCCCCTTAGGTCTCTTCTATCTTTCCCCTCTCACCCTAAACCTATGTCCTCTAATTCTGGACTCACACAACCCAGGGAAAAGAATTTGTCTATTTATCCTATCCATGCCCCGATGATTTTATAAACCTCTATAAGGTCACCCCTCAGCCTCCGACGCTCCAGGGGAAACAGCCCCAGCCTATTCAGCCTCTCCCTATAGCTCAAACCCTATGGCAACATTCTTAGAAATCTTTTCTGAACTCTTTCAAGTTTCATAACATCCTTCCAATAGGAAGGAGACCAGAATTGCACGCAGTACTCCAAAAGTGGCCTAACCAATGCATGTAGCAGAACAGCAATTATTATGGTCTAACCCCTCATTCAGCATAAACTATCATCAAGTTCTTGCTATATTGCTATGTTTATCCACAAGGCAAACAATGTAACAATACAATACAAAAAGACAAAACTCTTAGTTGTGCTTCACTTCATTCCCTAGTGGAAGCAGATATTAATATTTACCATTGTTGAATGTGCTCTGCTCTGTAAAATGAGATTCAACAAAAGGTGGTTTCAGACACGCCAATACTAACTATGGCAGATTTCCCCTGGTCACTTAAAATTCACTTAGGATTTCATGAGAACTAACACAGTGGAAATCAGCCCACCATGTTCACAATGTGACTAAGGCACAGCAACCAAAAGAAAATCTTCCCCATGCACCAGAAACCACTTGGTTATAGACAATGAAGCACATTCCAGCAAGCATAGCTGAAGTGAAAGAGCATCTTTGACCATCTCAGCTCACATCTGTAATCCATTCTTAAGTGTAAAGGACAGACTCAAATTGGGGGCAATTTTAACCTTATTTGCTCATTCGGAATGTGATGGGAACAGATGTAATCCTGATTACACCCATCCAGTATCACTGTCCATAATGGATGGGGTCAGAAACTGCATCCCATGTGATCCCATAGATTTCCTGCTTCTCAATCTAGGTTAAAATTGCTCCATGCGAACTAATGCACAGTGTAACAAAGCAGCAATCTTCTCAAATAGTTTAAGCATACTTGTAGACAGATAGCAAAGTATAGAATCATTGATCCTTCCTCCATATTCTCCTTAATAGCACCATGGAAATAGGGGGGCGGGGTCTTTTTTTAATCAGTTTTCCATCTTTTTGATTGGTACTGAGCCACGAATTCAGTGAGTGATTATTTCCATCCTGCAGGATGATTGATATAGAAATTGTGGCATAAAAATCCCTAATCACCAAGAGTATCTTACCCAATTTAGTTGAACCAAAAGACAAAACTCACAAATTCAGATTTGGCCTCAATATAAATTTCAAGAACAAAACCTGATGTTCATTTTGTCATCATCAACTCTCATGAACGCCAGATCCCAGCTACCTCAGCCCCATTTCCTGCTGGTCTCTCTGACATTCAGCCACTCCCCCCACCCCCAGCTGAATCCCAAATTTATTTTGGTCAGTTCTGTAAAAGGACCTCTCCACACTGGAACTATGTCAGTTCTCACAAAGACACCAATAACCTTTCCCCTGCTGATTTCAGAACAGTTCCAATGTTGCTGTTGCCAGGGCTCTTAAGCTACACCGTTTATAATATCACTCACTCAATAAAAGCAATTAAAACTATCTTTTTTGTCAACAGCAACCTGGAAAGAGGAGGCCATGCAGCCCTTTGTACCTGTTTCACCGCTTCAATTAGATCATGATTGATCTGATTCCTAATTCTGCTTAACCGCCTTGGTTCCACATCACCGAATGCCCTTACCGAACAGAAATCAATCAATCAATCTCAGTTTTGGGAGGTAGACGGAAACAGTTCCAGATTCCCATTCCCCTTTGTGTGTGAAGACGTGCTCCCAGAGCACCCCCCGCCGCGCTCGAATTTCTCTTCTGAAGATTTCCCCCCTCCACCAAAAAAAAGGGGAACGGGTACATTGAAAGAAACCGTCAAATTCTTTTATTATTTTTACACACCTTAGTTAGATCATCCTTAAATCTTCTATACTCGAGGGAATAACAATATTTCAATACCAGTAAAATGTATATTCCCAGAAATGTACAAACGCTGTTTATTCATTATTCCTTTAACAACCTTCGGTGCAAACCCTGGTGCTGAGAATCGTGCCTCATCGGGGATATGTGAGCAGAATGTACTATCTCAGCATTTATGCTCACTGTACCTGGTCTGGTCCCTGGAAACAGATCCTGCACAATGGGCTCTCGGTGCTGCTGAGAGACACCGAGTCCATCCCCGTCTGGAGGGGCGCATTCCTCTCCTTCTCTTCCTGTCCCCCTCCAGCTCCGGCACCTTCCGTCCCGTAACAATCCTCGTCGGCCTGGGACGAGCAATTGGGGAACGGAGGCCAGCCGCATCCCGAACCGGCCAGCCGCCCTCCTCCTCCTCCTCCTCCTTCCTCTTCTCCTTCCCTCCTCTGGCCCGTTTCTAAATCCTGCTCGCTCCTTTGCATCGTAAAAGATCTCATCAAAACCAGCACTTTTAGGTCATTGAAAACCATGCGGATGTGATACTTAAACATCATTTACATCTGGTGTTTGCACTAAATCAGATGCAAAACAACAAAAAAAAGTCGATTATCGATCACTGCTAAAATAAAAAAGAAACGTTTAAAAAGCCTGGCAACAAAATTCCTCGGCTGAGCATTGAATTGGTGCTGCGGAAGAAATTGCCGGTGCCATTGTGGGAGCGCGTCCCATTGTCCGCGGCTTATCCCGAGGAGAGGGCGCCGCTCTCTTCTCCCGCGCCGCTCAACGCCATCCCGCTCCTCCCCAGCACCAGGCGCCGCCCGCCGGCTTCTTTCATCTTTTCTCGCCACATTCCCCAACCCGCGCACGTCTAAACCCGACGTGTGCGCGTCTCAAAGCAGCCAGAGCCCTGCCTTCATCTCCTGAGAGCAAGCAGGAGCCAGGCCCGCCCTCCCGCTGCCCCCTTTTTGCACTTGTTTGAGATCACCCAGCTGAACACCTCTTCCTCCCAGGGTTACTACCTTCTATTACATATTTATTTGGCATTTTATCCGCCCTCCTCCCACACACCATTGAAATTTAGCAGCTGCACGTTGACGTCGTCCACGTGTGACTTTCCCGCGGAAACAGCTTCCTACTCCGTTTTAATGGATTGAATTGGACAGCGGTTGCCCGGGAATCACATCTGCTTCCCAAGGCCTTATATTTTCCAGCTTCCGCGTTGTTTTTGACGGCAGTCTTCGACTTACTGTCCTAAAAACTTACCTCTTTGGTAACTTTGGCCTTTGAGGAGAAAGTGAGGTCTGCAGATGCTGGAGTATCAGCTGAAAATGTGTTGCTGGAAAAGCACAGCAGGTCAGGCAGCATCCAAGGAGCAGGAGAATCGACGTTTCGGGCATAACCCTGATGAAGGGCTTATGCCCGAAACGTTGATTCTCCTGCTCCTTGGATGCTGGAAAAGCACAGCAGGTCAGGCAGCATCCAAGGAACAGGAAATTAGACGTTTCGGGCATAAGCCCTTCTTCAGGGTTATGCCCAAAACGTCAAACTTTATGTTCCTTGGATGCTGCCTGACCTGCTGTGCTTTCCCAGCAACACATTTTTAAATTTGGCCTTTGCTCACCTGTCCGGCTGTGACTCTGTCAAATTTTGTTTAATAATCAGTCCGTGAAGCACCTTACGCGTTTCTTGAGGCTACTGTATAAAAGCAAGTTGTTGGAAATTCCAACTGGTCTCATCCCGACAGGATGCCGCCTACAGACACCATCAACTCCTCAAGGTCAATGCTGAACAAAATCAATACTGCTCCCATCAGTTTCCTAATAAGTAGATTTGGTTGAAATACTCTTTTGTGGACCATCACCTCTAGGGAAGAGTATAGTACAGCAAAATCAAATATTTCCAAAGCAGTTGGGTCTGAGGATTGGGGTTTACAGATTCTGACCAGCAGTGGCTTTGGAGCTTTACTGCATAAAACAGCTTAGTCAAGTAAAATATCACAGCCAGCAGCTCATTGCAGTGCAACATAACTTTGTGATCTAGCTCTTGAAAACTTCAAAGTCTGGCCCAGAAACAAAAGCAGAAATTGTTTGAAAGACTCAACAGGTCTGGCAGCATCTGTGGAGAGAGGTTAGAGTTCATGTTTCAGATTCAGTGACCCTTCCTCAGAGTCCAGTATAGATGCATTTAAAGAGAAAACTCGACAGGCATAAGAGGGAGAAGGGAATCGTGGGTTAGAATGGTTAATTTAGATTAGGGAATATGGGAGATGGCTGGAGTGAAGAATCAAACACATCTGTTGGACTGAATGGCTTGTCTCTGTACCATGTATCCTATGTAATTATAAAATATTCATGGTGTGTTTGTGTTATCTCTCCAGCTGGAATACCAACAATGTGCAGGAATAATTTATGCATTTGTACTTTCAACACAGTTTTATATCAGGAATTTTCCTGGCACTTCCCACAATGTTCTATCCACTGAAACAGCCCCTGTGAAGACTGTAGTGATTGTAATGAGGTCAGCCAGGTGGACCTCATAGAATATGAGTTTTCTGACTTGCGCTATGAATCTGATCCAATCAGGGAGCCCTGGCTGACAGGTAAGAACAGGAGTATCAGACATCCTGTTCATTGTGAGAGCTGGTTCTGAGGGAGCTGGATCAGTGTCAAGTACTATGCATGTGTAGATAAAGGGTGACTTGGTGACAGTAAACTGGCCTCTGTGGAGTTATTTCAGGGACAATATGACCTCACTGACCAAATAACACGTTATCCAGGGGTAGATTTCAGTCATCAGCATTCCATGCACAATGGATATGTAGGCAGCCTAAAAATGGCAAGTTGTTTTCTGCCACACTGAAATTGTTTAATTTCTCTTTGAACTATTAAGACCATAAGACATAGGAGTGGAAGTAAGGCCATTTGGCCCATCGAGTCCACTCCGCCATTCAATCATGGCTGATGAGCATTTCAACTCCACTTACCCGCATTCTCCCCGTAGCCCTTAATTCCTTGTGACATCAAGAATTTATCAATCTCTGCCTTGAAGACATTTAGCGTCCCAGCCTCCACTGCACTCCGCGGCAATGAATTCCACAGGCCCACCATTCTCTGGCTGAAGAAATGTCTCTGCATTTCTGTTCTGAATTTACCCCCTCTAATTCTAAGGCTGTGTTCCTTGCCTAACGGAAACAATTTCCTAGCGTCCACCCTTTCCAAACCATCTATTATCTTGTAAGTTTCTATTAGGTCTCCCCTTAATCTTCTAAACTCCAATGAATACAATCCCAGGATCCTCAGCTGTTCCTCGTATGATAGACCTACCATTCCAGGGATCATCCGTGTGAATCTCTGCTGGACACGCTCCAGTGCCAGTATGTCCTTCCTGAGGTGTGGGGACCAAAACTGGACACAGTACTCCAAATGGGGCCTAACCAGAGCTTTATAAAGTCTCAGTAGCACAACAGTGCTTTTATATTCCAACCCTCTTGAGATAAATGACAACATTGCATTCGCTTTCTTAATCACGGACTCAACCTGCATGTTTACCTTTAGAGAGTCCTCGACTAGCGTTCCCAGATCCCTTTATACTTTGGTATTGTACTTTGTACTTTGTATTCTGATCTGTCAGCACAGTGGCTCAGTAAGGGTGGCACGGTGGCTCTGTGAGGGCGGCACAGGGTTCAGTGGTTAGCACTGCTGCCTCACAGCACCAAGGACCCAGGTTCAATTCCAGCCTCGGGTGATTGTCTGTGTGGAGTTTGCACATTCTCCCCGTGTCTGCGTGGTGTTCTGGTTTCCTCCCACAGTCACAAAGATGTGCAGGTCAACTGATTTAGCCATACAAAATTGCCCATAGTGTTAGGTGCATTAGTCAGAGGGAAGTGGGTCTGGGTGGGTTCCTCTTCAGAGGGTTGGTGTGGACTGGTTGGGCTAAAGGGCCTGTTTCCACACTGTAGAGAATCTGTGGTTGTCTTCTTGCACACTGCACAAGCAACCTTTCTTTATTGACAACACGTGAACATGTTTGCACAGTTGGATATACTGTCACAATTTAAGAAGATTTGTAGTAATTTTGAAATGAAATGACATTGATCCTGAAGTTCATTGTGCATTTCCTTGAAGCCATTAGAGAAGGAAATCAGAAGTTATGGAAAATAAAAAGTTAAAAATCACACAACACCAAGTTATAGCCCACCAGGTTTAATTGGAAGCACTAGCTTTCGGAGCACCGCTCCTTCATCAGGTGATAGTGTCCACAACTAACTGATGAAGGAGCGTCGCTCCGAAAGCTAATGCTTCCAATTAAACCTGTTGGACTATAACCTGGTGTTGTGCGATTTTTAACTTTGTACACCCCAGTCCAACACCGGCATCTCCAAATCATGGAAAATAAAAGGCTGCTGGTTGGTCAATACTATTGTCAAAGTCAAATTTTTTCCTTTAATGAAATACTTACGTCAATATCTCCTCTTTCATGACATCAGGTCATCCCAAAGCCCTTTACAACCAATTACATACTTTTGAAGTGTGGCCACTGTCATATTATAGGAAATTCAGCAATCTATTTGCACATAGCAAGTTCCCAAAAACAACAATGAGATAAATGATAAAGTCATCTGTTTTTAATGATGTTTGAAGTATTGTGTCTTTTGAAAGATAGTATTTCAAACAATAATTTTTCACTTACCAGAGGGCATGTCAACTTACATATAATGTGGATTTTTAGTCTCGCAGAAGAGACTAAATGCAAGCATCAAAGCAATGACTCTTCCACAGAATCATTGGTCATGGGTTCCTCGCCCTATCCCTAGTGCAGAAGTACATTTTAAACTCCCATTCTCTGTACATGTGGAATCAGCACCTTTTCCATTATTGAGTCAGCAATTCAAGACTGCTCAAATTCTCTGCAGCCTAAACTGAGAGGGATCAACTTTCTTTATAATAATGAGTCGATATGTAGAAAGGAGATAGTGTTCAAGGGACCTGCAGTCTCACTAAATCACCTTTCTGTGAGGCTTTCCGCAGCCTTTCTCTCTCTGAGCTACTCTGCATACATCATTGTGTGACTTTGTTACAATATGTTCTTCTGTTAGAATCAAAAGGCCTAAGACTCAGATAACTCACTGACAGAGCATCCAGCTTCTGAAGATCTTTCTTCCATAGATCCATGGACTTTGTGCCGATACACCTCTGATTTGTGGGACACATGGTGATGCTCCTGGAGCTATTACTCAGTTCAAGATCCCTTGCACGATAAGGGATGGCATGGATTCTGCTGCTAATCCTGCCATCTGCCACACATTTTCGTACTTTCCTTATATTGCCTTCAGGTAGATCTGATATTACTCATCTTTTCATTGATAGGAATTTTAAGAACAGAGTCTAAAGGCTCAACAGTCAGTGTCTAACATCTCCAAAGCTTCCACTCAGGTATATCCTGGTCGTAGCATACTGGTAATGGTACTGGTCTAGAAATCCAGCACACATACATCCCCCACACCCACCCTCCCACCCCACCCCAGACCAGGACATGGGTTCAAATCTCACTATGGCAGATGGTGAAATTTAAATTCAATTTTTAAAAAATGTAATGGTTATTGCAGAAGCTCATCTGATTCAGTAATGTCTTTTAGGGAAGGAAATCGGAGAACCTTACCTGGTCTGGCCCACATGTGAGTCCAGACAGGAATGTGGTTGATTCTTAACTGCACTCGATGCAATAAATGCTGGCCTAGTTCGTGACACCCATTTCCTGCGAACGAATATTAAAGAAAAGGTCAGGTTCTGCAGACAGGGTCAGATATTTAAGCTCTAATTCTGATTCCCTGGCTCTCTTTTTCCCTTTGTCTCTCTCCTTTTCTTTTATGCTTCTGCCTTTAGTGGAGACAAAAAGAATGGAATTTCCTGCACTCCATGTTTTTCTGCCTGTGAAGCTCATGGAATGGTATGAAAAAGAAGTGGAAACGTTTTTCTTCTTTAAGCGGGAACACTTAATCAGCACTAAGTAGTTGTGGATGAAGGCCACCCCCAATTTGCCATCTGCTACAGCATTAGTTAAATTAATTGCTTGGATTTGTTTTATCCCTTCCTTCTGTGGCTTGACTATCTTGGGAATTGTGTACAACCCTTTCCTGAGGGAAAAAAAAATGCTAGATATGATCGATTATGACCTGTTGAATTTGAGAACTCATAACGGGTTCACATAGGATTCACATGTCATGCATTCAGTGAAGGGCCACTGGTCCATTACATTGAAAGCTTCTACATGCATGGCAAGACAGAACATTTACTGTACAACCCCTTGAAGACAACGTCCCATAGTTATCAAAAGAAATATAGTTGGTGTATGTTGGTAGTTGTAGCCAATGCTGGCTGTTGACCATTCTTGCCTGCATCCTCTGATGTAAGCAAGACTAGCTGAGATTGATTGTTTCCACAGAAATCTCTGCAAGCACAAGTCCTCTGCCAGAGTGAAGTATTGAACCTCTGTCTGTAGATATAGGTATGTGCATATTAATGAGAGTCCAAAACATATCTATTGTACAACTGGCCAGTTGACATCCTGCCACAAAATTCAGATTCTCACTGGGACATCACAAACTGTCCAGCGACCAGGCCTCTTGTGATTTGTACAGCAGTATATCTTGCCAATGCTGGATTTGCCCTTGGAGTGTTTGACCCCGACACTACAAAGAAAGAAAATCAAAAGTGTCACCCTATCTTGATCAGCATGAAATGTCACCAGAAATATCTAAGAAAAATGGCTTTGAATGCTCAATGAAAGATACTTGGTGCTGTCAAACAGCCAAATTAAATTGTGTTCCAAGCACTGCTGGAGAGATTCAAAAGAGCAGCTTTTTCTACGCTAGCCTCCCTTGCAGCTGCTGTGATGAGATTACCCATTTTGTACCATATTATGGTCAATCTTGTTCTGTGAACTCAGACCTCATGGGACCCAGGCTGCGAATAAGACTGTCTGGTTCCATTTCATTTAGGACCTCAGTGAGCTGATCGGGAGAGACTTTTGTCTTCGTTGTTACAAGTGATTGGATCTCAGGTCCTAGAAGGGTAAAGAGCTTTAGCTCATTGCGCCTTGACAGCAACTTGCTGAAGGATCACCTCATTCTCAAGTTATAATTACATGGGAGATATGATTCAGCATCTGAGGTCTCAAGATTTATTTTGAAATTTTGTCTTCCGGCCAATGGTCATAAATCATGGGCTACTGCCAAAATTGGGAAAGCTATCTTACAGACTCATCAAGCAGCAGCTTGATAAAGTCATATTCACAGATAAAGATCTTATGTCCTATGTATCTGCTGCCCTTGTTCTTTTAGATGGTAATGGTTTGGAAAGTGCTGTCTAAGGAGCCTTAGTGAATTTCTGCAGTACATTGTGTAGTTGGTAGACGGTAGACATTGTTGGTATTGTGTGTCAATAGAGAAGGTTTGTGGATGTGGCACTTAAAGCTCAAAAAGGAGGTTGGAAAGTGTTTTCACACAATGACTCATTAGAATTATATCATGACTAGTGTTCTTGAAGCCAAAGCTGTCACAGAATTTAAGCAAGAATTGAAGAAACCTGTGAGAAAGATCAAAGCATAAAATGAAATACAAGGAAAGAGCAAGGAATGAGATTGGCATAGATAACTCCGATGGGCTGAATGATCAATGAACTACAGAAGCCATGGTCCTTTTTTCTTTATATTCATTCATATGATGTGAACATTGCTGGCTGGGCAGCTGTTTGTTGCCCATCCCTAATTGACAAGGTGGTGGTGAGCTGCTGTCTTGAACTACTGAAATTTATTTGTGATGCTCAGAGAATTCCAGGAGTTTGACCCAGCAACAGTTAGGAACAGCAATATAGTTCTAAGTCAGGACGGTAAGTGGCTTGGAGGGAAACTTGCAGGTGGTGGTGTTCCTATGTATCTGCTGCCCTTGTTCTTTTAGATGGTAATGGTTTGGAAAGTGCTGTCTAAGGAGCCTTAGTGAATTTCTACAGTACATTGTGTAGTTGGTAGACATTGCTGGTATTGTGTGTCAATAGTGAAGGGAGTGAAGGTTTTTGGATGTGGTGCCAATGGGAGATTCAGTGATGATAATGCTGTTGAATGTTAAGGAGAGATTATTAGATTCTCTGTTCTTGGAGATAGTCATCACCTAGCATTTGTGTGGTGTGAATGTTAATTGCCACCTATCAGCCCAAACTGGACATTGTCTAGGTCTTGCTGCATATGGACATAGACTGCCTCAGAAGCTGAAGGGTGGCAAATGGTGCTGAACATTGTGCAATCATCAGTGAACATTCCGCCCCCATTTCTACCCTTATGCTACCCAGCCATTCTTGGTGTTGACATTGATGTTCCTCAGCCAGAGTATATTCTGTGCCCTTACCACTCTGAGTGCTTTTTCTAAGTGGTTTTCAAAATGGAGGAGCACTGTTTCATCAGCCAAGGTTAGTATCAGTGATAACTCTCAGGGCACCTCCTTCCTGTCTTTATATTACTGTAACCCCACCTCTGGTAGATACATCCTGCCAGTGGGACAAGGCATACCATGGGGTGGCAATGGTTTTGTTTGGAACTTTATCTGTGAATGTGACTTTATTAAGCTGCTGCTTGATTAGTCTGTAGGACAGCTTTCCCAATTTTGGCACTGGCCTCAGATGCTCATAAGGAGGACTTTGCAGAATTGAAAGGTCTGTGTTTGCATTGTCATTTCTGGTGCCTCAAATAGTGCTGGTAGTTTGTCCATTTCATTCTGTTTTTTTTAGACATCATAGGAGTCTGACCCAATTAAGTGGCTTGCTGCACCATTTCAGAGGGCAATTAAGTGTCAAACACATTGCTTTGGGGTCTGGAGTCATATGTAGGCCAGATCAGGTAAGGACAACACATTTTCTTCCCTCAAGGACAGTAGTGATTCAGAAGGGTTTTTACAACTGTTGACAAAAGGTTAGCTGCTATTGATTAGCTTTTAATTTCAGATATTTTAATTAATCCAATTTCAATTTGGATTCATGTCCCCAGAGCATTATCCTGGATTACTAGTCAAATGACATTACCACTGTCTTTCCTTATGTGAAGAAGAATTGTTCTCCTAGTGTCCTGGCTAAGCTTCCTCTCTCAGCCAACTCACTCAAAAAGTAGATTGACTACCATTCTTTTCATTGTTGACTGATATATTTGCCTTAAAAAAAAAGGTAGCCACTGTAATTCCAAACAATTGTATATGAAGTACCTTGCCACATTTCTGAATGGGACATTATATAACTGCCAAATTCTTTACCCCATGACCTTCAGCATTCAGTTCCGTCACTCTTATTGCACAGTGGCAGCAGTGACTACCATCTATAAACCACCCTACAGGAACTCATGGAAGCTCCTTTAACAGCACCTTCCAAAAAGGCCTGGGACAGGGAAGTACATCAGTACCCAATAGCTGCGCAACCTGCTGAGCTCACATTGGGAGCATTGCCACTGTGCTTGGGTTGGGGCAGAGCTGGGGACATGGGACATGAGCAACTTTGGGGCCTGTGATTTCAGTCCCTGCTCTAGCTTTCAAACTCAAAACCTCTTCCACCTGGAAAGACCAGGGCAGCAGATGCATAGGGACACTGTCAGTTGCAAATCCCCCTCTGAGCTACACACTAGCCTGACTAGGAACTATATTGGGAGAAAGCGAGGACTGCAGATGCTGGAGATCAGAGTCAAAACGTGTGGTGCTGGAAAAGCACAGCAGGTGAGGCAGCATCTGAGGAGCAGGAGAGTCAATGTTTTGGGCATAAACCCTTTATCAGGAATGTGGCGGGGGGATGTGGTGTGCCCAAGGGAGCTGAAGGATAAATAGGAGGGGGTGAGATGGGGCTGGGAGGGACAGTAGCTAGGAAGGCAATAGGTGGAAGCAGGTGGGGGGTAATGGTGATAGGTCGGAGCAGAGGGTGGAGCAGATGGATGGAAAGGAAGATGGACAGGTGGGAGAAGTTCAAGAGAGTGGTGCCGAGTGTGAGGTTTGGACCTGGGATAAGGTGGTGGGGGGGAAGATGAGGAAACTGGTGAAATCGACATTGATGCCGTGTGGTTTGAGGGTCCCGAGGCAGAAGACGAGCTGTTCTTCCTCCAGTTGTCAGTGGCTTGGATTTGGTGGTGGAGGAGGCCCAGGACTTGCATGTCCTTGGCAGAGTGGGAGGGGGAGTTGAAGTGGTTGGGTTGGGGTTGTTTGGTGCGTGTGTCCTGGAGATGGTCTCTGAAACATTTCGCAAGTTGGTGTCCTGTCTCCCCAATGTAGAGGAGACCACATCGAGAGCAACAAACACAGTAGATGAGGTGTTGAGATGTGCAGGAAAATCTCTGCTGGATGTGGGAGGATCCTTTAGGGCCTTGGACAGAGATGAGTGGGGTGGTGTGGGTGCAGATTTTACACCTCTTGCAGGGGCAAGGGAAGATGACAGGAGTTGACGGTGGGTTGGTGGGGTGGGGGAGGGCGGTGCATGGACCTAAGGAGGGTGTCGTGGAGGGAATGGTCTCTGCGGAATGCTGATAGGGGTGGGGAGGGAAATATATCTCTGGTGGTGGGGTCTGACTGGAGGTGGCAGAAATAGTAGAAAATGATGCATTGTATCCAGAGATTGCTGGCATGGAAGGTGAGGAACGGGGTGGGGGTTCTATCCTTGTTGAGGTTGGAGGGGTGGGGTTCAAGGACGAGGTGCGCGAAGTGGAGGAGATGCGCTGGAGGGCGTTGTTGACCACACGGGAGGTGAAATTGTGGTCCTTGAAGTGGGAGGCCACCTGGGATGTTCTGGAGTGGAATTGGTCCTCCTAGGAGCAGATGCGGTGGTGGAGGTGGAGAAATTTGGAGTCGGGGATAGCATTTTTAACAGGAGGGGAGGTGGGAAGAGGTGTAGTCCAGGTAGCTGTGGGAGTCGGTGGGTTTGAAGTAGATGTCTGTGCTAAGTCGGTTGCTGGAAATGGAGATGGAGAGGTCCAGGAAGGGGAGGGAGGTATCTGAGATGGTCCAGGTAAACTTGAGGTCAGGGTGGAAGGTGTTCATGAAGTTGATGAACTGTTCAACCTCCCCATGGGAGCATGAGGTGGCACCGATACAGTCATCAGTGTAGCAGAGGAAAAGGTGGTGAATGAGATGGACTGTTCCATGTACCCAATGAAGAAGCAGGCATAGCTGGGGCTCATGCAGGTGCCCATGGCTACCCTTTTGGTCTGAGAGAAGCGTGAGGATTAGAAGGTGAAGTTGTCGAGGTTGAGGACCAGTTCAGCTAATTGAATGAGTGTGTTGGTGGAGGGGTACTATTTGGGTCGGCGGGAGATGAAGAAACAGGGTGGGGGAGTTGGAGGCCATTGTCATGGCGGATGGACATGTACAGGGACTGGATATTCATTTAAAGATGAGGTATTGGAGACTGGGAAACCAAAAGACACAGAGGAGGTGGATGGCGTGGGTGGCCATTCCTTTATTGTTGCTGGGTCAAATCCTGAAATGCTATTCTTAACAGCACTATGGAAGTATCTCACCAGATACACTGCAGTGATTCAAGAAGGCAGCTCTCAGACTTCTCAAAGATAATTGGAAATGGGCTACAAATTCTGCCCTTGAGCGATGTTTGTGTGAATAAAAAAAGACAAATCAAGAAAATTCAAGATTGGGTGGAGGAGCAGAGGATACCTTTTGGGACATGGCACTGCTGACCATCTCAGATGTGGTGTAGAGCTAGGGCATGGAGGATGTGGGTGAAGATTTTGAAGTCAATATGCTGGAAGGCAGGGAACCGATGAAAGTTGATGATGCGTTATGTGGCTGACCCATGGTGTTATTGGCCTGCTCATGATGCCAAGCTCGACTGGTTCTCCTCCAAAAACTCTTTGCGAAGCATATTCTCTTCTTCAAAGCTGGACGCAATGTATATTTCTAACTAGGCCTTACTAATCACAGCTGGTATCTCAAAGAAGTGGAGAAGTACTACCAGCAATTGCTTTGCAAAATCCTCCAAAATCAATAGCAAGAAAGCTTGTCCAACAATAATGTCCTCTCCCAAGAGGACATGTCTAACATTGAGGTGCTAATCAATCAAAACCAGCTCTGTTGGGTGAGATGTCATTCGTGCACCTGACACCAGATTCCCAGAGCAACTGTCCTACTCATAACTCTGTCACACTGTGCAGAAAAGCAGATGAAAATCACCGAGGCACAATTACAGTAATTAGTTATAAAATGTTATTTGTTGCCTCTGTACTTTTATTTTAAGCTCTATGAATGAAGTGGTAATAAATGCACTGGAGTCTAGACACAGCGCCTCTGTTGTGAATAATATGCCTAATTACAATGTGTTGCCCAGCTGTCCCAAAGTATGTGGGTGGAAATGTATTGCTGTGTAGATTCTTTTTAAAGCATTTAAAGTAGAGCTTGATTTTCAAAATGCCCAAACAGCTATTCATTAGGAAAGTGTCTGAATAGTTATTTCAGCAACTACTGAACCAAATGCAGGAGAATATTAAATATGGACAAAAGGTTTAGCTGGTAGATATGTTGCCCAGGCTGGAACTGAAGCACATGATGGAGAAAGGACCCAATTCTACCCCTTGGTTCACCAGCCATTACCTCCTGTGTTTGCTGACCCACATTGGCTACCTGTCCAACAAAATCTCAAACAATATAATTCTTAGCCTTGTTTTTAAATCCTTCCAAGTCTTGTCCACCTCCCTAGCTCTGTAATCTCCTCAAGCCCTATAACCCTCTAAGATATCTGCAGTTCTCCATTTCTGACCTCTTAGAAGATTGCTCCACTATTGGTGACCATGCCTTGCTGCCTGGACCCTAAGCTCTGGAACTCCCTCTCTAAGCTTCTCTCTCATCCTTTAGAGAACTCTTAAAGGATCTCGTTGATCAAACATCTTCCCTAATATCCACACATGTGGCTGTGTCAAATTTTGATTGCTCATTTTAAGCAACTTGGGCTGTTGAACTATGTCATGATAAAGTATCAGTTGCTGGTATTGTTGATTCATTAGTGGCTGACGAACATGCAGCAATTGCCACAGTACTCCGCCATTGACTGTGTCTTTTAAAGAGGGCCTGCAAGAGCAGGCTTCTCCTGGTGTGAGTCTGTGAGTATGGAGGTATATCCATGGTGCCCTATGACTCCAGAAACACTGGCAGCACCTGAAAAAGTGTGGCTGGTGATCATTCCTAGCAAGGTAATCTAGGTACCCATCTGGACCAGGGAGTTATTTCAAGCAACCCCACCTCATACCCGTTTTGAAAGGGACCATGTCCCATTCCTGGCATGAACACTAAGGTGGGATCCAGGGGGAAAGATTGGCCAAGTGATGTTGTCACAGAACTCGTAATATTCTGGGGATCCAGGTTAGAATTTAACAATAATGGTGGCATTTTGCTTCAAAAATCTGCAATTAAAAGTATAATGATGACCATGTAGCCACTATAAATTGTTTTATAAAAAGACCCATCTGGTTTATTGGTTTAAGAAAGGAAATGTGCCATCATTATTTGGTCTGACCTACATGTGACTTCAGACCTATAGATACTTAACTATCCTCTAAAATGGCCTGGCAAGCAACACAGTTGGATCAGTCTCAGAAAAGGAATGAAACCAGACAGATCACCTGGCATTGGCTAAGGCACCTGGAAACAGCAACAGCAAACACAACCCTGTTGACTTTGCAAAGTTCTCCTTACTAGAGTCTAGTACCAAAATTGGGAGAGCTGTTTCACAGACTAGAAGTCCAACTGGATCCTGCAGGAGACAAAAGAGAGAATGTCGTGAGCAAGGATAGAAGTTGTGGCATTTTAACATTAAATGCACAGTGGAGAAATGGGAGACCATTAGATCATGGCTGGTCTGATAATCCTCAACTCCATTTCCCTGCCTTTTTCCCAAAACCCTTGATTTCCTTCCTGATTAAAGATCTATCTCGATTTGGATTTCCATGACGGCCAATAGTCAAGACAGCTGCTCCACAGGACATGAGGAAAGCCCAGATGCTCCAGAGGAATCACTCACAAGGCTGACTCCTGCACCTCCTACCAGCTTAGATACTGACACCTTGTTGGGTATTTTATTTAGATTAGGGTTAGAAATGTCTGCTGGTGGGCACTTCATCATCACATCTCCTCAGCTGGCCAAGGAAGAAATCGCCCATGCTGAAGAAATGCTGGCACTCGGAAATCTGCAGGAGGCCGAGCTCCTGCTCAGCCCCAGCTAGTAGAGGACTCTCCCACACCTAACATGCCCTCTTTGACATTTAGCAGATGGACTCCTGAACTGTCTGTGGCCCTATCCCCTTGAGTAACTTACCCGGACAGCCATGAACAATGAGTGACTGGACCTCAATTGATATCTGCACCCTTCCTCAGATGACTTCCTGCAAATTTGGCAATGAAGAATGTCTCCCTGGATTTTTTTCCCTTCGAAATTGAGACATGGCCATTTGCTTACAGTACATGCAGTATGTTTGCTATGTAAGCTGCTGCCACATGGTACCAGTGTGAGATTGATGTAGCACAGTGGCATACAGGAAGATATCTATCCCCTTTACTGATGACTGCTGACAAGTTGTTTGGCTTGGTGTCTGTGCTAATGCAACAGTTGTGTGAGCCTTTAAGCTGTGGCTTCGGAGGCAGGATTGGCATGGCAAGATAGAAATGCTGTGAGCATGCGAGTCGATGCTAAGTGTGCCTACATTAAGAGTGTGAGTGAGCTGCCCTGCTCCAGTCTGGGAGCAGTCCTTGCAGCAGAATTTTAATGGTAGTTTCTGGTGAACTCCAAATTGCAGGATGGCAGGGCAGTAGCAGAGTGAAAGTGGATTGGAGATGTGCCAAGATGGTGCAGAACTTGGAATGTGTCAGAGGGCAGTATCAATGGATGTGGGCTGTGGGTAGTCACTGCCCATGGTGTATACCTTGAGATGTTGGTGCAGGGAGTCTAATATGGAAGGCCACAGGAGCAAGTAGGGAGTTGGTGTCACCAGGTACCTGCTCAGAGCTTCATGTCAGGAATTCTAAGCGTTGTATCTTAGGATCCTAAGACAAGAAGCTACAGCAACAGCAGATGCATTAGTTGTAATTTTCCAAAAGTCCTTGGATTCTGGAGAAGAATTGGAGGATTGGAAAATTGCCAATATCTTGAATATACTTAATGGCCCAGCACCAACAGCCCTCTATGATATGTAACTCCAAAAGATTCACTACCCTCATATCTGTCGAAAATGGGCAACCCCTCACTCTGTGATTATGCGCTTTGGCCCTTGCCTCTCCCACAAGGGAAAATAACTTCTCCACATCTACTCTGTAAAGCCTCCTTAGAATCTTATATGTTGCTGGAAGATCTCCTCTCATTTGCCTAAACTACAATGAGTGCAAGCCCAACCTACTTAACCTCCCGTCATAAGAAAAACTCTCCATACCTTGGTTTCAGCCTGGTGAACTTTCTCATGACTGCCTCCAATGCCAGTTTATCTTTCCTTGCATAAGGGGACAAAAACTGTTTACAGTATTCCAACTGTGGTCTGACAGTGCCTTGTATAGCTTTAGTAAAAACACCCTATCTTTAAACTCCATTTCCTTTGAAACCTTCCAATTATCTATTAAATGTGGACATGATTCATGCACTAGGACCCCCAAATCCCTTTGTGCTGCAGCGTTCTGTAGTCTTTTTCCATATCAATAATATTTAGCTCCTCTATTCTTCCTGCCAAAGTGCACGTCACATTTTCCCACGTTATATTCCAGCTGTGGAAGGGAGCATGACAATGAACAATGCGTCTTTATTAGTTGCTGGGACATGGAGGTTTCTGCATTCCCACAGAAGTGGACTCAGTCTTTGCCAGTGAGGGCTAAGATCCTCTCCTTGTAGGGGGTGAGGAACCGAATGTCAGGCACTCCACCACCCACCTTGGTCCTTTCAGCCCTGTTATGGGTTGTTTTCTCTTGAAATTAGAGAAAGTCAGGGATTGAGAGATTGCTGGTGCAGTGGGGAGATATCCCAAAGGAATGAATAGGCAGTGCACAAGCCTTGCAATATGTTTATTGGGGGTGGGGGGAGGTGTATGGTGGCAGGGGCTTGATAGTGAATGGGGGAAAGATGTAGCAGACAATAGTGAGAGTGGTAGAGCATGAGCCTTGATGGCAGGTGGGTACAGTAACAGATATAGGTTGTCAGGTGGCACAGAGAAAATAGTAGGCCCTACCTTGGTGGAGTGAAGAAAGTCATTCACCTTCTTCCTGAACTGTTGGGTGTTTCTTCAGACCATGGGGATTGCACTGATCCAGGTGGCAACCTCAGACCAGGTTGTCAGGGTCCAAGGTCATGGCCTCCTTTGGTGGTCCCCTGAACCTCCTGGTCATTGTCAACAAAGCAAGGTCCAATTTTTCCTTCTTTGTCACGCGCAGAAGGAATATGTGGGACTGTGCAGGGCAGCTCTGGACTGCTAGCACTTAACAGGACGTGCAAGTGTTTTAAATATGGCACCAATGCATGGGATGCCCATATATGTGAGGTATCTCATTATTCTCCTCGATCACATTGTCTTTCTCCAGTGTGAATACTGATGAAAAGTATTCATTTAGTGCTTCCCCTATCTCCTCTGACTCCACGCACAACTTCCCACTACTATCCTTGATTGGCCCTCATTTTTCTCTTGTCATTCTTTTATTCTTGATATACCTATAGAAAGCCTTAAGCCAAAGACTTCTCATGCCCCCTTCTGACTCTTCTCACCTATCTCTTTAGGTCTTTCCTGGCTAACTTGTAACTTTCAAGTGCCCGAACTAAGCCATCACATCTCATCCTAACATAAGCCTTCTTTTTCCCCTTGACAAGAGATGTAACTTCTTTAGTAAACCATGGCTCCCACATACGACAACTTCCTCCTAGACTGACCAGTACATACTTATCAAGGACCTGCAATAGTTGGTCCTTGAATAAGCTCCACATTTCTATCGTGCCCATCCCCTGCAGTTTCTTTCCCTATCCTATGCAGCCTAAATCTTGCCTAATTGCATCATAATTGCCTTTCCACCAGCTATAACTCTTGCCCTGTGGTATATACTGATCCCTTTCCATCATTAAAGTAAACATTACCGAATTGTGGTCACTATTCCCAAAATGCTCACCTACCTCCAAATCTAACACCTCACTAGGTTCATTACCCAGTACCAAATCTAATGTGGCGTCGCCCCTTGTTGGCTTGTCTACATACTGTGTCAGGAAACCCTCCTGCATATATTGGACAAAAACTGACCCATCTACAGTACTTGAACTATAGTACTCCCAGTCACTATTTGGAAAGTTAAAGTCCCCCATAACAACAACCCTGTCAGTCTCGCTCCTATTGATGATCATCTTTGCTATCCGATCCTCTACATCGCTGGAACTATTCGGAGGCCTATGGAAAACTCCCAACAGGGTAACCTCTCCTTTCCTGTTTCTCATCTCAGCCCATACTACGTCAGTAGACGCTTTGGCAAAATATAGGGCGATTCTTTTTGTTGCCTCCTTATGTCCTTGTCACAACTTACTTTCCTATCTATCTTTTGCTTTATCAGCAAATTTGACAACCATACCTTTCCTCCATGTCGTAAATATAAATTGTAAGTTGAGGCTACAGCATTGAATCCTGCAGCACACCAACTGGTTATGTCTCGTCAACCTGAAAAAGATCCATTTATGCCTACTTTCTGCATCCTGCTATCTCAGCCAATCGTCTATCCAGGCCAATATGCTACTGTCTAGACGACAATCTTTTATTTTTCACAATAATCTTTGCTGCGGTACTTTATCACAGTTCCCTTCTGGAAATCTAAGTATAGTTCATCCACTGCTTTCCCATTATATACAACACATGATGCCTCCTCAAAGAACTTAGATTGGTTCAACATGATTTCCCTTTAACAAAACAGAATTGATTCTGCCTAACTATCTTGAACTTGTCTAAATGCCCTGCTGTGACTTCTTTCATAGTAGGCATTTTCTCTATGACCGATATTAAGCTAACGTTTTTCTGCTTTCTGTCTACCCCATATTTTGATGAGGAGTTGCATTTAGTGTCAAATGGAACCTTTCCCAAATAAAAAGAGTTTTGGAAAATTAAACCTAATGCATCAACTATCTCAATAGCCACTTTTTTTTTAAGATCATAGGATGAAATTAATCAAGACCCAGACATTTGTCAGCCTGGTTAATTCTATATTCTCCTTAGCCTGACGTAACTGAGATCCATCAAAGAACTCCAAATGCAGCCTTGGCTGAGAACAACTTACTCAGCAAATGGTAGGGATAGAACTTTTGGGGATTTCTTCTCTGTCTGACGAATCCAAGCAGGGTAGCTACCTGCTGAGCCATTGAGAGAGTTATGAGTGGGCTTTCTTGCAAGTTTGTGCCTAATCCTGTAAAGTGGCTTCAAGGATTGGAAAGCACTGGAGAAGAAAATGTTCCAGTAGAGTAAAGGACTGTGTAGGTCACCAAGAGCAATATCATCACTTTATTAATTTCCCACAAATCACCATTAATCATCTGAAGTGTCATTTCACCTCCTTCATTACATTCAATTTATTTCCTAATTAACCCTCACAATACTCAATGAATTTCATATCTTTGGTTTCAAATCACATTTTCAAAGGGAAAAAAATACTCAATACTCTTTAAAAAAGAAATGTCATAATCAAGGTTTCGTATCTGTTTCAAGGTGAACAAGGGTCTGGTATTTGGGTCGAGGTGATTCAAGACCTTGTGTTCAAAGTTTGTGAGAAGATTTGTAGCTCGGCCACTGCAGCGGACAGCAACTGACAACCGGAAGCGGCAGATTCAAACCACTATAAATGCCGGAGGAATCAGCACAGAAGCGCTTCACAGGAGGCTCCCAAGCACTGAAGATGTCACCTAGACAGGGGACGAAACGTCTGCAAGAAAAACTCCCAGCTCGGCGAACAGACCTTGTGTGTGTGAGTCAAAGTGAATTTTGTATTTGTGTCAACGTGAATCAGGGTCATGTGTTTCAGGCAAAGTGAATCAGGAAACTATTTGAGTTTAAGTTGAACAAGAGCCTGTATTTGTGCCAAGAGGAACCAGAGTCTGGTACTTGAGTCAAGAGGAATCAGGTTCTTATACCTGAGACAAGAGGAACCATAGTCTTGTACTTCTTCCTAGACCTTTAAGTCAAGAGGAACCAAGGTCTTGTACTTGAGTTAAGACTGGAATTAACACACAGAAAGAAGGAGCTATCTGTAGCACAATCTTTACAAACAAGGAGCTTTTCTCCTTAGTTCACTGTTAATAGGTTACTGCACAAAACGTCAGTTTTGCCTACAAATGAAGTGCCCACCTGTTAGAAGGGAACAATTCTGGACTTACAACTGGGGAAACAGCTCTGTCCCAACATAGAAAATAATAGATTCTTTCTTCACACTGGATTTCTCTTCTCAATAATGGAGTGGAAACAGGGGAAGCTGTGACTTGCAGGTCAATTTGACCATGCGGATTAATAATTGAAAGGCAGTACTCGGTATTAGACTGGAGACGATGAGATTGCAGTTTGCTTGTAAAGGAACTGCAAGATTAATAATTCCCCAGTATCTGCTTGGGTGAGTAGCAATAAATATTTTGCATTGAGAATGAATCATCAATGCATTGGTTTCTTCATTTGCATTTGCATGTTTTAGAATCCTGTTCCTGACAGTTTCCTGGCCAAAGCCCAACTGTCATAATTGTAATGGGGATTCTGCGGTGTCCAATGTTCCTCAAAATACAACCCTCAGTCAAAATATGCGAATTGTAGTAGCTATCAATGGCCAACCTCTCACCCTCACCACACAATAGTCCTGTATTTCAAACATAGAATGTCTTGTCACCAATCCACCCCCTCTCACAGAACTGTCTCCTGTCCCAAGATTCATTGCTCAGCCACTGCCACGTGCTCCATTTTTCAGCTGGGCTGACAAAAAGAGTGACATTTACATAGTGCCTTTCTTGACCTCAGAATGTCCCAAAGAGCGTCACAACCATTCAAGTGCTTTGTGAAGTATTGTTGTGCAGGAAACACAGAAGAGAATTTGTGCACAGCAATCTCTTACAAACAGCAATTGCACTGTCTACAAGACGCACTGCAGAAATTCACTAAAGATTGTTAGACAGCGCCTCCCATCTCAAAAGACAAGGGTGCTGCTTACCATCCTGACTTGGAAATATGTCACGGTTTCTTCAGTATCGCCAGGCCAAAATCCTCGAATTCCCTCCCTAAGAGCATTTGTACGTCTATCTCTAACACATGGGCTGTAACAATTTAATGATGTGTCAAGACAGATCAACGACGGTCGAGCAGTGGATGTGGTGTATATGGACTTCAGCAAGGCATTTGATAGGGTTCCCCATGGTAGGCTCATTCATAAAGTCAGGAAGTATGGGATACAAGGAGATTTGGCTATCTGGATTCAGAATTGGCTGGCTGACAGAAGCAGGGAGTGGTTGGAGATGGAAAGTATTCTGCCTGGGGGACAGTGTTGAGTGGGGTCCCACAGGGCTCTGTTCTTGGGCCTCTGCTCTTTGTAGTTTTAATAAGTGACTTGGATGAGGAGGTTGAGGGGTGGGTTAGTAAATTTGCAGATGACACAAAGGTCGTCGATAATGTAGAGGGCTACTGCAGGCTACAACGCGACATAGTCAGGATGCAGAGCTGGGCTGAGAAACGGCAGATGGGGTTCAACCTGGATAAATGCGAAGTGATGCATTTTGGAAGGTCGAACTCAAATGCTGAATATAGGATTAAAGACGGGATTCTTGGCAGTGTGGAGGAACAGAGGGATCTAGGTGTGCAAGTACATAGATCCCTCAAAGTTGCCACCCAAGTGGGTAGGGTTGTTAAAAAAACATATGGTGTTCTGGCTTTCATTAACAGGGGGATCGACTTTAAGAGCCGCAAGGTTTTGCTGCAGCTCTACAAATCCCTGGTGAGACCACACTTGGAATATTGTGTTCAGTTCTGGTCACCCTACTATCGGAAAGATACAGAGGCTTTGGAGAGGGTGCAAAGAAGGTTTACCAGGATGCTGCCTGGACTGGAGGGCTTGCCTTATGAAGAAAGGTTGAATAGGCTTGGACTTTTCTCTCTGGAGGGAAGGAGGAAGAGAGGAGACCTGATCGAGGTATACAAAATAATGAGAGGAATAGATCGTCAATAGCCAGAGACTGGTACGAGGGGTCATAGTTTGAAGATATTAGGAGGAAGGTATAAAGGAGACATCAGAGGTAGGTTCTTTATGTAGAGAGTTGTGAATGAATGGAATGCGTTGCCAGTGATGATGGTGGAAGCAGAGTCATTGGGGACATTTAAGCGACTGCTGGACATGCACATGGATAGCAGTGAGTTGAGGGGTGCGTAGGTTAAGTTACTATATTTTACATTAGGATTAAATCTCAGCACAACATCGTGGGCCAAAGGGCCTGTTCTGTGCTGTACTTTTCTATGTTCTATGTTCTATGAAGCAGCTCGCCACCACCTTCTCAAGGGCAACTAGGGACAGGCAATCAATGCTGATCCAGCCAGCAACACCCACATCCCATCAGTGAATTAAAACAAAGATAATCTGTTTTTAGATTTTTTTTTAGATTACTTACAGTGTGGAAACAGGCCCTTCGGCCCAACAAGTCCACACCGACCCGCCGAAGCGCAACCCACCCATACCCCTTACCTAACACTACGGGCAATTTAGCATGGCCAATTCACCTGACCCGCACATCTTTGGACTGTGGGAGGAAACCGGAGCACCCGGAGGAAACCCACGCAGACACGGGGAGAACGTGCAAACTCCACACAGTCAGTCGCCTGAGGTGGGAATTGAACCCAGGTCCCTGGCGCTGTGAGGCAGCAGTGCTAACCACTGTGCCACCGTGCCGTTTTTGGTGATGTTGAGTTGAGGAATAAATGTTGGCTCAGGATATCAGGGAGGACTGCCCTGTTCTTGTTTGCAATCGTGTCATGCAATCTTTTGAGAACGGCAGATAGGACCTCATTTTAATGCTTTATTTGAAAATCAGCATTTCTGATACTGCAGCAGTCCCTCAGTCCCACACTGGAAGTGTCAGACTGCAGTTCATGGCTATATACAAGCCTTAATGCATGTGGCTCTGCACAGACAGCATACTGCACCATCTGCAACTAAGGAGAACAATGCATACGTGTCACATTGGGTGCCTGGGTGCTTGACATCACGGTGCTTCTGAGAATGGACAATCTTCCCCTCCTGCATTACTCCCTCATCGGCCAGGTTTTACAATATTACTCCCTTCAAAATCCTGCTGCCCATCTTCACAAGTGCACTGCTCCCTTGCCCAGAGCCTGCAGCACTTAGTCCCGAATCCTAAACAACATTCCTCTTAGTTTTTGCGGATGGATCTGATGGACTGAACATTTACCACGCCCTTGACTGATATGACTAGAGAGCCCAAGGCAAGACATACCCAGATCCCTAAATGGTATCTATACGTCTCCCTCATTAGCCCTCCCTTCTGGCCTGGCTGCTCGAGAGACAGTGGAGTGACTGTGGCCCACCTCCTAGACTGCAAAGGTATAGACCATGCCAAAACACCTCTGACACCTCCAACCAGGTGACTGAACATGATGAATGCCATTGAGTGATATGGGAAGCTCCTCTTGATTGGGACCCTCTGAGTTTCGCATGCTTCTATGGACGTCATTGACAAATATTCCCCTTTGAATTGGCTACATGGCTGTCTGCTTGCTGTCTATGTAGTGTGTTTGCCATGTAAGTTGCTGGCCCATGGAGCAGCTCTGAGATTGATATAGTACATTGCCATATAGCAACATTGTCAGAGAGGATTCTGAGGGACAGGATTTACCTGTATTTGGAAAAGCAGCGATTGATTAGGGATAGTCAACATGGCTTAATGTGTGGGAAATCGTGTCTCACTGATTGAGTTTTTTGAAAAAGTGACAAAGAAGATTGATGAAGGCAGAGTGGTGGGTGTTGCTGAAGTCCAAATAGACTTCAGTGGCTCAGTGGTTAGCACTGCTGCCTCACAGCACCAGGGTCCCAGGTTCGATTCCAGCCTTAGGTGACTGTGTAGAGTTTGCACGTTCTCCCTGTGTCCACGTGGGTTTCCTCTGGGTGCTCCGGTTTCTTCCCACAGCCCAAAGATATGCAGGTCGGGTGAATTGACCATGCTAAATTGCCCATAGTGCTAGGTGCATTAATCAGAGGGAAATGGGTCTGGGTGGATTACTCGTTGGAGGGTTGGTGTGGACTGGTTGGGCCAAAGGGCCTGTTTCCACACTGTAGGGAATCTAATCTAATCAGACAAGGTGTTCAACAAGGTTCCGCAAGGTTAGATCACATGGAATACAGGGAGAGCTCTCCTTACAGTGTGGAAACAGGCCCTTCGGCCCAACAAGTTCACACCGACCCGCCGAAGCGCAACCCACCATACCCCTACATTTACCCCTTACCTAACACTACGGGCAATTTATCATGGCCAATTCACCTGACCCGCACATCTTTGGACTGTGGGAGGAAACCGGAGCACCCGGAGGAAACCCACGCAGACACGGGGAGAACGTGCAAACCCCACACAGTCAGTTGCCTGAGTCAGGAAATGAACCCGGGTCTCTGGCACTGTGAGGCACCAGTGCTAACCACTGTGCCACCATGCCGCGTAGTGGAGTGTTGCTTTTTGGACTGGAGGCCTGTGACCAGTGGTGTTGCTGTGTGTCATTTATAGAAATAATTTGGTTGCAAGAAAGGAGGAATAATTCATAAGTTTGCAGATGACACCAAAATTGGAGGTGTACTGGATAGTCAAGAAGGTTGTCTCAGAGTACAACAGGACCTCGGTCAGAGAGACTGATGGGCCAAGGAGGGGCAGATGGAATTAATTTACAAAAATGTAAGGTATTGTGTTTTGGTAAGGCAAATGAAGGCAGGATTTATACACTTAATAGTTGGGTCCTGGGGAGTGTTGCTGAACAAAGAGACCTTGGAGCGCATGTTCTTAGCTCCTTGAAGGTGGAGTTACACGTGGACAGGATAGTGAAGAAAGCATTTGGTATGCTTGCCTTTATTGATCAGAGTATTGAGTACAGGAGTTGGGAGGTCATGTTACGGCTGTACAGGATATTAGTTAGGCCACTTTTGGGATATGGTGTTCAATTCTAGTCTAGGAAAGATGTTATTAAACTTGAAACGTTCCAGAAAAGATTTACAAGGATGTTGCCAGGGTTGGAAGGTTTGAGCAATAGAGAGAGGCTGAATAAGCTGGGGCTGTTTTCCCTGGAGCGTTGGAGGCTGAGGGGTGACCTTATAGAGGTTTACAAAATTATGAGGGCCATGGATAGGATAAACAGACAAAGTCTTTTCCCTGGGGTCAGGGAGTCCAGAACTAGAGGGCTTAGGTTTATGGTGAGAGGGGAAAGATTTAAAAGGGACCTAAGGGGCAACTTTTTTTACACAAAGGGAATGTAATGAGCTGCCAGAGGATGTGGTGGAGGCTGGTAGAGCTACAACATTTAAAAGGCATCTGGATGGATATATGAATAAGAAGAGTTTAGAGGGATATGAGCCAAATGCTGGCAAATGGGACTAGATTAATTAAGGATATCTGATCGGCATGGACGAGTTGGGCTGAAGGGTTTGTTTCAGTGCTGTATGACTCTACGACTCTGTATGCTCATAAGGCTGAGAACCGCTTTGCAACAACACAACTGCTTAGTTGTCTGTCTCCACTAACTGGCATGCAAGCCAGGTAAGGGAGGGATGCTGTCAGCAAGCAGGTAGGCATTAAGCGAGTAAGCACTCAGGTCGTTGAACTTGAGTCAACAGAAACTAGATTCTTGTACTTGAGACAAGAGGAACCAAGGACTTGTACATAAGATATGAGGAACCAGAGTTTTGTATTTGAGACAAGAGGAACCAGGGTCTGTACTTGAGACAAGAGGAACCAGGGTCTGTGTTGAGACAAGAGGAACCAGGGTCTGTGTTGAGACAAGAGGAACCAGGGTCTGTATTTGAGACAAGAGGAACCAGGGTCTGTATTGAGTCAAGAGGAACCAGGGTCTGTACTTGAGACAAGAGGAACCATGGTCCAGATCATGTATTTGATTTGAGGGAAGCTAGGATTGTTGTAATTAAGTAGCAATAATCCAGGGTCTTGCATGTCTATTAGGTAAAAGCAACGACTGCAGATGCTGGAAACTAGATTCTGGATTAGTGGTGCTGGAAGAGCACAGCAGTTCAGGCAGCATCCGAGGAGCAGCGAAATCGATGTTTCGGGCAAAAGCCCTTCATCAGGAATAAAGGCAGTGAGCCTGAAACATGGAGAGATAAGCTAGGGGAGGGTGGGGGTGGGGAGAGAGTAGCACAGAGTACAATAGGTGAGTGGGGGAGGGGATGAAGGTGATAGGTCAGGGAGGAGAGGGTGGAGTGGATAGGTGGAAAAGGAGATAGGCGGAAAAGGAGATAGGCAGGTAGGACAGGTCCGGACAAGTCATGGGGACAGTGCTGAGCTGGAAGTTAGGAACTAGGGTGAGGTGGGGGAAGGGGAAATGAGGAAACTGTTGAAGTCCACATTGATGCCCTGGGGTTGAAGTGTTCCGAGGCGGAAGATAAGACGTTCTTCCTCCAGGCGTCTGGTGGCGAGGGAGCGGCGGTGAAGGAGGCCCAGGACCTCCATGTCCTTGGCAGAGTGGGAGGGGGAGTTGAAATGTTGGGTCACAGGGCGGTGTGGTTGATTGGTGCGGGTGTCCTGGAGATGTTCCCTAAAGCGCTCTGCTAGGAGATGTCCAGTCTCCCCAATGTAGAGGAGACCGCATCGGGAGCAACGGATACAATAAATGATATTAGTGGATGTGCAGGTAAAACTTTGATGGATGTGGAAGGCTCCACGAGGAGGTTGAGCAATTCATCAACTTCACCAACACATTCCACTATGACCTTAAATTTACCTCAACCATCTCTGACACCTCCCTCCCCTTCCTGGACCTCTCCATCTCCATTAATGACGACCGACTTGACACTGACATTTTTTACAAACCCACCGACTCCCACAGCTACCTGGATTACACCTCTTCCCACCCTACCTCTTGCAAAAATGCCATCCCGTATTCCCAATTCCTCCGCCTCTGCCGTATCTGCTCCCAGGAGGACCAGTTCCACCACAGAACACACCAGATGGCCTCCTTCTTCAGAGACCGCAATTTCCCTTCCCATGTGGTTAAAGATGCCCTCCAACGCATCTTGTCCACACCCCGCACCTCCGCCCTCAGACCCCACCCCTCCAACCGTAACAAGGACAGAACCCCCTGGTGCTCACCTTCCACCCTACCAACCTTCGCATAAACCAAATCATCCGCCAACATTTCCGCCATCTCCGAAAAGAACCCACCACCAGGGATATATTTCCCTCCCCATCCCTTTCCGCCTTCCACAAAGACCATTTCCTCCGTGACTACCTGGTCAGGTGCACATACCCCTACAACCCACCCTCCCATCCTGGCACCTTCCCCTGCCACTGCAGGAACGGTAAAACCTGTGCCCACACCTCCTCCCTCACCTCTATCCAAGGCCTGAAAGGAGCCTTCCACATCCATCAAAGTTTTACCTGCACATTCACTAATATCATTTATTGTATCCGTTGCTCCCGATGCGGTCTCCTCTACATTGGGGAGACTGGGCGCCTCCTAGCAGAGCGCTTTAGGGAACATCTCCGGGACACCCGCACCAATCAACCACACCGCCCTGTGGCCCAAAATTTCAACTCCCCCCTCCCACTCTGCCGAGGACATTGAGGTCCTGGGCCTCCTTCACCGCCGCTCCCTCGCCACCAGACGCCTGGAGGAAGAACGCCTCATCTTCCGCCTCGGAACACTTCAACCCCAGGGCATCAATGTGGACTTCAACAGTTTCCTCATTTCCCCTTTCCCTACCTCACCCTAGTTCCAAACTTCCAGCTCAGCACTGACCCCATGACTTGTCCTACTTGCCTATCTTCTTTTCTACCTATCCACTGCACCCTCTCCTCCCTGACCTATCACCTTCATCCCCTCCCCCACTCACCTATTGTACTCTATGCTACTTTCTCCCCACCCCCACCCTCCTCTAGCTTATCTCTCCACGCTTCAGGCTCTCTGCCTTTATTCCTGATGAAGGGCTTTTGCCGGAAACATCGATTTCGCTGCTCCCTGGATGCTGCCTGAACTGCTGTGCTCTTCCTTGCATGGCTATTGCCTGGAACCACCTAAACTATTTTTGATTTAACTGAGGCTTAAACAACACCAAAACATATGCTGAAGGAGCTGGAACTGAATTTATGTTTATGAGGATTAAATGCCTGTGCTCTGTACACTGCCCCTTGTATACAAAGATCAAATTCAAATATAATTATTATTTGCTCATGGTTTTTCAATGATAAGGGCAATCATTAAAATCCTGTATGTAACGCACCACTTTCATTAACACTTTAATTAATTCTTGTTGTCTCGAGGAATTAAGGGCTACGGGGAGAACGCTGGTAAGTGGAGTTGAAATGCCCATCAGCCATGATTGAATGGCGGAGTGGACTCGATGGGCCGAATGGCCTTACTTCCACTCCTATGTCTTATGGTCTTATGGTCTTAACACAATGTCATGAAATGGCAAAAGAACGTTAGGAATTTGAAGGGAAAAAGGTCA
This sequence comes from Hemiscyllium ocellatum, assembly GCF_020745735.1. Lineage (NCBI taxonomy): Eukaryota > Metazoa > Chordata > Chondrichthyes > Orectolobiformes > Hemiscylliidae > Hemiscyllium > Hemiscyllium ocellatum. Next base: position 22,357,423 of record NC_083453.1, on the reverse strand, counting down.
CAAAGATTGCTACATGTTCTCAGTGAGTGACCTCTCACTGAAAATAAACTGTGAAATTCTCCCTAATGAGGTTGTGGTAAATGTACTGCTCAGTGTGGTACGATGACATTCAAAAACAGGAAAGTCTGAGGTTTCTATCCTTCAGTTATCTTATGTTAACTGATTTCTTTTGACAGGATGGCAATTGGATAGCAACAATGTACCTTTATAACATTACCTGTTCCACCACTACCTCAGCCCCTTGTCTGAACCCTCAGGCATAGCTTCATTACCTCCACACTTAACTGTTCCAGTGCACTCACAGCTGACCTCCCATCTTTCACCCTCTGTAACTTGAGGTCAGCTGCAATTTCGCTGCCTGTCTCCCAACTCACTCCGAGTCCTGATCACCTCTCGACCTTATGTTAGTTGACTGATGTTTGCTCCTCGTTAAAAAGTGCCTTAAATTTAGAAATCTCATGCTTGATTTCAAATTCCTTTCTGACCTCAACCCTTAGGGCTCATGCCCGAAACGTCGATTCTGCTGCTTTTTGGATGTGCCTGACCTGCTGCGCTTTTCCAGCAACACATTTTCAGCTCTGATCTCCAGCATCTGCAGTCCTCACTTTCTCCTCAACCCTTATTAGCTCTGGACCCTCCTCCAACCTCTGGGATCTCTGCACTTCTCCAATTCTGGCCTCCTGTGCATCCTGACTTTCACCACTGGTAAGCACACTTTCAGTTGCCTGGGCCCTAAGCTCTGGAATTCCCTCCTTAAACCTCTCACTTCTCTCCATGTTCTCAAAGCATAAACTGTACTTCCTTGACCAAGCTTTAGATCCCCTGGCCTAATATCTCTCTCTGGTGACTCAGTGTCAACTTTCATTTCATAAAACTCCAGTAAAATGCCTTGGAATAGTTTACTGTGTTAAGGGGGCTATATAAATGCAAGTCATTGGCAGTGGCAATCAAATTTAGGAGACAAACAAATCTATGGCTGAGCACTGCGTACATATGGGTATCAGATAAGAACAGAATTACATTCAACTGCAGTGGCCCCAGTGGCATAATAGCCTGTCAAAGATCACTGTGACAACTCATGCACAAAGCCTTGCTCCTTAAATGAGGGACAGAATGGCAGACACAGCTGTGAAACTGGACCCCATTAAACTGAGGAGGACGGAGGGGGAAGAGTACTACTGAAGAACATAATGCTCTGTGGATTCTTAATGCAATGTTTCAACTTCACAGTGTGACATCCTGTCATTATCCTTAATTACTGAAAAAACTGCCTCCCTCTGTAATTTACACACAGAAAGAAGGAGCTATCTATAGCACAACCTTTACAAACAAGGATCTTTTCTCCTTAGTTCACTGTTAATAGGTTACTGCACAAATCATCAGCTTTGCTTACAAATGCAGTGCCACCTGTTAGAAGGGAACAATTCAGGACTTACAACTGGGGGAACAGCTCTGTCCCAACATAGAAAACAATTGATTCTTTCTTCACACTGGATTGCTCTTCTCAATAATGGAGTGGAAATAGGGGAAGCTGTGACTTGCAGGTCAATTTGACCATGCGGATTAATAATTGAAAGGCAGTATTCGGTATTAGACTGGAGACGATGAGATTGCAGTTTGCTTGTTAAGGAACTGCAAGATTAATAATTCCCCAGTATCTGCTTGGATGAGTAGCAATAAATACTTTGCATTGAGAATGAATCATCAATGCATTGGTTTCTTCAGTTGCATTTGCATGTTTTATAACCCTTTCCCTGACAGTTTCCTGGCCAAAGCCCAGTTGTGATCATTAGAGTTATAGAGTCATAGAGATGTACAGCACGGAAACAGACCCTTCAGTCCAACTCGTCCATGCCAACCACATATCCTAACCTAATCTAGTCCCATTTGCCAGCACCCGGCCCATATCCCTCTAAACCCTTCCTATTCATATACCCATCCAGATGCCTTTTCAGTGCTGAAATTGTACCAGCCTCCACCACTTCCTCTGACAGCTCATTGCATACACGCACCACCCTCTGTGTGAAAATGTTGCCCCTCAGGTCCCTTTTATACCTTTCCCTAATCCAATGCCCTCTTGTTCTGGAATCTCCCACCTCAGGGAAAAGGCCTTGTCTATTTATCCTATCCATGCCCTTCATGATTTCATAAACCTCTATAAGGTCATCCCTCAGCCTCCGATGCTCGAGGGAAAACAGCCCCAGCCTATTCAGCCACTTCATATAGCTTAAATTCTCCAACCCTGGCAACATCCTTGTAAATCTTTTCTGAACCCTTTCAAGTTTCACAACATCCTTCCAATAGGAAGGAGACCAGAATTGAACGCAATATTCCAAAAATTGCCGAACCAATGTTCTGCATAGCTGCAACATGACCTCCCAACTCCTGAACTCAATACTCTAACCAATAAAGGAAAGCATACCAAATGCCTCCTTCGCTGTCCTATCATCCTGCGACTCTACTTTCAAGGAACTATGAACCTGCACTCCAAGGTCTGTTTGCTCAGCCCCAGGACTGTACCTTTAAGTGTATAAGTCCTGCTCTGGTTTGCTTTTCCAAAATGCAGCACCTTGCATTGGTCTAAATTAAACTCCATCTGCCTCTCCTCAGCCCATTGGCCCATCTGATCAAGATGCCATTGTACTCTGAAGTAACCTTCATCGCTGTCCACTACACCTCCAATTTTGATGTCATCTGCAAACTTACTAACTATACTTCCTACGTTCACATCCAAATGATGAAAAGCAGTGGACCCAGCACTGATCCTTGTGGCACACTACTGGTCACAGGCCTCCAGTCTGAAAAGCAACCCTCCACCACCACCTTCTGACTTCTATCTTAAAGCCAGTTCTGTATCCAAATGTCTAGTTCTCTGTGTATTCCATGAGATCTAACCTTGCTAACTATCTAAACCTTTAACACTATGGCAGTCCCAGTCTATGTTTGGAAAGTTAAAATCCCCTACCATAACTACCCTATTATTCCTACAGATAACTGAAATCTCCTAACAAAATTGTTTCTAAATTTACTGCTGACTATTAAGTTGTATCGAGGATTTTGCTGTGTCCAAATTTCCTCAAAATAGCAGACCTCAGTCAAAATATGTGAATTGTAGTAGCCATTAATGGCCAACCTCACACCCTCACTACACAACAGTACAACATTTCAAACATAGAATGCCTTGTCATGAATCCACATCCATCACAGACCTGTCCCCTGTCCCAAGATTCATTGCTCAGCCACTGCCAATTCTCCATTGTTCAGCTGGACTGACAAAAAGAGTGACATTTATGTAGTGCCTGTCTTGATCTCAAAATGTCCTAAAGAGCTTTACAGTCAATCAAATGGGTATATGAATAGGAAGGATTTGGATGGATATGGGCCGGGTGCTGGCAGGTGGGACTACATTGGGTTGGTATATCTGGTCGGCATGGACGAGTTGGACTGAAGGGTCTATTTCCATGCTGTACATCTCTATGACTCTGTGACTCTCAGTACTTTTTGAAGTGTTGTTGCTATCGTTGTGTGGGAAACACAGCAGAGAATCTGTGCACAGCAATCTGGACCATCTGTAAGATGCACTGCAGAAATTCACAAAAATTTCCTTAGACAGCATCTTCCAAACCCACAACCACTTCCATCTGGAAGGACAATGGCAGCTGTTCACCATCCTGACTTAGAAATATGTTGCTGTTTCTTTAGTATCACCAGGACAAAATTCTGGAATTCCCTCCCTAAGAGCATTTGTGTGTCTACCTCCAGCACATGGGCTGTAACAATTTAAGGAAGCAACTCACCACCATCTTCTCAAGGGCAATTAATGCTGATCCAGCCAGCGACACTGTGGGAGAAAATATGGATCCCGGCCTCCCCATGACATGGCCACTAAACAGACAACACAAGCCTTCACAAAGGGTACCAAAGGTACTTCACTTGCCCCCTCAACAATACGAACACATTGATACCAGGATGAAACCCACTAACACCTACTCCAGCCAAGGATCGGAATCTCCTGAGTCAATTAAGAAACTCATTGTCAGACACCAGACACTTGAATCTTTTCAATGAATGAACTTTATTTCTCTTTGTTGTACAACTCATGCCATTGTCTCATAATTCATCCTTCATTGTTGTAAGGGTATAAAACTTCACTGTATTCTCTGTTCAGGGAAGAAGCTGTGGTTCTTTCTGAACAGTCTGTCAGTGACTGTTTCAGTGGGGTCAAGTCTCTTCCTCAATAATCGCTATTTATTAAATAAATCCTTGTCAGTTCTCAGTCCGATCTGTATGTTTGAGATCTCTGATTAATTGGGCTAAATTCTCCGACAGACATCCACATCCCATCAGTGAATTTAAAAGAAGGATCATCTGTTTTTGGTAATGTTGAGTTGAGGAATAAATGTTGGCTCAGGATATCAGGGAGAACTGCCCTGTTCTTGTTTGCAATTGTGTTATGCAATCTTTTGAGAAGGGCAGATAGGACCTCATTTTAATGCTTTATTTGAAAATCAGCATTTCTGATACTGCAGCAGTCCCTCAGTCCTGCATTGGAAGTGTCAGACTGCAGTTCATGGCTAAATACAAGCCATAATGCATGTGGCTCTGCACAGACAGCATACTGCACCATCTGCAACCAGGGAGAACAATGCATACGTGTCACATTGGGTGCCTGAGTGCTTCTGAGAACGGACAATCTTCCCCTCCTGCATTACTCCCTCATCGGCCAGGTTTTACAGTATCACCCCCTTCAAAATCCTGCTGCCCATCTTCACAAGTGCACTGCTCCCTTGCCCAGAGCCTGCAGCACCTAGTCCCGAATCCTAAACAACATTCCTCTCAGTTTTTGTGGGTGGACCCAATGGACTGAATGTTCCGTGCTCTTGACTGATATGATTGGACAGACCAAGTTAAGATATACCCAGACTCCTAAATGATGTCCGTGCATCTCCCTCATGAGCCCTATCCTCTGGTTTTGCTGCTACAGAACCAATGGAGTTACTGTGATCCACTTTCTTGACTGCAGAGGTATAGACCCCAGGAAAACACCTCTGACACCCCTGATCAGGTGTCTGAGCATGTTGAATACCATTGATGGGTATGGGAAGCTCCCCTTCATTGGGACCCTCTGATTTATGCATGCTTCTATGGACTTCATTGACGACGATTCCCCATTGAATTGGATACATGGCTGCCTATTTGCTGCATATGTAGTGTGTTTGCCATGTAAGTTTCTGGGCCCCGCAGCAAGTGTGAGGTTGATGTAGCACATTGCCACACAACAACAATTATGTACTCAAGGCTGAGGACTGCTTCACACCGACGCAAGTGGCCTGGCTACCTATCTGCGCTAATTGGCATGGCAAGGCCAGGTAAAGGAGGGATCCTGTGAACAAGCAGATAGGTGCTAAATGAGTAAGCACTAAGGGAGCAAGTGATTATACCTGAGTTGCAACCTAATCCAGTCATGAGCTGGGTGCCTGTCCCTGTGCACAAAATGTCTAGATGCAGCTTTTCAATGCAAATCTCAACATTGCGATGAGCCTCGCTTCACTTGTCTCCTGATTCTGCCATATATCTAAATATAGCCCAGGTCGTTCATGCCACTGTAAGATTCCACCCACAATCTTCCAACTCAGAGCTTTGCTGTCCATTGAACCATGCCTGACACAACAGCAGGGGTTTCCACCTCCTGATGTTTGAAGAAATCCTTTATAAAAGTGATGTCTGCTACCTGATGCTGAAGGCAATCAGTATCTCTGATGATTCCTTTAAATCCACAGCCAGTATCACAACAGGATAGAGCCTCCTTGCAGCATCTGAACATGTACTTCTCTGATAGGCCCAAGATATTGGGCCAACTGACTCCCAGGGTCTCCCTAAAGTTCTGTGTGACAAACAACCATACCAAGAAGTGTGGTGTGACTTACAGTTGGTCCTAATGTTTCATCCAGCTCTCAATAGTGACTCCAATTGCCTCAACTGGCCAGCTCAACCTCGTGAATGTAACCTAGGGGTAACTGTCAAACATTTGCCAATTCCACGTCTCTGAAATCCAATCACCAACAACGTTGTTACTCAACCAGAAAAGGGGGAATTCAGTAATAATATTTGTGGACCTGCTGATAGTCTTTTTTCTGTTTGCCCCTCTATTATATTCTTGCAGCCCTCTCCTTCTTCCACTGATAGTACAGTATTTACAATTGCAATTACAGTTCAAGTTAAATGGACTTACAACACCAACAACAACTTGCATTTATATACTACCTGTGCTGTGGCAACATGTGTGACATAGACTGAAGCTATAGAGAATGATGGTAAAGGTTCCAATTTTCCTTCCATCATATGGCTGCCAAGAATCTCTCCCGTTCTTACTGCCTGCCATTGGCATGTGCTGACAGGATTCCCATTTTGATAAATCAAACTGGTGCTTCCTCAGTGCCTGCCTCCGTAACCAACTCATCCCCACAGACTCCGGACCACCTTTAAACCAGCATAGTTTGGACCCAAACAGGACAAACAGTACAGACTACAGATTCAAAAACACCAACAACAGTTCTCCTTCAGGATCCTCTGTTCCACGCTTGCAGCAATACGCCAGCACCTAACCTCTCTACAGTCAGCCCTGTCTCAGCTGAGGGCCACACTCTCTCAGAATTGCAAAGGACCCACTCTGTACTATATCCTCAGGAGAATTCATACTCTCAACAAACAGTATCTTAACTCTATCTCAAACATCAAAAACTGTAAGTGCAACAAACTTTTATCTACCCACCTCCATAACCAGTGGTCCTCAAACATTCCAGAAGATTCTCCCGGCCTCTGGACTCCATTAGCCATGTGGCTGGTGCAGCTGCCACCCCCACGCTGATTGATGATGTCACTTCCGCCCCCATCATGGCCACACCCACAACAACTTCGGCCCCTCACGATTCCTCATACATCACACGTGACATCACTTCCGCCCCTCACATCATCGCTGATGTCACACGCTCAGTGACTTCCGCCACCCCTACTGCCGTGTCTGTCACCACTTCCGCCCCCACCAGCGCCACTCACCTGCATTCTGTTGACACGCCCCCCACATATCCCACTGTCACCATTCCCGGCCCCCAGAACCCTGAGGGGAGCACCACCCCTGTTCATGACTCCACCCCCATTCCCCCCACCATCACACCCACTACAGTTACTGGCTCCACCCCCACTCCCAGCTCCACACCCACACCAAATCCCAGTTCCCAGCCCTGCCGAGTTTTCACCATCCCTCCAGACCTTCCCCTCACTGAGGAACAACGATCAGTCCTCAGCAAAGGATTCACCTTCATCCCCCTCTGTCCATGCATCAATGAATTTAGTACACGCCATGACGTCGAACACGTCTTCCGCCGCCTCTGCCTCCCAGCTTACTTTCACAATCAGGACTCCCGCCCACCTTCCGAGGACTCCTTTGCCCACTTCCAACACACTGCATCCACCTGGATACTCCGCGCTGGCCTATTACCTGCCCTCGACCTCTTCATTTCCAACTGCCGCCGGGACGTTAACCGCCTCAACCTGTCTACCCTCCTCCCCCACTCCAACCTCTCACCCTCACAACGCGCAGCCCTCCAATCTCTCTGCTCCAATCCCAACCGCACCATCAAGCCAGCAGATAAAGGGGGCGCAGTGGTAGTCTGGCGCACTGACCTCTACATTGCTGAAGCCAAATGCCAACTTGAGGACACCTCTTCCTACCGCCCCTTGACCATGACCCCAACCCCCATCACCAAACCATCATCTCCCAGACCATACAGAACCTCATCACCTCAGGAGATCTCCCACCCACAGCTTCCAACCTCATAGTCCTGGAACCCCGCACTGCCCAGTTCTACCTCCTTCCCAAGATCCACAAGCCTGACCACCCTGGCCGACCCATTGTCTCAGCATGCTCCTGCCCCACTGAACTCATCTCTACCTACCTTGACATTGTCCTATCCCCCGGTCCAGGAACTCCCCACATATGTTCGAGACACCACCCACGCTCTCCACCTCCTCCAAGACTTTCGTTTCCTCAGCCTCCAACGCCTCATCTTCACCATAGATATCCAATCCCCCTACACCTCCATCCACCATGACCAGGGCATCCAAGCCCTCCATTTTTTCCTCTCCCGACGTCCCCAACAGTACCATTCCACCAACACTCTCATTCGTTTGGCCGAACTGGTCCTCACCCTTCACAATTTCTCCTTCAAATCCTCCTACTTCCTCCAGGCCAAAGGGGTAGCCATGGGCACACATATGGGCCCCAGCTATGCCTGTCTCTTTGTTGGCTACATAGAACAGTCAATCTTCCGTAATTACACCGGCACCACTCGCCACTTCTTCCTCTGCTACATTGATGACTGCATTGGCGCCACCTCATGCTCCCGTGAGGTGGTTGAGCAATTCATCAACTTTAGCAACACATTCCACCCTGACCTTAAATTTACCTGGACCATCTCTGACACCTCCCTCCCTTTCCTGGACCTCTCCATCTCCATTAATGACGACCGACTTGACACTGACATTTTTTTACAAACCCACCGACTCCCACAGCTACCTGAATTACACCTCTTCCCACCCTACCTCTTGCAAAAATGCAATCCCGTATTCCCAATTCCTCCACCTCCGCCGTATCTGCTCCCAGGAGGACCAGTTCCACCACAGAACACACCAGATGGCCTCCTTCTTTAGAGACCGCAATTTCCCTTCCCACGTGGTTAAAGATGCCCTCCAACGCATCTCGTCCACTTCCCGCACCTCCGCTCTCAAACCCCACCCCTCCAATCGTAACAAGGACAGAACGCCCCTGGTGCTCACCTTCCACCCTACCATCTTCACATAAACCAACTCATCTGACGACATTTCCGCCACCTCCAAAAAGACCCCACCACCAGGGATATATTTCCCTCCACCTTCCACAAAGACCGTTCCCTCCGTGACTACCTGGTCAGGTCCACGCCCCCCTACAACCCACCCTCCCATCCTGGCACCTTCCCCTGCCACCGCAGGAACTGTAAAACCTGCGCCCACACCTCCTCCCTCACCTCCATCCAAGGCCCGAAAGGAGCCTTCCACATCCATCAAAGTTTTACCTGCACATCCACCAATATCATTTATTGCATCCGTTGCTCCCGATGCGGTCTCCTCTACATTGGGGAGACTGGACGCCTCCTAGCGGAGCGCTTTAGGGAACATCTCTGGGACATCCACACCAATCAACCACATCGCCCTGTGGCCCAACATTTCAACTCCCCCTCCCACTCTGCCGAGGACATGGAGGTCCTGGGCCTCCTTCACCGCTGCTCCCTCACCACCAGACGCCTGGAGGAAGAACGCCTCATCTTCCCCCTCGGAACACTTCAACCCCAGGGCATCAATGTGGACTTCAACAGTTTCCTCATTTCCCCTTCCCCCACCTCACCCTAGATCCAAACTTCCAGCTCAGCACTGTCCCCATGACTTGTCCTACCTGCCTATCTTCTTCCACCTATCCACTCCCCCCTCCTCCCTGACCTATCACCTTCATCCCCTCCCCCCTCACCTATTGTACTCCATGCTACTTTCTCCCCACCCCCACCCTCCTCTAGCTTATCTCCATGCTTCAGGCTCTCTGCCTTTATTCCTGATGAAGGGCGTTTGCCCGAAACGTTGATTTCGCTGCTCCTCGGATGCTGCCTGAAGTGCTGTGCTCTTCCAACACCACTAATCCAGAATCTGGTTTCCAGCATCTGCAGTCATTGTTTTTACCTATAGTATGAATACACCTTTCTTGTCCATTCAGTCCTGAAGTCGGAGGCAGGAATGCTACCCACTGTACCACAGTAACCTGTTAAAGCAAAAACAGAAATTGCTGGCAAAACTCAGCAGGTCAGACAGCATCTGAGTTAATGTTTCGAGTCTGGTGACTCTTCACCAGAACTATTGGCAGCTCAGAAAAAGTGATATTTATGCTGAAGGTGAAGCTAGGGGGTGGGGTAAGTGAGCAGATAGATGGAGATGGAGCCAAAGAGAGAGAGAGAGATAGAAGGGGGAGTGGGGGAGGAGAGATAAATAAGACGATTAAGGATTGCAGGCTAGGACAGAAGAAAGTGAGGACTGCAGATGCTGGAGATCAGAGCTGAAAAATGTGTTGCTGGAAAAGCGCAGCAGGTCAGGCAGCATCCAAGGAGCAGGAGAATTGACGTTTCGGGCATAAGCCCTTTTTCAGGCTAGGACAGAAGAAAACCTGAATAAGTGATAATACGATTAAACAGTGGGAGAGAATGAATGAGCTGCACTGAAAGCAACTCTTCTAATGCAGAATGCTGAAGTAGCCCAAACTGAGGGAGCAAGGCAATGGAGGGATTTAAGTATGAGGATGAGAATCTTACATCCAGTCTAACTGATTTGTAGCCTACTAGTATAAGTGATTACCATTATGTTAAATGAACTGCAATCTGTGAAACAGCCCTAATAGCAACCAAATGCGTTTTAATACATGGACTGTCATTTATCACATGACTGTAAGTCAAGGTGAAAATTACTGGCAGATTTGAAGTTCTTGGTGTCTTTAATATTTTTTTCTGGGTTGTCATAAATCAATATTAGGTTTAATTTAATTCTTCTTCTTGCACCGTTGATAACAAAAATAATATAATTTAACGATAAATTGCGTGCAGCAAACCTCACTAAGGAGCATTGCTGTGACCATCATTAGCCTTTTCACCCCAGAGTTGGCATCAGTTACTGCCATCCTTAAACCATCTCTGAGGCAGAAAAGAGCAAATTCGTTGCATGGCTATTTCTAAAGTTCTTCATGATTAAAATATTTGAATAGGGCAAGGCAACCTCCTCCAAATCGTGATTAATTCTAAATTGATTGATATTTTTCCCTTCACTCCCTAGTCCCATGGGCAAATCAAAGGTGGAGTGAGGTGAAGACTTCAGAAAAACCTAAAATCTGTTGATTAAAAAAACAGTAACATGCATATCAGTTCAACTAAATTCCACAAGATGAGAAGGTTAGAGGCTGTTTTGCTCATTTCCCAAGGCTATCAATGATTGCAGACTGATCCCAGGACTGTTATCATTTAAAAGGATAAGTATAATAATAAAATGTTTGCAAACTTGGCCAGGGTGACTTTCAATTTCTCAAGTTTAGGGGTGGGGGACTGGGTGAGTATCATTAGGGGTTTTTCAGAAGGCATCAGTATTTAGAGAGGCTCCCCCTGCAGTCTGTCAGTAATTATAGAGAGTCCCTGGTAGTGTGCCAATATCTATAAGGGTCCTTGGGAGTATATTTCTGTTCAATAGGAAACCCAGAGAGTGTATCAGGAAATAAAGAGATTCTTTGGGAGTGCGTCAATATTGGAAGGGGACCCCAGATCACAGCACTTGTCCTTTTGCCGTCTGTAGCCCACCAGGAGAATGTTATCGTGCCCTGAACCTGAAAGTGGTCCGGGCCTCTCCGTAGGTGGGCATCACAGGCACATGATTGACACTGGCCTATTCAGTATCCAGCCTGAATGTCTACCCCATAATTACCAATTCAAGCTGTTATTCCTCCATTCATTGACTGGGATTTAGTAGGCAGGTTGTACAGGATGAAGAAAATGTTTGTTCATCACTGGCCCCATGGTAGGGGTGTAGTGAAACAGAGGAATCTTGGAATTCAGGTTCACAGTTGTCTGTAAGTGGAGTCCCAGGTGGACAGGGCATTGAAGAAGGCTTTTGGCACACTGGCCTTCATCGGTCAGAGCACTGAGTAATGAAGCTGGGAAGTTATGTTGCAGTAATACAGGAAGTTGGTGAGGCCGCACTTGGAGCATTGTGTTCAGTTTTGGTCACCTTGTTGTAGGAAGGATGTTATTAAACTGGAAAGAGTGCAGAAGAAATTTACAAGGATGTTGTCAGGACTCGATGGTCTGGGTTATAGGGAGAAATTGGACAAGCAAGGACGTTTTTCTTTACAGCGTAGGAGACTGAGGGGGTACCTTATAGAGGAGTATAAGATCATGAGAGACATGGATAGGGTGAATGCACTCAGTCTTTTTCCCAGCGTTAGGGAATGGAGGACTAGAGGGCATCAGTTTAAGGTTAGAGGGGAAAGAATAAAAGAGAACCTAAGGGGCAACTTTTTTACACAGAGAGTGGCACGCATATGGAATGAACTGCCAGCGGAAGTGGTTGAGGTGGGCACATTAACAACATTTAAAAGGCATTTGGAACAAATACATGGATAGGAAAGGTTTGGAAGGAGATGGGCCAAGTGCAAGGAAATGGGGTTAGCGTGGACGGGCATTTTGGTCAGCATGGACCAGTTTAGGCTAAAGGACTCTATGACTCTCATATTCCTCCTTGTTCCTCGGGACATCCACGCAAAAGCGGTTTGGTCTGACAACATTGAGCTATGCCACAGAGTGAGTTTTAAATATTTAACTCTAGTGAATGGACAAGATGTATTCACACAATTTTCAGGAGTATAATACCATGGCTAACCATCCTGCCAGATTAATGCTTCTAATACATCTCCTGTGCTGTCTCAGTTTGAACCTTGAATCCAAAGTGATTTCTTCTGAGGTCCAAGTTTTATTTTGAGACAGGTCCACCTTGTGGTGCATTACTTTCCTGTGTTGCTGTCAGGATTTAAGCAGCAACTGACTGTGGTTGTGTGCTCTCTGACCTACACTGGTACTCAAATGTGTCATTTTCTAGAATCTCCTTCTCCTTTTCAATCCCTCCATGCCTTAAGTGCCCCTCTTCATAACCTCCTTCAGTCCTACAACCCACGGAGATCCGTACATTCAGCTAACTCTGGCATCCACACTTCTGCCAATTGCCTCTTACATGAATGTTTAAAATCTGTAAAGGTGCATTGGCCCAGAGAGAAGCAATGAAGTGAGCGTGATTGTGTAACATAGCATGGAAAATTGGAGGGCTGGAAGTACAAATCTAATACCAGAGATTTGAGCATAAAATCTTGGCTGATACTCCCAGATCATTACTGATAGAGTGCTGCACTGTCTAAGAGGCTTTTTTTGGATAAGGTATTAAATTGAGGCCCTAGCTGCCTTCTCAGGGAGATATAAAAGGCCCAATGGCATTGTTTCAGAGAATAATAGAATCACAAAAGTGTTATGGCGCAGAGGGAAGCCATTCAGCTCATCGTGCCTGCACTGGTAGATATATGATATAGATATATAAATTAGTTTGAAGGGCAGTCACTATTATTATGTAAGAAACATAGCAGCCAATTTAGACACTGTTGAGTCCTATAGAGAGCAAACCTGTGAAGGATTATTTCTTCTTGGCTGGTTGAAGGATGAAAGTTGGCTCCAGGACATCAGCCTGCTCGTTTTCAAATCGTGCCCACGAGCCCTGTTAAATAGGCAGTCCAGACTTTAGTTGAATATCTCATCCACAGGACATCTCAGCACTGCACTGAGTTTGTCAGCTTAGATTATGCATTCAGAGCGGACGTTGAAGCCAACCTTCTGATTTACCACATTTTTAACTAAATTGCCAACTATTTATCAGCCTCACTGTTTGAAATTTGAGAGTCTTTCAGGACTTTTCAAAGAGGATAGGCAAGATAGACAGCTTCCATAGATAGAGGAGAAAAGGAAAGGAAGAGCTGCAGAATATTATTTATGTCATATTTAAAACAGCAGCTGGGAACTATTTGTTGTTTTCTATCACTTGAGGAGCTGGGTAAATTGAATAATTATTGCAAAAATACTGAGTTTGTCAGAGCTCCAATTCACTAATTCTCTTGCTTGGTAATAAAACGTATTTGGTAAGCAAATGTTTGAGACCAACTCCATCTAGTTCGTCAGAGATCGTTCTCTCCGGGACAACCTAGTCCACTCTCCCATCACACACGGCACCTTCCCATCACACCTAACACCTCTCCCATCACACACGGCACCTTCCCATCACACCTAACACCTCTCCCATCACACACGGCACCTTCCCATCACACCTAACACCTCTCCCATCACACACAGCACCTTCCCATCACACCTAACACCCCTCCTATCACACACAGCACCTTCCCATCACACCTAACACCTCTCCCATCACACACGGCACCTTCCCATCACACCTAACACCTCTCCTATCACACACGGCACCTTCCCATCACACCTAACACCTCTCCCATCACACACGGCACCTTCCCATCACACCTAACACCTCTCCCATCACACACAACACCTTCCCATCACACACAACACCTTCCCATCACACACAACACCTTCCCATCACACCTAACACCTCTCCCATCACACAGCACCTTCCCATCACACCTAACACCTCTCCCATCACACACGGCACCTTCCCATCACACCTAACACCTCTCCCATCACACACGGCACCTTCCCATCACACCTAACACCCCTCCTATCACACACAGCACCTTCCCATCACACCTAACACCTCTCCCATCACACACGGCACCTTCCCATCACACACAACACCTTCCCATCACACACAACACCTTCCCATCACACACGGCACCTTCCCATCACACACAACACCTTCCCATCACACACAACACCTTCCCATCACACACAACACCTCTCCCATCACACACGGCACCTTCCCATCACACCTAACACCTCTCCCATCATACACGGCACCTTCCCATCACACCTAACACCTCTCCCATCACACACAGCACCTTCCCATCACACCTAACACCTCTCCTATCACACACGGCACCTTCCCATCACACCTAACACCTCCCCCATCACACACAGCACCTTCCCATCACACCTAACACCTCCCCCATCACACACAGCACCTTCCCATCACACCTAACACCTCTCCTATCACACACGGCACCTTCCCATCACACCTAACACCCCTCCTATCACACACAGCACCTTCCCATCACACCTAACACCTCCCCCATCACACATGGCACCTTCCCATGCAATCGCAGAAGGTGCAACACCTGCCCCTTTACCTCTTCCATGCTCACCATCCAAGGCCCCAAACACTCATTTCAGATTAAGCAGCGTTTCACTTGTACCTCTTTCAATTTTGCTCCCAATGTGGTCTCCTCTATATCGGAGAGACAGGACGCTGACTGGGTGATCGCTTTGCTGAGCACCTTCGGTCTGTACGCAATCAGGTCCCGGACCTTCCCGTGGCTTGCCACTTCACCACCCAATCCTGCTCCCATGGCCACATGTCTGTCCTTGGCCTGCTGCAATGTTCCTGTGAAGCTCAACGCAAACTGGAGGAACAGCATCTGATCTTCCGACTCGGCACGTTACAGCCTGCCGGTCTCAACATTGAATTCAACAACTTCAGATGATTATCCCATCTCGACCCCTCTGTTTTCATTCTGCTCTGTAGTTTTATTGTATCTTTTCCAGCATTTTTGGTTCCATCTAGTTCACAACTATTCTGACAGCAGTAGTTAGTTAGTATTGGGGGAATCACATGACCACATAGGATACCATCAATAATTATTCAAATAAGCCAGAGAACATCTTTTATGTCAACTGTAACTGCATAGGTCGCACTTCTGTCTCTGAGTCAGAAGATGGTGGATTCAGACTCCACTCCAGTGACATAAACATATCATCTAAACTTTGTCGAATGCAGTACTGAAGGAGTGCTGCACTGTCAAAGGTGCTGTCTGTCAGATAAGATATTAAACAAAGGCCCTATTTGCCTTCTGCCAGTCATATAAAAGATCTTACTTGAAATGAAGAAATGTTCTTCCTGGTATCCTGAGCAATGCAGCATCAGGAATCCATTCCTGATGAAGGGCTCTGGCCCAAAATGTCGATTCTCCTGCTCCTCGGATGCTGCCTGACCTGCTGTGCTTTTCCAACAACACACTCTCGACTCTGATCTCCAGCATCTGCAGACCTCACTTTCTCCTAACATCATCAGTGAGCAAAGTTTGTGAGAAGATTTGTAACTCAGGTGCTCGTTGTTGTGGTTCTGTTCGCCGAGCTGGGAGTTTTTCTTGCAAACGTTTCGTCCCCTTTCTAGGTGACATCTTCAGTGCTTGGGAGTGAGCCTTTAGATGAAGCGCTGGTGGTATGGCCCACTTTCTATGTATGTGTTTAGGTTCCTTGGGTTGGTGATGTCATTTCCTGTGGTGTTTAGGTTCCTTGGGTTGGTGATGTTTTCTACATTACCTCACTGCCGTGTTTCCTACATTATAACATCACACTTCAAAAGTACTTCATTGGCTGCAAAATGTTTTGAGATATCCTGAGATAATGAAAGGCATGATAGAAATACAAGTTTTTAATTTCTCCCCTCCGTCACTATGCATGCAAGGAATTAATTAGATATTCATCTCTTCAGTGCAACCAGTCATAAATACAGAAGGCTAAAAATATCAAGAACTTTTAAAAAGTATAGAAACCATGGAAAAGTAAAAGCCTGCATTGTACATGGATGTACCAGAGATGATGTTAATCATATCTGAATGTAATCATCATAGGGTAATGACCCAATGAAAATTACAGGCTGACAGCACAAGGAAATATTTAAAGATATAATGCGTTAAAAATAGAAGATTACATTCCATGGCACCGGCATTAATACTTCATAGGATACCCAATAGCAAACAAAATTACTTTCCAAATGCTTCACAAAATATCGCAAGACTTCACAAACTGGGACTCCAAGGTGGGTTTGTGAGTTGAGATTTTGCGATCACAATGGCGAGCACCCCTTTTTTTACCCCACTCTCACCGGTCTTCTCTACCACACCTCTGCTTTGCTAGGTTTTCTCCTCACACTTCTCAGGTTTTACCAAAGACCCATGACAATTGTCAGTCCTTGATATGCGGGAAAACATTTGGGGAGAACTGAAGTACAGATT
Organism: Hemiscyllium ocellatum; assembly: GCF_020745735.1. Lineage (NCBI taxonomy): Eukaryota > Metazoa > Chordata > Chondrichthyes > Orectolobiformes > Hemiscylliidae > Hemiscyllium > Hemiscyllium ocellatum. Next base: position 22,340,571 of record NC_083453.1, on the reverse strand, counting down.
AGTAAGTAGAGGTCTATAGGGCTGACTAGGAGAAAATCAACACTGCAGATGCTGGAGATCAGAGTTGAGAGTGTGGTGCTGGAAAAACACAGCAGGTCAGGTAGCATCTGAGGAACAGGAGAATTAACATTTCGGGCATAAGCCCTTAGTCAGGCTGACTGTAGAACTTTGCAGGGAAAGAATGATGTCATAGAGTCACAGAGACATAGGTGCTAGAGCATGGAGACAGGCCCTTGAGCCCAAACTGGTCTATGCGGACCAAATGTCCATCCACAGTAACTCCATTTCCCTGCACTTGGCCCATCTCCATCCATGTATTTGTCCAAATGCCTTCTAAATGTTGTTATGTACCCTTCTGCTGGCAGTTCATTCCATATGTGTGCCACCCTCTGTGTAAAAATGTTGCCTCTCAGGTTCCCTTTTATTAAATCCCCTCTAACCTTAAACTGATGCCCTCCAGTCCTCCATTCCCCAACCCTGGGAAAAAGACTGAGTGCATTCACCCTATACATGCCTCTCACAATCTTATACACCTCTATAAGGTACCCCCTCAGTCTCCTACGCTGTAAAGGAGAAAATCCTCGCTTGTCTAACTTCTCCCTATAACTCAGACCATTGAGTCCAGGCAACATCCTTGTAAATTTCTTCTGCACTCTTTCCAGTTTAATAACATCCTTCCTACAACAAGGTGACTAAAACTGAACACAATATTCCAAGTGCGGCCTCACCAACTTCCTGTATAATTGCAACATATCTTTCCAGCTTCTATACTCAATGCCCTGTCTGTCTGTGACTCTACTTTCAGAGAACTGTGAGCCTGAACTCCAAAATCTCTTTGTTCCGTTACATTCCAAAAGGCCCTACCATTCACCATGAAACTCCTCCCTTTATTTGATTTTCCCAAACGCAACACCTCTCACTTATCCATATTAAACATCAATTGCCATTTCCTGGCCCACTTCCCCTAGGTCCTGTTGCAATTTTTGATAACCTTCCTCACTATCCATGATACCGCCTGTTTTAGTGTCATCAGGAAACTCACTAATCATGTCTTGTCCGTTCTCATCCAAATCGTTGATATAGATAACAAATAGCAATGGGCCCAGCAATGATCCCTGAGGCACTCCACCAGTCACAGGCCTCCAGTCCAACAAATATCCTTCCACTATTACCCTCTGCTTCCTACCATCAAGATAATTTTGTATCTAATTTGCCAGCTCACCTTGGATTCCGTGAGATCTAACCTTCCAAAGCAGCCTACCATGTGGAACCTTATCAAAGGCCTTACTGCAATCCATATAGATTACTGCCCTGCCCTCATCAACCCTCCTGGTCACTTCATCAAAGAACTTTAATAAACTTATGAGGCATGTTCTCCCATGCACAAAGCTGTGCTGATTGTTCCTGATCAAACCCTGGCTTTCCAAATGCATGTATATCTTATCCTTCTGAATCTTCTCAAGTAACTTATCTACTACAGATGTTAGGCTTACTGGTCTATAGTTCCCAGGCTTTTCTTTGCAGCCCTTCTTAAATAATGGCACAACATTCGCTACCCTCCAGTCCTCCAGGATTTCAATTGTGGCTAATGATGATGCACAAATATCAGCCAGGGCCCCCGATATATGATGAGTCAAACTTAATGAACTGCATCGACCATCAATATTTGCTAATGCCACTTAGATTTATTGATTTATTTGAAGAATATTTGCTAATGAGGGGTTCCAATGGATGAATTCCTCTGTAGCATCCTCAGACAGGACTTTGGAACCTGGCAAACCAAGGTATGAATTTGTTTAACTGACATGTAGACTGTGTTTGCCTTCTGTAACGGAGCGTGAGTGTGGCAGTTAAAACTGCCCAAGAAGAGGCTGAGTGACTTAACTCTTGTAGCCATCAAAGACATATCAGAAATGACTTCCTACTCAGATCCCTTGGTATCATGGTAGCCCACAAACCTACCAACACCTAAAGGATCCATTAGATAGTACCAGCAAAACTAAAGTCATTTACAAGATACCATTACAAGAACTGTAAAAAACACTACATTGGACAAACTAGCGGGAAACTTGTCACAGAATGCATGAACACCAACTGGCCACCAAAAGACACTATGCACTATCACTTGTTTCTATACATATGGACAAAGAAGGGCATTACTTTGACTGGGATAACACATACATCCTAGGGCATGCAAAACAAAGACACGCATGAGAATTCTTAGCGGCATGGCATTCTGACCCCAGAACTCCATCAATAAACACATCTACCTTCCCTTCAAAAAAAGAACCAGAAATGACATCACCCACCTTAAGAAACCAAGACCTATAAATAAAGAGGCAGGACATACCACCAGCGCTTCACTGGATACTCTCACTGATGATGTTACCCAGTATGGTGATGAAATGTCTGATGAAATATAAGCAAACTTATATACTTATCTTGTAGCCATTGTATTTATATGGTAAGTTGAGTTTCTGATCAATAGTAACCCCCAGAATGTTGATAGTGGGGGATTCAGTGATGGTAACATCTCTGAATGTCAAGGGGCAGTGATTAGATTGTCTCTTATAGGAGATGGTCATTGGCTGGCATTTGTGTGGTGCATTGTTACTTGTCATTTGTCAGCCCAAGCCTGGATATTGTCCAGATCTTGTTGCATTTGGACATGAGCTGCTTCAGTTTTTGAGGAGTCATGAATGATGCTGAACATTGTGCAATCATCCCCACTTCCGACCTTATGATGGAGGGAAGGTCATTGATGAAGCTGCTGAAGATGGTTGGACGTAGGACATATCCCCGAGGGGCTGCTGCAGAGATGTTCTGGAGCTGAGATGACTGAGCTTCAACAACCACAACCATATGACGAAGGACCAGGTATAACTTCAACCAATGGAGAGCTTGTCCCCTGATTTGCAATTATTCCAGTTTTTCTCAGGCCCCTTGATGCCACACTCAGCCAAATGCAGCCTTTATGTCAAGAATGGTCTCTCTCATGTCATTCAGTGCTTTTATCCATGTTTGAACCAAAGCTGTCATGATGTCAGAAGGTGAGCGGCCCTGGCAGAACCCAAACTGGGCAGCACTCACCAGGTGCTGCTTGATAGCGCAGTTTATGATACCTTCCATCACCTTACTGATGATTGAGAGTAGACTGCTGGAGTGGTATTTCACCAGGTTGGATTTGCCTGCGTTTTGTGTCTGGGACATACCTGGGCAATTTTCCACATTGTTGGGTAGATGCCAGTGCTATAACTGTACTGGAACAGCTTGGTCAGAGGAGCAGCAAGTTCTGGAGCATAAGTCTTCAGTACTGTTGCCAGAATGTTATCAGGGCCCATAGTCTTTGCCGTATCCAGCGCATCCACCCATTTCTTGATATCACTTGTAGTGCATTGAATTTGGCTGAAAACTGGTACCTGTGATGCTGGGAACCACTGGAGGTGGCAGAGATGGATCATCCATTCAATACTTCTGGTTGAAGATTGCTGCGAATGCTTCACCCTTATCTTTTGCACTGATATGTTGGGCTTTTCCATCATTGAGGATAGGGATATTTGGGGAGCCTCTTTCTCCAATATCTTTCCTCCACCACTGTTCATGATCAGATGTGGCAAGACTGCAGAGCTTAGATCAGATCCACTGGTTGTGGAACTGCTTAGCTCTGTCTATCACTGGCTGCTTATGCTGTTTGGCATGCAAGTAGTCCTGTTTGGTAGTTTCACCAGCTTGGTACCTCATTTTTACTTATGGCTGGTGCTGCTCCTGGCATGCCCTCCTGTACTCTCCATTGAACCAGGGTTGATCCCCTGGTTTGATGGTATTTGTTGAATAGGGGATGTGGGGGGCCATGAGGTTGCAGATTGTGTTGGAGTACTATTCTGCTGTTGTTGATCGTCTACAGTGCCTCATGGATGCCCAGTCTTGAGTTGCTAGATCTATTGCTAGATCTGATAGTGCCACACAACACAATGGAGATTATCCTCAATGTGAAGGTGGGACTTCATCTCCATAAGGACTGTGCGGTGGTCACTCTTATTAATACTGTTGTGAACAGATGCATCAGCTGGACCTGCCACATAAACACAGTGGCTACAAGAGCAAGTCAGAAGCTTGGAATACAGCAGGGAATAACTCACCTCCTGACTCCCCAAAGCATGTCCTCCATCAACAAGAGCTGAAAATGTGTTGCTGGAAAAGCGCAGCAGGTCAGGCAGCATCCAAGGAACAGGAGAATTGACGTTTCGGGCATAAGCCCTTCTTCATGGAATATTTCCCACTTGCCTGGTTGAGCTCCAACAACCCTCAAGAAAGCTTGACACCATCCAGGACAAAGCAGCCCACTTGATTGGCACCACATCCACACACATCCATTCCCTCCACCACTGATGTTCAGTGCCAGCAGTGTGTCTTTCCACAAGGTGTACTGCAGAAATTCACCAAAGATCCTCAGACAGCACCTTCCATCTGGAAGGACAAGTGCAGTAGATACATGGGAACACCACTGCCTGCAAGTTCCCCTGACCATCCTGACTTGGAAAAATATTGTGAAGAGAAAGCAGAGTTAACGTTTCAGGTCCGGTGACTGTCATTCAAAACAGTTCTGAAGAGGTTACACTGGACCCAGAATGTTAATTCTGCTTTCTTTCCACATATGCTGCCAGATCTGTTGAGTTTTTCCAGGAATTTCTGTTTTTGTTTCTGATTTCTACCATCTGCAGTTCTCTGGTATTTTGGGAAATATATTGGCTTTCCTTTACTATCACTGGGTCAAAATGCTGGAATTCCCTCCCAAAGGGCATTGTGGATCTACCTGTACCACATGGACTACAGCAGTTCAATAAGGCAGCTCATCACTACTTTCTCAAGGGCAACTTAGAAAAGGCAATAAATGCTGGCCAGCCAACTATACCCACACCCAACAAGTGAATTGAAAAAACTACAATGCAATGTTTAAGTTTGAGAATCCTCAGCAATCACCTTCAGCATGCTGAAACTGACATGGCAAACATGTTCACCAAAGGACATGGAAGGAAGTATTCAAACTCTACCATTATTACATTTGATATTGAGTCCTGAAGGCTGCAGGGTCCTCAAGTGGGAGATGAGATGCTGATCTTCTAGCTTGTGCTGAATCTCGCTGGAATAATGCAACAGGTTCAACACAGAAATGTGTTGGTGGCATGTTGAAGTGGCAGGCAACTGAAAGCTAGGGGTCCTTTTTATGAACAGAACGTAGGTGTTCCGCAAAGCAGTCACCTAGTCTGTGTTTTGTCTCCCCCATGTAGAGAAGTCTGCATTGGGAACAAGGAATACAGTACAATAGATTGAGTGAAATGCAGGTAAATCGTTACTTTACCTGGAAGGTGTGTGTGGGGCCTTGGATAGTAAGGAGAGAGGTGGTAAGCAGGCAAGTGTTACACCTTCTGTGATTGTATGGGAAAGTGGGGAAGTGTTGGGAGTGGAGGAGGAGTGGACCTGGGTATCCTGGAGGGAATGTTCCCTCATAGAATCCCTACAGTGTGGAAACAGGCCCTTTGGCCCAACAAGTTCACACTCACCCTCTGAAGAGTAACCCACCCAGACCCACTCCCTGCTCTATTATCCTATATTTACCCCTGACCAATGCACCTAGCCTACACATCCCTGAACACTACGGGAAAACTTAGCATGGCCAATTCACATAACCTACACATCTTTAGACTGTGGGAGGAAACCGGAGCACCCGGAGGAAACCCATGCAGACACGGGGAGAATGTGCAAACTCCACATAGATAGTCGCCCACGGCTGGAATTGAACCCAGGTTCCTGGTGCTGTGAGACAGCAGTGCTAATCACTGGGCCACCTGGCCGCCCCTGTGGAAACAAAAATAGAAATTGCTGGAAAAACTCAGTGGGTCTGGCAGCATTTGTGGAGAGAAATCAAAGTTAACATTTCGGGTTGAGTGACCCTTCCTCAGAAATGTGGAATCCCTTTGGAATCCCTGCAGAATGCTGACAACGGAGGGGAGCAGAATATGTGTCGTCCCATTGGAGGTGGCAGCTTATGATCCTTTGGATGCAGGGGCCAGCAGGGTGGATGTTGAGGACCAAGGGGTCCCCATTGTTGTGGGAAGGAAGAGAAGGGGTGAGGCCAAACATGCAGGAAATGGATTGGACAAGGTCAGACAGGTGGAACACCTGCAATGTTTTGAAAGTTCAATGCATTGAAGTCAGATGTGAGTGCTGTGTGCTGGGGTAACTGAGAAGGGCATGAAGTAACCACAATGGTACCAGTTAAGTTCCAGGTTGATTTCAATCCAGAACAATGTTCAAGGATAGAATCCTGCGACAGAAAGGAGTAGGATTTTGGCTGGCTGTAATCCAACACTGCAGCTTCAGAAATGGTCTAATTAAAATTTTGTCTGTTTAGTAATGACTGTAGGTTACTGAAAAAGCTTGCATTCATATAACACCTTTAACATTGTAAAACCTCTGAGGTGTTTCACAGGCTCATTTGACATTGAGTAACATACATTTTAGGGCAAATGTGGTAGATTTTAAGGAGCTATTTAAAGAAGGCAAGAGAGGCAAAGAAGATTTAGGGAGGGTTTTCTCAAACTTATCGCCTAGGAGGCTGAACACATGGCTACCAGTGGTGAAACAATTAAAATTACGGATGTGCAAGAGGCCAGAACGAGAGAGTCTGAATGTTTAGAAGTGATGTCAGCCGAGCAGGACTTCACAGAGCTTGGGACTGAGTAAGGAGACCTTGAAGGGAACTGAAAAGCCATGGGTGAAAATTTAAAAATCAAAGGTGTTGTTTAACCAGGACCTAATATAGATCAGCAATCACCTGGGTGAATGTGACCTGGTGCAAGTTAAGATACATGCAGCAGAGCTTTGGATGAACTTACACTTATGGAGCGTAAAAGATGGGAAGCTGACCAGGTGAATGTTGGAATAGTCCAGCCTAGAACTAACAAAGACTGGAATGCAGGTTTCAGCAACAGATAAGGCCGAGAGAGTTGAGCGATGTCATGGCAGTGGAAACAAAATGGTACTAGTAATGATGTGGATATATACTTGGAGGCTCACCTTGGGATCAAATATAACACCAAGGTTGCGAGTAGTCTGGCTCAGTTTTAGACACTTGTCAGGGTGAAAGATGGAGTCAATTTATTGTTCAAGATCATGACAAGGAATATTCCCTCTCCTGTTGCTGTTGCGATCCAGCCTACAATGGTGTTTTCACCAGTGAACTTGTACACAGAGTTAGGACAAAATTTGGCCACACAGTCATGAGTGTGCAGGGAGTATTGTAAGGGGCTGAGAACACAGTCTTGTAGGGTTATCATGGAGGAGGTGTTATTGCCTATTCTGACTGATTGTGGTCTGTGGATCAGGAAATCGAGAATCTAGTTGCAGAGGGCCAAGCAGAGACCAAGGTCTCAGCATTTGGAGATTAGTTTGTTTGGAATTATAGTTGAAGTGTTCTTAAAGTGAAGTTATAGTGTTGAAGGTGGAGCTGTTGTCAATAACTAGGAGTCTGATGTAGGTATCCTTTTTATCTAGATGTTTTAGGAATGTTTGTAGGGCCAGGGAGATGGACATGTTGCAACAGTAGATGAATTGCAAGGGATCAAGGCAGGCTGAGAGGCTAGAGTTGATATGAGCCATGACTAACCTCTTGAAGCAGTAGTCATTGAGGCACGCTATATGAGTTTTCTTTGGTACTGGGATGATGGTGGTCTTGAAGCAGGTGGGAACTTCAGATTATAATAAGGAGAGGTTAAAGATGTCAACAAATACTCCCACCAGCTGGATCTGAGTGCACAGGATCTGAGTGCACAGGATCTGAGTGCACAGGATCTGAGTGCACAGCAAGGGAGCATTTGGGCCAGTCACTTTCCATGGACTCACTCTCAAAAAGGCTGATCTAATGTCCGCAGCGGTAACTGAGGGAACAGATGCATTCGAGGCTGTCGGGGTGTCACTGACTTTCTGATGAAACAATCATAAAATGCATTGAGCGCACCAGGGAGGATGTATTTTTGTCCCCTAATCCATTCTGCTTTGGAGCCCGTTATGTCATGTAGGCATTGCCATAAATGGCGGGTGACCATGTGGTTAGTTTGGGTCTCTCGCTTAGTCTGGTATTGCCTCTTGGTATCTTTAATGGAAACAGGAAGGGAAGGAAAAGAAAGAAAACTGGCATTCACCTTTCACAGCCACAGGATATCTCAAGTGCTTTATAGCCAAATAAACAGTTCTGAAGTGTGCTTACTGTTGTAATACAGGAATGTCAGCAGCCAATTTGCATACAGCAAGCTCCCACAAACAACAATGTGATAATGGTTAGAAAATTTGTTTTATAATGTTGATTGCAGGATAAATATTGACAGGACACCAAGGATTTTCCCCTGCTCTTTGTTGTGCTTTCGTCTCTGGGGATAAGTGGAGGAGTTCCTTAGGGAATTGTCCTCAGCTCGATCATCCTCATCAATGACCTTCCTTGTCTGACTTCCCTAACCTGAGGAAATAGTTTCTCTGTGTCAACCCTATCGACTTATTTAATCACCTTAAATACCTCAATCAGATCACTCCTTAATCATTCTATATTTGAGGGAATAAAAACCTAAACATCTCATAATTTAAATGGGTAACTAGGGACAAAATAAAGCAATTTGATTACTTTACAAAAAATAAAGAGGTTTAGTAGTATTTAGGATATTCTGTTGGTGTCTTGCATGAAAATAATTGATATCCTTAAATGATTCAAGACACACAACTGAACAAGCGAGACTGTGTCCCTTTCACCCACTTCTCTGCTTCGGCCCGTCACTCAAGAGTTGTCACCTTTAGATTATATACGTTTGTACACAGACGCTCTGCCTTGACAAAAATACTGAGGTCCAGTGTGTGTAAGCAATAACTCTAGACTGGACTAGTAAATTATTGGTGTGTATTTTGTATTAACAATTGATGAATGCTGGATATCCAAGTAACAGCACAGTCTCAGGTCTGACAGCTCAGTTTGTGCCAATTACAACTCACAGTCTGACACTTTATTTTATTTTGGTTGATAGATTTAAATGGCAAGGATTTTCCTCTTCCAATATTTCACCAGCACATTTGTGAATGTAGCTTTGGATGTGATTGGGTGGCATGGTGGCTCAGTGGTTAGCACTGCTGCCTCACAGCGCCAGGGACCCAGGTTTGATTCCAACCTTGGGTGACTGTGTGGAGTTTGCATGTTCTTCCCGTGTCTGCATGGGTTTTCTCCCACAGTCCAAAGATGTGCAGGTCAGGTGAATTGGCCATGCTAAATTGCCCATAGTGTTAGGTCCATTAGCCAGAGGGAAATGGGTCTGGGTGGGTTACTCTTCAGAGGGTTGGTGTGGATGTGTTGGTCCGAAGGGCCTGTTTCCACACTGTAGGGAACCTAATCTAATCTATCGGCTTTGTTTGTACTGCTTCATAGAATCCCTACACTGTGGAAGCAGGCCATTCAGCCCATTGAGTCCTGCTGACCCTCTCCCACCCAGACCCACCCATTTACCCTATAACCCTGCATTCCACACGGCTAATCCACCTAGCCTTCACATTCTTAGATACTATGAGCAATTGAACATGGGCAATCCATTTAGGCTTTGGACTGTGGGAAGTGTCACAAAGCTAGTCCCTTTTTTACTAAAAGATGTTCCTTGTCTCAAGTAGACTCAGTCCTTGACTTTTTTCAGAGGGGCAATCGACCGGGCTGGGCTCCGATCAGACTGGTTTGGTACAAAGATGAAAAGGATTTTGAGAGGTCATTTGTTTATATGTAAATAGATGAGACTTCAGGCCAAAGTGGTCATGTTTTCGAAGTGACCTGTATAAAGAAAGGGGAGTGGTCAGCTCTCTAGCTGAGCTGAACAGTTTAATTCGGTCTCCCTGTTGGAAGTTCAACAGGGAGCTGTGTGGAAACTCTCTCTCTCTCTCTCTTTTCTGCCCTTCAACTTCAACTTATAAGCATGTGTTCCATTTATATTGGTTTTTAAAGGGATGTTGTGTATGCTCAGAACTGCATAACTAAGTCGAATTGGATAGGTTGAGTTCTGTAGGGGTTCTTTATTCTGTTCTTTGTGTTTCATTGCGTAATTTTGTGAATAAATTTTTGTCTGTTTTAAAACCTAGCTAGCTTACATTGGGTAATTTTTCGCTGTACATTTACCGAAACAAATTGCAAAGTTATGATCTGAGCTGCCTGCTTAAGAATGTAATGAGTGGTCTGGCTTAGTCCATAACAGACTGGGGGCTCTTTGTGGAATTGTAAACAGCGAGTCGTAGGTGCTAGCGTATTTATTTCGGGTGTTGGTTTGGTTGGGTAGACAAAGCCAGGGATAGTAATGGCTCTTTCAGTCGCCAGAAGTTTTCTGGATGTGGATGCGTGTGACTTTGGGAGTTTTGCAAAAAGTGAATAAGACCAAGTTGCAAGAATTAGCAGAGAAGCTGGAATTGGAACTGTCTGCTTCTGTGAGGAAAGGAGAGATAATTACAGCAGTAGCTCAGCATTTAAACCTCCTGGAAATACCATCAGAATCTATAGAGAAGGCAAGAATTAAATTGCAAATGAAGCAGCTTGAGTTAGAGGCAAGAGATAAGGAAAGGGCAGCAGAAATGAAACAGTTTGAGTTACGATTAAAAGCAGAAGAGAAAGAAAGAGAGAGTGCTTTTGAACTTTAAAAACTGACACTTGAAAAGGAAAGTCAGCTTAAAAGGCTGGAAATAAAGGCTGAGGGTAGGCTTAGTTAGGAGGAGCAAGCCCCTGGTAGTCAGAGGCCTAGTGAGAAACTGTTTAAATATGTTAAAGCATTGCCTCAGTTCGATGAGAAGGATGTGGAAGCCTTTTTCATCTCATTTGAAAAGGTGGCTAAACAAATGCAGTGGCAAAGTCGGTTTTGTTGATCCAAACGAAACTTGGAGGCTGGGCTAGTGAGATATTCGCATCCCTCTCAGAGGAGGTATGTGAGGAGGTGAAAAAAGCCATTTTAAGTGCATATGAGCTGGTATCAGAAGCACATAGACAATGTTTCAGCAATCTAAGGAGGGACCCTGGTCAAACCTACATTGATTTTGAAAGGATCAAACAGAGTGATGTTAATAGATGGATAACAGCTTTAAAAATAGAGCAAACCTAGAGAGGTAATATTTTGGAGGCATTCAAAAATTAATTGACTGAAGTAGTGTGAACTCATGTGGAAGAGCAGAGAGTTAAAACAGCAAGGTTAGCAGCTGAAGGGGCTGATGGTTATGAGCTGGTCCATAAACCATGGTTTGGCTTCCAGAATCAATTTCAGTCCATGTGGGATAGAAACTGGGGCAAAGAGGAATCCTCACGTGGAAAGGGAAAGGTAGATCTCAGTGAAAATCATGTGGATAACTTAGCACAGGATAAAAAAAATAAACCTTGAGGGGGACAAAGAAGTTAAAAAGCTCCAGTGGGCTAGGAGAAAGGCAGATGTCGGAAAACCAGACAAGCCTGGAAGTTTTGTTGGACTAGTAGCAAAAAGCACAAGGGCAACTTAGAGAAATGCCTCAGAGTGTACAAGATGTTCAGAGGTTGATCAAGGAGGAAGTGCCAGATTTGCTTAAAAAATATACATGCAAGGGTAAAGTTTATCCACATACACCAGGAGTAATAGGTAAGGAGGTTACAATATTAAGGGACACAGGATTCTCTCAGTCTGTAATGCTGAAGGATGAGGAGATATGCACTCCTGAGGGACTACTGCCAGAAAAGGTACTGGTCACAGGAATTTATGGTGAGACAAAAAGTGCTCAGTTATGTAAAGTGAGGCTGGACAGTCCAGAGAAGAGTGGAGAATTTGTGGAAGGAGTACTGGACAAACTCTCAGCTCCAGGGATACAATTTGTTCTTGCAAATGATATCGCTGATTCACCAGGCGACGTGCTGCCTAATCTAGTTGAAAAGCCAGTGGAGACGCAGGTAACTGAAAACATGGAGAATGTTTATCCAGGAATTTTCCCTGACTGTGTGATCACAGGATCACAGAGGAACACGCTGAAGCAGGAGGGATCAAAAGGCACAGATAAGGAAGCTGACAATGTTATCTGAAACTTTCTTTGATCAGATAAGTGGAACAGAGAAGGAACAAATAGATAAATATGCAAGCTTCTTGAGCTTTACAAAGCTGATTGAATTACAGCAGAAAATGAGGATTTAAAACAGTTATATCAAAATATACTTACTGAAATCGAAAGTGAATGCATTCCTGTGTGTTATTACTTTACAAATGATGTCTTTATCACACATTCAAGGAGACCATCACACATTCAAGTAGATGAGAAATGGGCAGAGATGCATCAAATTGCTTTGCCAGTAGGGTATAGAAAGGATATGGTGCGAGTGATGCATGAGCTACCACTTGGAGGTCATTTAGGGGTGAGGAAAACACAGGCTAAAATACAAAGACATTTTTACTGGCCTGGACTACACAAAGATGTAGTTGAATTTTGCCAGATGTGTCATATGTGTCAGCTAATTGGAAAACCACAGGCAGTAATAAAACCTGCATCTTTAATCCCTATTCCAGCATTTGAGGAACCTTTCACAAGAGTTTTGATTGATTGCATAGGTCCTACCTCAAACAAAAAGTGGGAATAAGTATTTATTAACAATAATGGATGTGTCAACTAGATCTCCAGAGGCAATCCCATTATACAACATCACAGCTAAAAGGGTTGTAGAAGAACTACTTAAATCTTTTACTAGATATGGACTACCAATAGAGATCCAGTCAGATCAAGGATCAAACTTCACATCCAAACTATTCAAGGAGGTTGTGGATAACTTGGGAACAAAGCAATTCAAATCTACTGTGTACCATCGAGAATCGCAGGAAATGCTAGAGAGATGGCATCAAACACTGAAGATCATGTTAAGGGCTCATGGTCAGGATTATCCAGATGATTGGGATAAGGGAGTTCCGTTTGTACTTTTTGCGATCAGAGATGCTCCAAATGAATCGACCAAATTCAGTCTGTTTGAATTAATTTTTGAGCATGAAGTAAGAGGACGGTTAAAATTGATTAAGGAGAAATTAATAAGTCAGAATTCAGAGACCACCCATTTGGACTACGTGTCAAATTTTAGAGAACGGTTAAATAGAGCTGGAGAGTTGGCTAGACAGTATTTACAAGTATCACAGCATGCAATGAAACAAGAAGCAGATAAGAAATCACAAATTCGCAATTTTGCAATTGGAGATAAGGTATTGGTGTTACTTCCAAGAACAGGTGAGCCTTTAGAAGCAAGGTTTAGTGGACCGTTTCAAATTGAGAAGAAATTGAGTGAAGTGAGCTACTTGATAAGGACTCTAGACAAGAGGAAATCTCACAGAGTGTGTCATGTGAATGTCCTCGAAAGGTATTCTGATAGGGAAGGAAAGCAAGAGGAGAAGGTGTTCATGATTACAGCACAGAAGGCAGAGCCAAGTTCAGTGGATTCTGAATTGGACATTCCTCAAATCAAATTAGACAATGAGGAAATTGTCAAAAATTAGGATAAATTATTGAGTTACCTTTCACAAGAAAATTGAAATGACCTGAAAGAGTTATTACTATCACATGGAGAGATATGCAGAAATAAACTGGGAAGAACTAACCTAATTGTGCATGATGTAGATGTAGGAGATGCTGTTGGTGAGTTGGTCTTCGGAGGGTTGGTGTGGATTTGTTGGGCCGAATGGCCTGTTTCCACGCTGTAAGTAATCTAATCTAAAGTAACTAAGTGAAAACTCCCTCCCCAAACATTGTCTGATTCTCAGGAGACAAATTAACTTGCAGACACAGGTACAAATTTGGACGAATAAAAAACCCTTTCCATCCTGACCTCAAATTCACCTGGACTGTCTCAGACTCCTCCCTCCCCTTCCTAGACCTTTCCATTTCTATCTCGGGCGACCGACTCAACACAGACATCTACTATAAACCGACTGACTCCCACAGCTACCTGGACTACACCTCCTTCCACCCTGCCCCTTGTAAAAACTCCATCCCATATTCCCAATTCCTTCGTCTCCGCCGCATTTGCTCCCAGGAGGACCAGTTCCAACACCGCACAGCCCAGATGGCCTCCTTCTTCAAGGACCGCAGATTCCCCCCAGACATGATCGACGATGCCCTCCACCGCATCTCCTCCACTTCCCGCTCCTCTGCCCTTGAGCCCCACTCCTCCAACCACCACCAAGACAGAACCCCACTGGTTCTCACCTACCACCCCACCAACCTCCGTATACAACGTATCATCCGCCGTCATTTCCGCCACCTCCAAACGGACCCCACCACCAGGGATATATTTCCCTCCCCTCTCCTATCAGCGTTCCGCAAAGACCACTCCCTTCGTGACTCCCTCGTCAGGTCCACACCCCCCACCAACCCAACCTCCACTCCCGGCACCTTCCCCTGCAACCGCAGGAAATGTAAACCTTGCGCCCACACCTCCTCCCTCACTTCCCTCCAAGGCCCCAAGGGATCCTTCCATATCCGCCACAAGTTCACCTGTACCTCCACACACATCATCTATTGCATCCGCTGCACCCAATGTGGCCTCCTCTATATTGGGGAGACGGGCCGCTTACTTGCGGAATGCTTCAAAGAACACCTCTGGGACGCCCGGACCAACCAACCCAACCACCCCGTGGCTCAACACTTTAACTCTCCCTCCCACTCCACCGAGGACATGCAGGTCCTTGGACTCCTCCACCGGCAGAACATAACAACACGACGGCTGGAGGAGGAGCGCCTCATCTTCCGCCTGGGAACCGTCCAACCACAAGGAATGAACTCAGATTTCTCCAGTTTCCTCATTTCCCCTCCCCCCACCTTGTCATAGTCGGTTCCCTCAACTCAGCACCGCCCTCCTAACCTGCAATCTTCTTCCTGACCTCTCCGCCCCCACCCCACTCCGGCCTATTACCCTCACCTTGACCTCCTTCCACCTATCACATTTCCATCGCCCCTCCCCCAAGTTCCTCCTCCCTACCTTTAATCTTAGCCTGCTTGGCACACTCTCCTCATTCCTGATGAAGGGCTTATGCCCGAAACGTCGAATTTCCTATTCCTTGGATGCTGCCTAACCTGCTGTGCTTTAACCAGCAACACATTTTTAGCTATTCAGTTTGACAACTGTGTATGTTGCAGGTCACAAAAACGGGATTGCTGATGCATTATCGAGACACGAATGAGATACGGAGGCATTCGGTGGTGGCTGTACCACGGCCTGAATTTGCATGTATTTGTACGTTTGCATGTTTACAGTTAGTATGGAGTATATATGTGTTTAGACTCCTAACTGGGTCTGGAAGGGCTAAAAATGAAGCCATCTTTTGGTATTGATGGTTCATTCTTTTTAAAGGGGGGGGATGGTGTCACAAAGCTAGTCCCTTTTTTTTCTCAGAATTGTTCCTTGGCTCAAGGAGACTCAGTCCTTGATTTTTTTCAGAGAGGTAATAAATCGGGCCAGGCTCCAATCAGTCTGATTTGGTACAGAGATGAAAAGGATTTTGAAAGGCCTTTTGTTTATATCTAAACAGATGAGACTTCAGGCTAAAGTGGTCATCTTTTAGAAGTGACCTGTATAAACAAAGGGGTGTGGTCAGGTATCTAGCTGAGCTGAGCAGTTTAATTCAGTCTTGAATTTGTTGGACGTTTAACAGGGAGCTGTGTGGAAACTCTCTCTTTTATGCCCTTCAACTTCAACCTGTAAGCATGTGTTCCATTTATACTGGTTTTTAAAGGCATTTTGTTTCTTGGGACTGTTGTGTATATTCAGAACAGCATAATTAAGTCCAGTTGGATAGGTTGAGTTCTGTAGGGGTTCTTTATTGTGTTCTTTGTGTTTCATTGTGTAATTCTGCAAATACATTTTTGTCTGTTTTAAAATCTAGTAGTCAACCTAGATAACTTAATCTGGGTAATTTTAGCTGTACACTTACTGAAAGAAATTGCAACGTTATGGTCCGAGCTGCCTGCTTAAGAATGTTTTGAGTGGTCTGGCTTAGTCCATAACAGAGGAAATGGGAGCTCCCAAAGGAAACCCATGAAGACACAGGGAGAATGTGCAAATTCCACACAGACAATCACCTGAGGCTGGAATCGAAACTGGGTCCCTGGCGCTGTGAGGCAACAGTACTAACCATTGAGCCAGCATGCCACCAAAGGTATTTTTGTTATTTTCGTATTTTTCCAGTGTCATCCTTCAACGTTCAATCCTTCAGAAGGTGGCACTCTTATCGCAGAGTTAGAAGATCATGGGTTCAAATACTACTCCGTAGACTTGAGCACAAAAGTTAAAGCTAACTGTTACTATTAGTAGTACTGAGGGACTACTGTACTGTTGGAGGCATTGCCTTTGAATAAGGTGTTAAACCTCATCTGCCCTCTCAAGTAATGTCATGATCCCGAAGCAGGATTTCAAAGAATGGGCAGGAGAGTTAATCTTGGTGTCCTGGGAGCAATATTTATCCCTCATCTTTCAACTAATATCGCAAAAACAGGTTGTCTGGTCATTATCACATTACCATTTGTGACATCTTACTGTGTGCAAGTTAGCTGCTACATTTCCTACATCATAACAATGAGTACATGTCAAAAGCACTAAACTGTAAAGTGTTTTGGAATGTCCTGATTTTGAAGGATGCTATATATATAACGTATAACGACAAGTTTTCTTGAATGTTCTCATGTAATCTTCAAGTATGAATTTGTCTTAAGGTTTGCACTCTTCCCTCCAAATTAGAAGGTCATGGAGGCAAGCCCCAACTCCAGGACTTGAGAATATAATTGAGACGGACATAATTCTATGTGATTATGCTTCTGCAAAACAGGATGGAACATTTTACTAGATATAAAATGCTATGTATTCTGTTGGCATTTCAGTGCAGTACTGTGGGAGTGGTACATCATTGATGGGTTGTCTTTCAGATGAGGCTTTAAACTGAGGTGCATGGTTTGAAGAAGGGCAGGGATAGTTCTTCCTGGTGTCCTAGCTAACATTTGTCCCTCATCCAACACCACCATGACTGCACAATTGACTGTGATATTGTCTACTTGCTGCAGATTTACACTTTTTAACATTTAATGTTATCTGTGGTTCCAGCCTAGTTGAAATATGCCAAGTGCCAAGGGGTGGGGGAGGGTGGGGATTCTGCTCATGTTTAATGGTAATGACCTCTTATGCACCACCAATTTCATTTGCTCCAACAATGTTGGCCACGCGTTTAGCCATGTAGCCTCAAGAAAACTTAAATCTTCTACCAACCTGTTCCAGGACAAGTTCTGGTCCGTCCCAACATTAAGATCAATGGAGAAATTCTCCCTAAAGTGGACCATTCCCTGGGTAGCTGCTCCTATCTAAGACTGACATCAATGCAGTGATTCATTATTGCAACCTATCTGCAAGCGCTGCCTTTGGACACCTAAGGATAAGAGTCTTTCATGACTGTGACATCCATGTGTATATGGCAATCACCCTTTGAACTCTTCTGTATGGATCCAAAACTTGGACAACATATAGATGCCACCTCAAAGCCCTTGAGAGGTACCATCAATGCTGTTTGAGACAGATTCTCTGCATCAATTGGGAGGACAGGCATACTAACATACTAACTAACTAACTGAAGCAACCAGTAATAGGAGCATCGAGGCCATGATCATCCAAAGCCAACTCCACTGGGCCAGCCACATGTTTAAGATGCCTGAGTTCTGATTGCCAATAAAAATGTTTGGCCAGATCAAGGAAGACACTTGAATGAGAGGAAGACAAAGGAAATGTTTCAAAGATTCCCTTAAACATTCCCTCAAGAAATGTAATACAGGCATCAATGTATGGAAGACCTCCTTCAGAAGAAACTGACTTGCAAAAAGCACCTCTATGAAGGGCAACAATTCTTTAAGAACACCCACCAGAAAGAGGAAGTATGGAAAATGAATCGGAGAAAGGAATGCCAGTGATGTCGAGGTCAAGGACCAATTCCACCTCCCAGAAACACCTGAGAAATGTGTGGTCAGAGATATGGCTGTAGGACTGGGTTCATCAGCCACACAAGGATTCACAGAACCCATAACTGATGATACGGAATTTCCTCAGTGGACTAGTGAGTTATTGATGACAACAGCGAACCATATAGGCATGAAGCTCTGGAATTCCCCCCTCAGCCTCTCAACTCTACTTTCCTTCTTTAAGAAGCTCCTTAAAACCTAACTCTTTGGTCAGGTTTTGGGGGCCACCTGCCCTAATATCTTTCCACGTGTCAATTTTCATCAATGTGAAGTCCCTTGGGATGTTTTACTAAATTAAAGATGCTATATAAAATGCAAGTTGTTGTTTTTGACTCCTCTGTTCAGCAAAGGGAGAAGAATCTGTCCTAGATACCCCAAGTGAGATGAAGAACACAGTACCAGCAGAACCAATGAGCTCAGATCCATATGAACAACCAATTAGTCAGTGAAACAGCTCGACAGGACCCGACATCCACTAATATCATTCTGAAATTGGTAAATGTATATTACAGGACTATTTTGGGGAAAAGAAAAAGCTTCTGTTTCAAGTGGAATTTATTTGCATAGTTTTATGGAAAAATGCCTGGCATTGGAAAAAGACCACTTATGACACAATGGCCACCAAGTTAGAGGATTATACTTGAAAATCAGGATTTACATCACTACATCGTGCTTGGTTACTAATAGTGCTTGCTTTGAGTCAAAGACTGTGACTCCAAGTGTATAATCCAGGTTGAAGGGGCTCTTCTGATGCAGTGGTATTGTCTCTATCTCTGGGCCAAAGGGTCCAGATTTAAGAACCACCTGTCCAAGAGATGTGCCATAACATATCTGAAATGGTTGATTTAAAATGATTTAAAACTGGTGGTACAGTTCTGAGTAAGTACTGCAGTATCAGATGAGACATTAACTAAAAGCCCCATGTCCCCTCACGGATGGATTTATTGAACTATTTGAAACGGAGAATGATCTTTTATTTGTCATTTTATATATTTATCCCTTATCTAAAATTACTTATTATTTCATTGCCGTTTTGTGGCGGAAATACTGCATTCAAATTAGCTCCTGCATTTTAGATTTCAGAACAGATATTGCATTTCATTGTACAGGATGTGAAGTTTTCTTTAAAGGTTTTTTCGTCCACCAGAGTATGGTTTAAATAAAAATGGTTGTCCTTTAGAACAACTGTCCTCCAGACACTGAGAATGACTACAATTTTAACTAGTTTCCACCTATCAGCTCAGAAGGATGTAAAAATAGCGGCAACTGGCCAGCCAGTGAGCAAAGGAGAGACCTACCATGAATTGGATTCTACCAATAAGCAAAAGCAGAAAGGAGTGGATTCCTGCCGTCAATCATGGCAGGCGGAAGGACAATGCTCTGGGAATGACTTCATGTGACTGACAAACTTTAGTTAGTTTTAGCAGGAGTTTTTAAAGGTTTAGTTAACTTTTTAAAATAACATTTTAAATATTTATTGATTGTAGGCGATCGTTAAAATCAGTTTGTAGCACCAGGCGATTCTAAGACTTGGAAATATTATGATTTTTATTGAATGATTATTCTTTCGGAAATCTTGGAATACTTTACTAGAAGTTTGCTGCACGTTGTAAGTATCTCGATGGACTTTTGTAATGTAATTGCCCAATGAGACGGTTTGAAAAGGCGAGGGGGACCAGCTTGTGACCGCCGGAGTGATTTCTAAATGGCTCCCTCGCGAGCTTGCGCCCGCCAAAGCGAAAGGAAATTAGTGTTAATTAAAATAGACAGTTGTGGTGAAATGCGTGATTTCCACCATAAATTGTAATTTTTGTCGAGTATATGTATTTTTTTTAGAAGAGTCCTCTCCCTTTGTAGCAGTTAGGGGTCTGCTGGAAGGGCGACAAAAGGATTGCTTAATGCCGCCACGTGCGAGAGATCTAACGTCGGTTTATCTAATTTACTGTCAAATAAACAGAGAATTTAATCAAACGTTTTAAATTTTCAGCGTAATATCTCATGTCTCGTTTTATTCTGACACAAGGTGGGGGAAGGATAGGGAGAGCGAGAGAAGTCCCCCTATTCCTTCCCTCCCCAATAAGGTGATTCACCTTTTCACAGTTTATTACAAGTATTGTTATCTCAACACCGAATTTGTTCAATCAAAAGCGATTTGAGAATTAATTAAAGCCTTCTCCAAGGAAGCCCTGCCTGAAGCGGCTCGGTGTTTTGCTGAGGAGGATTGTGCATTAGCTCTGGCTAAGATGGCAGCAATGCGTGTGCTTAGGGTTGGATTTTGTTTTAAAACACGAATCGTTTTTCGGATCTGGCACAGCCATCAAAACTAACTTTCTTTTTAGGGTTGTGGTTATTAAGATCTTAAACAAGAACTTTTTTTATGTAACAAAGATAAAGTGGACACTGTTTGCTCACTTAACGTTTCCGTAGTGCTACTATATTGCAAAATGAGTGAAGGGAAGGGCGCACTGAATTTAGAGAGTGAGGTCGGACTTCATTCAAAGAAGCACTTGAGCAAATGAGAGGAGGGTTGGCGTTGTAGCAAGAACAATTGCTAAAAGTGGGGGAACAACGTTGAGGTATAGACGGGTAATATATGCTAGCCAGCTATATCCATGTCCCACCAAAAAAAAATTAGTGGAGGTTTAACCTGACTGCTGTTCCATGTGCTCTCGATCTTTCACCCAGGTCAGGTGACTCCTTATGTAGTACTGTACAGATTGTGCCTTATGAATACAGTACAGTGTAATTTCAGATTCTCAAGTACTCATGGCGTCGGCTCAGAACTGGGAAAAGTGATAAAATCAAGATGGTGAGCCCACATTTGTTTTGAGTGAATTTGGAGCTGGGAGGCTCTTGGTTCAGGAGGAGTGATTGGGAGGCAGGTCATGTCCTTGAAGTCAAAGAGCAGCTGTAGTGTCTGGGTTGGTTTGTGTTAGTCTGTTGCGAGTTGATGGGTTTAGTTTCCCCCCCACCCGCCTGCCCAAGGCAGCTGGTGATTGTAAAGAGGATGGGGCAAATGTGGAGAGATATAGGTGAGGTTGTGATTGTTGCCCACTGACATTCTGAAAGTCTGAAACCATGCTGTGGTGACACTGGCTTTACATCACTAAATTCATAAACTTTGTCCATTTATAAATGATATGACTGTCAAGTCTGGTGCAGAGCGTGAGTGAAAGTGGTGCTTTCGTTAAGTGTATATCTGGAGTATTTGAGATTCTGCTCTTTTCTTTTTCCTTTTGAGATTGCTCTATGAATTGTTAACTTTCCAAGCAAATCATCCTGCAACTTTAAAACAAAATTTGCTTTTCCTCTTCCCCCTGTTTTTTTTTCCACTTTTAATAGTGCTTGAATGGAAACATGAGTGCCAATTAGATGAAGTTTTTGCTGTAATTAAAAACAAAGTAGTGTGGATGCTGGAGATCTGAAATGAGCAGAAATTGCTGGACAAATGCAGCTCTGACATTCACTTGGTTTTCTGTTCACAGATCTGCCGAGTATCTCCAATTTCTCTTTTACTTGGAGCTATTTGTTTTGTTTGGATCAAACCAAGGATTTTGCTTTTTTTTGTCGGAGCGGTTCTTTTTGTCAGTCATGTTTCAATGCTGCTTCGATTATGCAAGCCTTGATGTGTTACTTGAAGCTTTTTGATCCACCGTCTCCTGCCCCATATTTCTCCAAGGCCCCTCAGGAGTGGGAAGGAGTTCACTCCGATCACTTCCCCCTCCCCTCACTTTAGAAGTAAAGAAGATGGCAAAGACTGTGTTGATTTTGAAACTCGCAGCTCAATTATAAGTCAGCTGACCCTTTTGAGTTGCCCATTTGACGCTAAGTTATGAAATTAAATGTTGAATGTTATTCCCCACTTTGACATTTGTCACTCCCTACTAAGAGGAAAATACCAAAATCGTTTGGAGGCATCTCCAGAAGGAAATGATTAATGTTACAGATTAATGACCTTTTGTCAGAAAGATGTAATTTGATAATGTCCAGATAATAAACATCACATAAACTGGCCAGATGTTTGTCAGAGTACCAGGGATAATTCCTCTTCTCTGCCTTAAAATAGTCATGGGATATTTTCCAACTGTGTGTAAGTGGGGCCTTGGTGCTCAGCTGAAAAATGGCATTCCCTTACTGCTCCCCACTGAGTCAGAATTAATACCACATTAAATTCCTTTGCCTCATTTTAGATAACCAGCCATAGTTCATAAAGGTAATTGCCATCAGTCTTCATTGGGTAGACAGTTGGTTATGTAGAGTCAAGAGTTGTACAGCACAGAGTGACCCTTTGGTCCAACTTGTCCATGCTGACCAGATATCCTAAATTAATCTTGTCCCATTCACCTGCATTTGGTCTATATTCTTCTAAACCTTTTCTATTCTTATGCCCATCCAGATGCCTTTTGAATGTCATTGTCATTGTACCAGCCCCCACCACTTCTGGCAACTCATTCCATACATGCACCACCCTCTGAGTGGAAAAAGTTGCCCTTGGGTCACTTTTTAAATCTTTTCCCCTCTCACCTTTAAACCTATGCCCTCTAGTTTTGGCCTCCCCTGCTGTGGGGAAAAAGTTGTTGGCTATTCACCTTAACCATGTCCCTCATGACTTCATAAACCTCTAAGGTCACCCCTCAGCCTCTGATGCTTCAAGGAAAATAGCCCCAGCCTATTAAGCCTCTCCTTATAACTCCAACTTTCCAACCCTGGCAACATCCTTGTAAGTCTTTTCTGAACCCTTTCAGGTTTCACAACACCTTTTCCTGTAGCAGGGAGACCAGCATTGAACGCAGAATTCCAAACGTTGCCTGACCAACATTCTGTACAGTTGCAATATAATCTACCAATTACTATACTCATACACTAGCCAATGTAGGTAAGTGTACAAAACGCCACTATCCTATCTACTTTTGACTCCACCTTCAAGGAACTATGAACCTGCACTCTGGGGTCTCTGTTCAGCAACACTCTCCAGGGCCTACTTGGAGTATGTGTCCTCGCCTGATTTGCCTTGCCAACAGGCGACATCTTGCATTTATCTAAATTGAACTCCATCTACCACTCCTCAGCCCATCTGATTTAAGGTCCCATTGTGCTCGGAGATAAACTTCTTCACAGACCAATTTTGGTGTCACCTGCAAACTTGTTACAAATTCCTCCTATATTCACATTTACATTATGGGAGGGTGGTGCTCTTATGGTGCAGTGGTCGTATCCCTACTTCCCTGCTGGGAGATCCAGGTTCAAGTCCCACTCGTTCCAGTAGTGTGCTCCAGAGGGTGCTCCACATCTGAACAAGTTGATTAGAAAATATCTAGAAATGAGTTGGGGTTCTTGTGGTACAGTGAGTGTTCTACCTGCCCTGGACTCTGAACAGGTTGATTTTAAAACTATATCTATAGCTTGAGAGGCATCGCTGTGAAATGTGGGTTAAGATGAGGAGGTAGATTACTTAGATTAGATTACTTAGATTAGATTACTTAGATTAGATTACTTAGATTAGATTACTTAGATTAGATTACTTAGATTAGATTACTTAGATTAGATTACTTAGATTAGATTACTTAGTGTGGAAACAGGCCCTTCGGCCCAACAAGTCCACACCGACCCGCTGAAGCGCAACCTACCCATACCCCGACATTTACCCCTTACCTAACACTACGGGCAATTTAGCATGGCCAATTCACCTGACCCGCACATCTTTGGACTGTGGGAGAAAATCAGAGGAAACCCACGTAGACATGGGGAGAATGTGCAAACTCCACACAGTCACTCGCCTGAGGCGGGAATTGAACCCAGGTCTCTGGCGCTGTGCCACTGTACTGCTGCTGCAGAGGACTGAACCTGTGCTTTTGACATTTATTCTGTATTACGTTCTAACGGACCAAATTGAGCAGGGCCCCCACAACCTCCTAACAATTGTAAATGTTGCAGTTGTACTAGCCACCACCACTTCATCTGGCAGCTCATTCTGCACACGTACCACCTCCTGTGTGAAAACATTGCCCCCTTGGTCTCTTTTATATCTTCCCCTCTCACCCTAAACCTATGCCCTCTAGTTCTGGACTCCCCACTTCAGGGGAAAGACTTTGTCTATTTATCCTATCCATGCCCCTCATGATTTTATAAACCTGTATAAGGTCACCCCTCAGCCTCTGATGCTCCAGGGAAAACAGCCCTAGCCTATTCAACCTCTCCCTATAGCTCAAATCCTCCAATCCTGGCAACATCCTTGTAAATCTTTTCTGAACCCTTTCAAGTTTCACAACACCTTTTTTTAGATTGGTAGGAGACCAGAATTGCACGCAGTCTTCCAACTGTGGCCTAACCGATGTCCTGTATGGCGGTGACATGACCGCTCGAGGGAGTCCAGAAATAGAGGGCATAGGTTTAAGGTGAGAGGGAAAAGATATAAAAGGGACCTAAGGGGCAACTTTTTCACACAGAGGGTGATACGTGTATGGGATGAGCTGCCAGAGGCTGGTACAATGACGACATTTAAGAGGCATCTGGATGGGTATATGAATAGGAAGGGTTTGGAGGGATATGGGCTGGGTGCTGGCAGGTGGGACTAGATTGGGTTGGGATATCTGGTCAGCATAAATGGGTTGGACCGAAGGGTCTGTTTCTGTGCTGTACATCTCTATGACTATGACTCTATTGCCTTTATGTGCAATCAAACCCGTTTTTGTAATCTTGGGGAAAATCCAAACTGCTGGACCTTGACCCTTTTGTATCCAAATCTGACTGACTCAGGAGGCTGAAGACACTGCATTAAATGGAGACAAAACAGTGAGCATTGCTTGCAGCTTTGACACACTTCTCTGAATTCTGGAATGGTTACTGTGCAAGAGGAGACCATTCAGCCCATTGTTTCTGCCAACTTTCTCTTGTTTCTTGCTTTCAACCTCTCCCTCTAACTTCCATTTAGCACAGAGTATGCATACCAGATTTGGAGAAATCAAAACAAAGACTTCACTGGAAAATTTGCTAAAATATTCTTTAAATTGCTGGCTTTTTTCCCCTGTAAATTAAACCTCAGGATTGAGCAGAATCTGCCAATGCAGCTTTTGTTGCCTGAGGCAATGAACAGTTGATAACGGAACAGACACAGCTGTTGTCATAGTGATGGCATTGGCTGCTGGATGTGAGGTTAATAACTTTTATACATAAAACCTGTGTTTATTTGAAAAGGTTTCTTAAAAATTGCAGGGAAGTTGGGAAAGAGCAGGCAGTCCAACTAATGCAACTCTTTCAAGAGCTGGTACAAACACAGTGGCATGAGTAGCTGAGTATGTTGTATGATTCTGTTTTGTCTGAGAATTGAAGCCATTTTCTTTTAAAAGTCTGTGACTGGTTGGTTCATAGGGTACTTAATATTCACCTGTAGATTGAAGCTTTGCTTCTGAATCTTCACCTTTTTTTTGTTTTTGTCCCCACCAAACACCTTAATTTTAAACAAACACCTTGACTGTGCTAATATGTTGTGTTACAAGTGTCATAAAGTTGAAATGAAAGAGACTTGCATTTATCTTTTCCCTTTTCTAACCTCTGGGTATCCCAAAATACTTTATGGTCAAAGTATTTTTGAGGTTATAATCACTCTTGTGATGCAGGAAGTATGGCAGCTAAGTAATTCAGAGCAAGATCCCACACAGTAAGTTGATAATATTTTTTTTAATATGCTGCTGCTTGAGGGATGAGCATTGGCTTGAAGACCTTTGGGAAGAACTTCCCTGCTTTTCAAGTGTCAAGGAACCTTTTCATGTTCACCTCATTGTGTCTCTTAATGTCTCATTCTCCTAATAGTGCAGTGAAGCACCAGGTGAATGGTGGCTGTCTCCTCTGTGAACAAAGACGTAAAATACAAACTGCGCTTTAGCTATTAACCAGCTTCTAGGCAGATTGTGGTCATTGCTGAAGAACTTTTATATAATGTCTGTTCTTTTATATTATTTTCTTTAGGTCTGTATTCTTGGTTATAAGGCTGAACAGCTCTTTAGTCATCTGCAGATGATAATCCACTTGAGTCTGCAAACTTCTCCAACTTGGCATCCCACCCGGTATCTCCCCTTTTTGCCTCTATGACCTCCTCCCTCCCACTACAGCTGATCCTTCTGTCAAACCACTTCTCATTAAGAAAACAAACTATCATTGTCCTTGCTTTTGGTTACTTCTACTGAAACATCAATATCTTGGAAGATGATTACAAGTTTTTTGGGCGAGTAATTTGATTTGTAGACAGTATCACCGTTGAACCTGATCCTGTTTACACCTCTTTGTTTTTAGAAGGGATAACTGAATTGTAGTATGGAGTTGAAGCCTTAGTTATCCCTGTGTTTTTTTTTCGCTCAATTTCTCATAATAGTCAGGTGGGTTCGAATCCCACCACTGCCATTGCTACTGATCATCTGTAACGGCGCAGCTCGTTGAAATGCTGTTGCCACCACTGATGTAGTTCTGTTCAGAACAAAATTCGTTTAGTGGGCGGCACGGTGGCACAGTGGTTAGCATTGCTGCCTCACAGCGCCTGAGACCCGGGTTCAATTCCCGACTCAGGTGACAGACTGTGTGGAGTTTGCACGTTCTCCCCGTGTCTGCGTGGGTTTCCTCCGGGTGCTCCGGTTTCCTCCCACAGTCCAAAGATGTGCAGGTCAGGTGAATTGGCCATGCTAAATTGTCCGTAGTGTTAGGTAAGGGGTAAATGTAGAGGTATGGGTGGGTTGCGCTTCGGCGGGTCGGTGTGGACTTGTTGGGCCGAAGGGCCTGTTTCCACACTGTAAGTAATCTAATCTAATCTAGACAGTACAGTCGTGTTTTATGTTTCTGGCCTAATACATAAAATGTGGGTCCAAATTTCTTGCTGTGACAATTTGATAAGCGTTCAAATTCTCAATAGATGTCATTAAAAATCTGGAAATAAACATCAGGTTTCAGTGAAAATGACCAGAAAGCAATTGGATTGTTGTAAAAGCCCATCTGGTCATATAATCATTTGCATCAAGATATTTGTTTTCTTCCCCTGCCTGACCTATATAAGACTCCTATTCCAATAGCAACTAATTTTTTAACTGCTCTCTGAAATGACTTGATAAATTACCCAGTTGTGCAATTACTTTCTTGAGAGCTGCTATGGATGGGCAATAAATGCCAGCTGTGCCAATGATGCTGGGAATTCATTATTTCTGAAGATGCAAAGACCATAAATACAGTGCTCCTAATGCCTGGAGTTAGCTCAATTAATATTGACTGAGAGTCCTTTTAGACTAGCTGGTTTACTACTATATTAAGGGGTGTCTGTGAAACCAGAGTAGTGGAGTTCTTAGTTTTTAAATGTTACTTTGACTGGAAGGAACTGTCCTTTCACTCCTCCCATCTCTGACAGCAATACTTCACTGCAGGAAGAAGGGAAGGTTTGGAAAGGAGCCACTAGCTGATGTAATTGACTGTTCTTCCAGCTTCCCTTTGCCCCACCAAACAATGGCACAGCCAAGATGAGAGCGCTTGCTGGTGCACTGTCACTGTCTAGATGCTGGAGGCTATTGGTGTTTTGGCGCAATGTAGGACTCTGGTTGTTGAATTCTGCTGACCAGTGAATGGAGGCAAGTAGGTTTGGGTGGCTTTTGATATAGTAAAACTAAGGTCCCATTTGATTAATGAGATGAGCATTAAAGAAGTCACGGTGTTAGTTGAGAAGGAATGCGGAGTTTCAATCAATATTCACCCAACAGCAGCACCAAAAAGACAGAATATCTGGTCTTTGTGTTTCTGTGTGGAACCTTGCTGTGTGTAAATTAGCTGCTACATTTGCTTAGATATGACAGACTATCTGTACTTTGGCTGTAAAGGGTTTTGGGACAACCTGAGGTTGTGAAAAACACTCTATAAATGCAGTTTTTCTTTTAATCAAAGAGCACTAGTGTTAGTTGCGTAAGATGTCTTGAGTTTGGGTCCACCCAGGAAGTTACCGGAGTCAAATCCCAGGCTCTTTGGACACTTAGCATGTGTTGGGGATTCTCAGGATATGGCTATCATTCCCAATTGTCTCTTGAAGATTAATGACCATCTTAAACTTTGAGGTTTCTGTGGTGAAGGTGCTCCTACAGTACTGTTCGGGAGGGAGGTCTAGATTTTAACTGAGCAGTGATGAGAGAAATGCTGGTATGTTTAGGTTAAGATTGTAAGATTTGAAAATTCTTATTCCCCTGTGCCTAACGTCCTTATTCTTTAGACAGTGGGGTTTGAGTGTGGCTGGTCTTGTTGGGGTTATGATGTTTCATCTGGCTAACTTTTATACTTGTGCAATTCATATGTGAATAATAGATATTTGGGTGGTGAATTGTGAAAAGCAAAAGTAGGACTTTTTTAAAAAAAATGTTTCTTTTCAATCTACCCAGGTGATCGTGAGGAGGGAACAAGTGCGTGCGTGGTGGCAAAATGCAGCAGTATGAACCTGTGGCAGAGATTGGAGAAGGGGCCTATGGTACTGTTTACAAGGCACGAGACTCTCTGAGTGGAAAATTTGTTGCTCTAAAAAATGTGCGGGTTCAAAGAAATGAAGATGGCCTGCCCCCGTCGACTGTGAGGGAAGTGGCCCTTCTGAAACGGCTGGAGCATTTTGACCATCCCAATGTTGTAAGGTGAGGGTGTTAAGATTGGGGGCTTGGGTTTGATCTTTTAGTTTGACTGACAGCGGCCACCTCACTGTGCCTTTGGACATCTTATCCCCTTAGGCTTTGTCATACACGTGTTCACTGTGTCTCAACGCCTGTGATCCAGGGTATTAATTCACACAACATGGACTGCCTCAAAATACCAGTCAGCATTTATTAAACAAACATCAGATTACTGGATCCTATCCTATAGCTGCTAGGAGTGTGGGAGGTTTTAGTTATTTCTCCTATTCTCCTCCTCTTGGTTTCCTGCTCACCCCCCTGTTTTAGCCAAGTGCGTGTTCAGCTGTTGGGGGCACCATCAAAATCCAAGCTGAATAATTGATGATATGTTCAACAAAATCACTGGATAGTGACTGACAGTGGAGGTCCTGACCATATGTCCCCTTCTCAATCCTGGTCACTTATTGCATACTAGCTAACCCAGATTGGAGGTGGAAGCTTCCACCTTCTGATACTTGTGCACGGTATTTCTCCCATCGAGCTGACCACTTATTGTTTTTGATCACCTCTACTGATTTGTACATAGATTTTGTACTTGCTGTGACTCGACCCGAGTCAAAGGTTTTAAGGTTAATGTTCCACTCTGAATACAAAGCGCAAAAATTTAGGCTGCCGCTCCCAATGCAGTACACATTGTTTGTGGGAGCTTGCAAACTATTTGGTCACCACTTTTCCTACACCACAGCAGTGACTAAGCTGCAAAAAATGCTTTGAGATACCTTTTAACTTTTGCAAGGTGTTTTATAAACACAAACCTTTTATGTTGTCTTGCATGTCCCTGTGTTTGCTGTAATTAAGAAATTAATTTGCTACAGAGCTGAATGAACTATTTTAAGCTTTCATTCCTCAGGAAGTGGGATGTAGGAGCCACATTGAATGCTGACTATGTAAATGTCTTGTTTCCTCTTTGGGTAGATTGTGAAAAGTTACTGATTTGAACTCCCATCCTGTTAATGCATTTCAAATCAAATGTTTGTGCCTGCCAGGAAGGCAATGGGATTGTGCCTGTCTATCATGCACAGTGAGTCAGGCATTTGGAATGGAGTTGTGTTCTAGACAGTTTTTGTTTTGCATGTTTGAAGGATGTGAAGGTCTTGGAGCAATTCTGTGATAAGGCACGGCTGTTGGATCTTGACGCTCTGGTATTGTGCAACCTGTGGTGGTACCTAATTCACCAGGTGGGGTTTGGGGCTGGTGCTCTAGGGGAATCTGACCAGTGTGTACTTACTATGGCGTGCTGGTAGCACATTGGTTTATGCCATTTTGATGCTGTGTGTGTGTGTGTGTGTGTGTGTGTGTGTGTGTGTGGTGAAGAAATGTTTTAAACAAGACTGGAGTTTTCAAATTTGGTGGGTAACAGTGGGGAGAGAACCAATTGTACAGTGTCATCTGACCGTTGGCAGATATGCTGCAATGAATGGGCACATTTCTTCTCCTGGGATACTCATGGGACTCTGAAGAGGGATTTAATTTTTGAGAATCTCAGAACTTTCACAAACGTGTTGTATCTAGGAGCCCATTGCATGTGTCGATTGAGATGAAAAAGCTGCTGTCAGGAAGTGTTGGTGTAGGCGAACAGACACAATTTCTCATCCAGTTGTCCAGTGTTGCATCATACACTGCTTGGTTATCAATCCAGAGAAATAGTATGTTAGCTTGTCAGGGAATGGCAGAGGAAGAATCCGTCAGACTCCTGTAAAATTTAAAGGTCCTGTGTCATCAGTTGTCATCTGGCCTCATGGAGGTTGCTAACTTGTTGGCCCACGGTATGATGTTGGACCTGTGTTGTGGGCCGTGACCCAGGAACACTTGGATTGCAGGCCTGTTCCAAACTTCTCCACTTTTGTCAAATCAGGTGAATTTTTTTGGGATGGTCTGCCAAATCCCAAAACAGTTTGCACAGGCACTTTTGACACCGAAGAAATCTGTGTCAAAGACTTTCTGATTTTTATTTGGTGCACTCTGTCTTGTTCTAGCAGTGTGCTGACTAAAGACTAAAACTTGAGTCCTAAGTGTACATCAGCCTGAAATGATAGAATGCTTATTGTCTGACTGACAGTCTCCCTTGTTACATAAATTATACTTTATGCTCGCTAACTACTTACCAGTTAATTTCCCCTGAAGTAAACTGATGTACTACTAGGCACAGAGGCATCCTTTGTTTACTTGTGTACAGTATACTGGGTGTGGTCAGCCAGCTCTGAGTTACCCCCCCCCCCCCCCCCAAATTGTAGAGATTCTCAGTCCCCTGTTAATATTGTTCAGCCAGGGCTTCCTGGGACAATCAAGGATCATGTAATCAATACGATTCACTTGGTTCAGGCGACTAAGTTCCCTCCACTCCTCTCGCCCGCCTTGTCTGGACTGTAGCCTGTCTCTTGTGTCTGGAGTGTCTCAGGAGAGTTTCCTCCCCTGCCTGGCAGCGTATAGAGGCTGCATTCCATCTCTGACTCTGAAGTTTCCTTGACGCTAGACGGAGATGGAGAGCCTGTGGTTTCCAACAGTCCTCCTGGCTGTTCGGAGGGGGCGGATGTGTTTCGCTCCCGCACAGTTTGCGAGGTAACAGCTTTCAGGTGATACATAAAGTTTGTTTAGGACCACTTTGCCGACCTGACCTCTCATTAATCTTGGAGACGGTGAGGACTGCAGTTGCTGGAGATCAGAGTGCATTGCTGGAAAGTCGATATTTCGAGCATTAGCCCTTCATCAGGAATAATTTCTGATGAAGGGTTATGCTTGAAACGTTGACTCTCGCTGCTCAAATGCTGCTTTTCCAGCACCGCACTCTTTGACTCGCATTATTCTCATTTGCCTCATACCCACACAGGGCCGTTTTCATGGTTCCAGCAACAAACTTGGTTCACCCCGAATTAAATTGTTTCTCAGGCTTAGAGGAGGCATGTGGCCAGGATTGGCATTCCTGATGTTGTTTCACAACCACTACCCACCCCCCTGCTCTAGGAATATCAGCTTTAATCTATTGCAGAGTAGTCTTTCCATCAACAACTCTGCTGGAGCTATCCCTGTTGTTGTGTGAGGGTGGTCCTATAATTGAACAGGAACCAAGACAATTTGGTATCAAGTGACACAATAGGCTGTTGCTTTAAGCCTGCTTTCAACGTTCGGGTGGCTCTTTCTGCTAGACTATTGGATGATGGATGGTGTGGAACTGCCCTTTTTGTGCCAAAAACTATTCAACTTCAGCAAATACTCAAATTCCCTGCTGGTAAATGATATCCATTTGTCAATGCTCAATACTTCCGGGAGTCAGTGCATTGTAAATTATGCTTGCAGCTTCTCCATAGTTATCCCTGAGTTTGCTGAGTGGACTTTATGCACATCTAACCACTTTGGGCATTCATGATGACTGGGAACATTGAGCCCATGAAAGGACCAGTATAGTTGATCGAGTCAAAGGTTTACCTGGCCATTCTCATAAATGTGGGGCCACTGTTGGGGGCAACTTTTATCCTTTATTGACAATCTGGGCACTGCCCCACCAGACATGGCTTCTTGCTAGCATCTTCAGGGGTTTCCAAGATGGAGTTCAGCCAGTATCTAGCAGTGACCTTTCATTCTGGAGAACGACCCTTGCTCCCCAAAGTAATATGTCAACCTCTCTGGTGATCTGGTTTCACCAGGTCCAGAAAACTTTTAATCCTGGTTGTGATGGCCCTCTACCTGCCCCATCACAACCAGCTGTTTTAATTTTGTTCAGACTGGATCTTTGTGTCCACCGTCTGATATCGTCAGTTATGACTGGAAGTGTTCAGAAAGTTTAAAACTGGAATGGACTCTTTGAGTGATGACACCACCAGTGGAGTAACTGTCAGTCAGAGGCAGCTCAAGGCATCACTTGACTTCCTGGACTGTTCTAACTTTATTTCTATGCACTGAGAATAAGGGACCAATGCTGAATTCTGAGAGAAACTGTGGGTGGCACTGTTTTGTCTTCAGTAGCCCTAGCAGGGGTTTGTGATCTGTTACTATAATAAATTCCTGCCTGTAAAGGTACTGTTAGAACTACACAACAAAATGACTGCCAAATCTACCTTCTCTGGGCATATTTACATTCAGCGTCAGCTGAAGTCTGGGAAGCATATGCTATTGGGCCACTGGTGAGTCAATATCGTACAGCACTACCTCTCGCTTCAGATTGTAGTGGGCCAATGCCTCATGCCAGCTGCTTCACTTCCCTGAATGCTGCTACATGGCTACGTGACCACTTCCAAGGCTGACCCTTTTTTCAATAGCAGGTGGAAGGGTGCCAAGATGGAGGCCGGGTTACGTATGCATTTTCCATAATAATTCTGGGGTTCCTTTGGTTGCCCTCACTTTATCTTCCAACAAGTGTAACCTACTTTTGTGACTCTGTAACCAAAGTTGGTCACTTGGGGTGCCTGGAACACACACTTTTTTTTCCCTTTTATTTTTAAGGCATACATCCACTTGGGAGAAATGTTTAAGCACTATGTCCAAGTTCTCTCTTCATTGCTCTTTCTGGTTGTTAGCACATCATCCAGGTAAATGGCAATTTGGGATAGCCCTTAGAATGTTCTCTGAGGTCTGCGGAAAAGGACGAAGAAGGTGCTTAGTATGCTTGCTGTTATTGGTCAGAGCATTGAGTACGGGAGTTGGGATGTCATGTTGTGGCTATACCGGATATTGCTTAGGCCACTTTTGGAATACTGTATGCTATGCAATTCTGGTCTACATGCTATAGGAGGGCATAAGTTTAATATGAGGGTGAAGATATAAAAGGGACCTGAGGGGTAACTTTTTTTCTGTCTCTTGGTGGTGTGTGTATGGAATGAGTTGCCAGAGGAAGTGGAGGAGGCTGGTACAATGACAACATTCCAAAAGACGTTTGATCAATATTGTAACAACCCTTGCCTGAAGATTCTATACACTGGAATATTGAACTGTCAGTCCTGTCCTGAGTCAACCATGTTTCTGTTATAGCAATGATACCATATTCCCATGTGTAATCATCTCCCTTACTCACAAGGCTCCTTGCATTAAAATAAATGGCCACCAAGCCTTGCTCCCTTATGCCTTGACCTGACTATGTACACGCTACCTTCCATACTGACTTCGAGTTTTCAATACTTATGCATCACCCCTTGCTGTAACTGCCTGTCCGTCCTTGTTGCTGCAGGTTGTTTGATGTGTGTGCGACAATGAGAGCGGACAGAGAAACTAAAGTCACTTTGGTGTTTGAGCATGTCGACCAGGATCTGAAAACTTATTTGGAGAAAGCACCGTCACCTGGCCTACCAGCTGAAACGATCAAGGTAAAAAGCAAAACTGTCTGACTATTTGAGGCAGGCCTACTGCGTTTCTTTGACCCTTATTTCAGCCATGTACTAACTAGAAAAGAGGGTGTGTCAGATGAGGCTATAGTGATGATCTGTGACCCACAGATGGGACAGGTGACTTCTTTTTAAAAAAAAATACTGTTGAGAGTTCAGGGAGTGTACTTTGATGTCACTGCTGAAATCTGCTTGAATTAGAATTGACTTGAAATGAAAAATGACCAATTCTCCTTTTGTTAAAAAAAAGTAGTAACTGAAATATGCACAGAAATATTGGACATGCCTAGCAAATCAGTCAACATATGTGGTGAGTTGAGTGTATGGTGTTTGAAAAGCGCAGCGGGTCAGGCAGCATCCTGAAGGGCTTATGCCCGAAACATCTTTTCTCCTGCTCCTCAAAAGCTGCCTGACCTGCTGTGCTTTTCCAGCACTGCACTCCATTCTGATCTCCAGTATCTGCAGTCTTCACTTTCTCCTAGGATCTGTGGTAAGTAAAGATTAGTTTTTGTTCCAACGATGCCTGTATTTCATAATTCTTATCCTCATGTTTTTATTGCTCCATACCCTCTCCCCTCCCATTGTCTGTAATTTCTTCCAGCTCCCACATCCCTTTTGACATCCCTGCACTCCTCCATTCTGGCCACTTTCCATGTTTCAATCACTCCCCCACCAGTGGCTGTGCCTTCAACTATCTGGGCATGCTCTTGTTCCCTCCCTTTCAAAGGCTCCTTTAAAACTAACCTCTCTGACTGCATTTTGGTTGCCTGTCCTGATGCCTCATACTGCTTAGTAATTTCACACAACACCAGGTTATAGTCCAACAGGTTTAATTGGAAGCACACTCGCTTATGGAACGCCGCTCCTTCATTAGGCGGCACAACCACCTGATGGAGTCATGCTCCGAAAGCTAGTGTGCTTCCAATTAAACCTGTTGGACTATAGCCTGGTGTTGTGTGACTTTTAACTACGTACACCCCAGTCCAACACCGGCATCTCCAAATCATGCTTAGTAATTGCTCCAGGAAAGTACCTGAAGGTCTTGTATAGCACCTTCTAATATGATATAAAAGTACAAGTAGTTGTGGTGTTTTTGGCCACTGACCTGATTTTCTTTTTATCTTAACATTCCCTAACAAGCTCTGGTAGGTTGCAGAGAAATGAGCGGTGTGAATCATTGTGTCTCTACACAAATTTGAGCATTGAATTCTGGTACATGGGCAGTTTGGGAGAGAAGTTCTAGTATTCTAATCCTATTTCTCAATGAAAATCCCAAACCACCACATTGGGTGACCAAGAAAAGATTTGTTTTCACCACAGAACAGAGTTAAAGCACCCATCAGTAACTCAGTCAGCAGAGTGTTGAATAACCTGGTTGGGGGAAGGAGGTTGTACTTGGCCCTTTTCATGCAAACTCTCCTCATGGATTTTTTTTTTGTTCTTGTTTGTGGACAGGATCTGATGAATCAGTTGCTGAATGGTTTGGCATTCCTTCATTCTCAGAGTGTGGTGCACCGGGACCTTAAGCCAGAGAACATCCTGGTGACCAGCCGGGGACAGGTGAAGCTGGCTGACTTTGGCTTGGCTCGTATCTACAGCTGCCAGATGGCCCTCACTCCAGTGGTAAGCACAATTGAAGGCTGTAGGCCTTGTAAGGAGGTGAGCGGGCACTGAGGCGTTCAGATCAAGAAAGCCACCGGTTCACGTGCTCCCACTGGGCTAGGTGAGCTGGTCTTGGTGACAATGGTTCGTTGTATGTGGCAACTTATTGGTGTAAGATACTGTTCAGGCATCCCTTGTCTATGGTTGTTCCTTGGATGCTGCCTGACCTGCTGTGCTTTAACCAGCAACACATTTTCAGCTCTGATCTCCAGCATCTGCAGACCTCACTTTTTACTCCATGGAGCCAGAGCTTGACATGAATTCTAAGTACAGGAGAAGGCTGCTGAGCCCCCCTAAGCTTGTTCTGTGATTCAGTCTGATCATAACTGCGTACCCCATTTGGGATTCAGTTGACTAGCTCCTTTGAAGGACACTGGCACAATGGTCAGACTGGCTCCCTTCAGTGCTAAATCATTCTGATTCAAAATCCACAATTTAGCCAAAATGTAGTCATATCCTTACTTAATTTTGAAATATCAATTTCCATCTTTTAAAATCTTCAATTCTCCCCCAGCTTCTACTACTTTTTTGAGGAGAAGGGTTGGGGAGCAAAAATTGGGAATATATTGAATTGAGATTCCTGAATGATCCCATAAATTTAAGTTACTTTATACTTGATTGTAATCTGATGTATTTAACTCTTCAGGTGGTGACCCTGTGGTACCGTGCCCCAGAAGTACTATTACAGGCAACATACGCTACTCCTGTTGACATGTGGAGTACAGGCTGTATCTTTGCTGAGATGTTTCGACGAAGGTCAGTACTGAAAACCAAACCATTCACTCCAAAGATAGGGCCAATGGCTACAGTACAGACGGTTATATGTTGTCCATTGGAACACGACAGATTAATTTTTTTTGGTTTATTGACTTAGTATGAAATGGCGATTTTAACTGTCCTGTTGACATGTCCTGGTGCTGCAATATGGTGTTCAGTTTGGAATAGTTCGTTCAAGATTGCAAGGATTTATCACTGTATGGATTTAAAAAAAATGGTATTCTATCTAACTTCTGGAATCGGCACGTTTGGTTTGTAATTTACACTGTGTCCTGAGTTGTTTGGTGTCTCTCACCAAACTGGATTGTTTTGCCACCAGGGACTCTAGTGTATTGCAGCCTTGGCAAACAAGAATGGTGTATCGGGAGCATTATTAGAGGGCCGTGGAACTCTATTCTGATTCAGCTTTCATAATTTAGACCGTGTCTCTCTTCCTCTTGCCCCTCTCCAAACTCCTCACCAGTTTTTATACCGATCAGACGAGGCCAGGATTGATTTCTTGCTCTGATTTGTTAATGTCAAAGAGGGCATTATTCCCTTTGCATGTTCAGTGTCCCTTAGGTGGGAGTGGAGAGAAATTGGTCAGCTTCTTAGATTGTTGCTAAACAGTGACACCTCCTGGAGACTATATGTTGGTGGTAGCCCTTCAATAGCTAGCCAGCCAGCACTTTGTGTATGATTGGTGATTGTCTTGGCTGGCTGTGGACTTCCTTCCCTAGGAAGGGAGCACGTGACTGGGAGAGAATTGGAGGGGTGTGTAACAGGATAGGAGATTCACATTTAAAGCCAGGTTGAATTCCATACTGCACTTTTAGTCTGTATCTCAATCAAGCAACTGTCTTGC
Source organism: Hemiscyllium ocellatum (assembly GCF_020745735.1). NCBI lineage: Eukaryota > Metazoa > Chordata > Chondrichthyes > Orectolobiformes > Hemiscylliidae > Hemiscyllium > Hemiscyllium ocellatum. The sequence continues at coordinate 22,303,255 of NC_083453.1, read as the reverse complement.
CTCTTACTGGAAGAATCCAAATCATATGTACTGGAGGGTTGCAATTTTCTGAGGATGTTTGTGTTTTTGTTTGAAGCTTGCAGGAAACTTTTGGAATTGAGGTAAGTGCTGTAACTTTTCATTTTTAAGCATTATTTTTGAACATGTTGCTTGGTGTTGAACTAAGGAAACTAACAATTAATCCACCTGTGCTGCACACATGGAATAATGAATGTCAAATTGGTGCAATCGATCCTTTTTTTTTCCTTTCTAGAAAGGACCCACACTCCACATCAAACCCAGTATGATTCCAGTGTGCTAATTGCAGCATCTGTTTTTAGTGGGGGGTGGAGGAGGAGTCTGATTAATTCTGCTGCCACCCAGAAATACTCCTAGCTCTTATCTATAAGAGCATAGTTCGAATATATGTACTACATTTGGTTCTTGGGGGCAGATCCACAGATGTGACTTGGGTTCAGGTATAAGCGTGTCTTCTGCTCCTGTCTCATTTGTCTTGTCATTTTGGTTTTGATGGCTTTGATTGAATTTTAAGACTTTGTTTGAAAAAAACAGTTCTGAGGAAGGGTCACTGAATTCAAAATATTAACTCTGATTTTTCTGCACAGATGCTGCCAGATCTGCAGAGATTTTTCCCTCCATTTCTGTTCTTGTTTAAAACTTTGTAGTTCTATTGTATTAGGTTTTTGGATTGATGTCACCCATTACTTCAATGCAGTCTGGAATACGTAGTCTGTAACTTGGCAGAAATTTGGTGTGTTGTTGATTTTAAAATTTTTAGTCAGAGCTCATGCCCAAGCTTATCTCAAGGTAATGCTTTGATCCTGTCTGTTGCTAGTTAATGAAGGAACCCGGTTTTTCAAAATTGTAAAATTTATCTGTAAATTCAAAGAACTCCCAATAATGAGAATTAAAAGTATTTGGCAGCTGTAGTTGTAGTTGAATTTGAAAAAGAACTATTGTGGGAGGAGTGTAACACTGTCAGACATGCTGGGTGGCCTTTCTGACTCATGATGGTATGTCTGCAGGAGCCACAGACAGACAGACCTGCCTTAGGCTTTGCCATGACTGACATTGAAGGGTGGTCTTCAGTTTGTGCTGGTTTTGAAACTAATGCTGCATATGTTGAGCCTTATTGTGTCAAAGCCAAGACTCTGTTGAAACCTGCGTCATTTGCTGGATTCTAGTGTATTTCCCTTTAACAAGGGCAGCAGCTGTTGTCCCTACTTAATCCCTGAAATGAGGCCAAGTTGCTTTTTTTTTGTTAACGGGACTGCATAACTGTCGTGCTTTTTTAAAAAATCCTACATTTAGAAAGCTACTGTTATGTCAATTGAATCGACTAATACCTCTTTATAATTAGTTCAATTTATTCAAGTTGTCTGACTGCATGCTGTCTAGCTTTCCATAAATTGTTTACTGCAGCATGTGTTTGCTTGGTGTTCAGGCTCCTTTTTTGCTCTGCCTCAACACTACCATAATTGAAACCTCCAAGAGAAACGTTTACTGCTCTGGCATGAAATACTTTGTTTTCCTCCCCAACCTGTAAGTTTCTCTTTGACCTAATTTAATGAGGTGTGCATGTTGCTGGTAAGCCCAGCACGCTTTGCCCTCTAAGATGGTGGTCACCCACCACCTTGAACTGCAGGCTGTGGTATAGGTACACCTGTGCTGTTGAAAAGGGAGTATTGAAAAAGCCGTAGTAAATTCTGTGGTGCATCTTGTACAAATATAAGCATCAACCAGAACCATCCGCTTTCCATTTGTTTGTGGTCCTCGGGACTCAGCAGAATGGAGTGTTGCATGGATTTCAAAAGTCAGTTTCCCTTAATACCTTGATGTCCTCCTCTTTGAATTCTAGCGATGACCCTGAATAAAGATTATGGGTCAGTGAGACACTTCTGAGTTAGAAAGTTGTGGGTTTGCATCTTTCTCCAGGGACTCGTTCACAAAAATCTCCAGGCTGACACCCCAATGCCTGATCAGGGAATGTTGTCTTTTGGGTGTGATATTAAGTAGGGCTCCATCAGCTCCCTCTATTGAATAAAAAGCACTTTTGAAGAGCCAGGGGAGTTATCCCCAATATCTCAACCAAAACCTATCCATTAACTTAAAGGTGTTTTTGCAACATAAAGCACTTATCAGGTCGTCTGTTTTTTTTTGGTGGAGCTTGCTGTGTGTATATTGGCTGTGTTTGCTGCATTGCAACAATTGCAAGACCTCAAAAGTACTGTAGTACTTTTGCTGAAAAGTGCTTTGGGGGCACATGTGAAAGGCGCTAAATAAATGCTAGTATTTTTCCTCTAACTCCTCCTCCTAAAGATGGTTCATTACTTGTAGGCTTCATACAGCAAATGGAGATATGTTGAACCATTAGGCTTGTATTGTTCAAATGAAGTGTAACTGACAAAACTGTCTTTTTACAGGCCTCTGTTTTGTGGGAAATCGGAACTTGACCAACTAGGAAAGATTATTGAGTAAGTGTATTTGATGTGTACGAGGGAGGGAGGTGGGGTGGGGGTGGGGGTCTTCCAATTTCCAGTGGGTGGACTCCGAGATGGGGCCCTAAACTAGGCTGAGGTTCACTGGGAGGTGGGTACAGTTGAAGGGAAGTTGGTGGGGGAGGGGGTTCATAGTGCAACCTGGGGAAGTGCTTTGGGGAGGATAGCAGGAGATTCTGGCTGAATAGAGTATGGTGGTACTGACCTGTTGTTTATTGCATGCGCAAAATTGGCTGTCGCATTTCCTATATTGCAATAAAGACGAGAATTCAAAAATGCTTGTAAAGTTCTTTGAAAAGTCCTGAGATTGTGAAAGGCGCTATATAAATGCAAGTTTTTAAAAAAATATCTTGGCTGATTTACATTTAGCCCTTTGCATCTCATTGATTGCTGGCTCCATTTGTTAAAAATAACTGACTGTTGGCATCTGGGAAAGTTGACGCATTGCATTGGCTAAAGGCGCAAATCTTAAAACTGACTTTCCAGGTTGTTCCTAGTTTTAGCTTGGCTGTAGTACACTGGTAATTGAGAATGGGAACTTCTCTGCTTTCAGCATGACTGGGCTCCCGGCAGAGGAAGATTGGCCAGAAGATGTGACGCTTCCACGAAGCGCATTCCCCAACCATCCTCCGCAATTGGTCAAGTCTTATGTACCTGAAATCGATGATTTGGGAGCAGAGCTGCTATTGGTGAGATGGACTCTTGGGCAGAAAATCCACAAACTCTCAATTTAAGAATGAAATTTCTGGCTTTGAAGCATAGGAATCCAGAGGACAGCTCATTTTGTCACCTTTTGGCTGAATATTCATTCCAGCCTCCATGTAGCTGGAATCTGTGTCCCAGGAAGGCAGATCATGGGAGGGTGTAGACCCTGTTGACCTGAGCTTTACAATCAAATGGACCTTAAGGTGGCTTTGAGAATTGAGTATTTTTGAGAGTTTGTGGTATCTGCCAGTCAGTGTGGATGAGGGGTGGAGGGGATATTGACAACCAAGCCCCTGTCATTCCTATTTTTGACATGAGGCTGATTACAGTACCCAGGGAGTGGAAAGGTACAGCATCTATTTGCTAAGATTTGCTTGAGCAGCAGTGGAGTGTGTGCGTGTGTAACAACTCTACTAGGCTCAGTTAGTGCAGCAATACTTGATTCCTTTTTTTTTAACCTGTCTCTTAAACCACTGCATCTTTGACTACTTAAATATCCTCTCCTATTTAGAGGAGGAGCAGTTGGTATAAGGATCGCTAATTATGTTGTACAGTAATAACTCCGGATATCTGAAGTATGTCATAGAATATCTCCAGATCATTTTACGATAAATACAAATGAGGAAATAGGTTTGATCCATCTTCATTTTGTTTCTTTGTCCAATTTGAACCTGTACACATTCCTTTTCCACTGACCTATTGGTCAGTGTTTACTTATCTGCTGTTTTACCTTCTCTGCTGCATATGGTATACATTTTTTTGATGTTTGTCATTAACATCTGCAAACAAAAACAAGTTTCTCCAGTCAGTCCTCGCAAATCAATCTCTTGGTGCAAAAGATCAACATTGTACTACTTCTCCTGAACTGCAGCTAGGTGTGAATGTTGCCTGTTTGTTCTGGTAACTCTTGGTTGCTGCCTGACCAGACCACTCTACAGTTGGAGCATAGCTTCTTCCAATTTATGCTTTGTTCTTTGGCTAGTTTTCTTCTGTATTTGATTGGCTTTGTTGCTTGCAGCTCACCAGTTGCTGGACATACTGAGTTTTTCATAGGCAGCTAAGAGAGGAAACGAATGGTTATCCTTTCATCGAGCTTTCTGTTCTGGTTTTTTTTTTCATGCAGAATGTCCCCAGTGAGGGACAGACTGTGCTGGAAAGACAGCAGGTCAGCTAGCTGTGAAGAGAAAAGGTGGGGCTACATCTTTGCTTTTTGCGCATAAAAAAAGCAAGTGAGCACCGTTTAAACGTGACCACAAAGCTGTTGTGTTGTCACTACTTAAAATGCAGCTGATTTATGATTGCCCTTCCCGAAGGGCAATCTTCCATCCTTCCCTGGTCTGGGCCAATTAGTCATACAGCACGGAAACCGATCCTTCAATCCGACCAGTCTGTGTCAACCATAATCCCAAATAAACTAGTCCCACCTGCGTGCTCCTGGTCTGTATCCCTCCAAACCTTCCTTCTTCTTCTTGTACTTATCAAAATGTCTTTTAAATGTTGTAGTTGTACCCAAATCTGCCACTTCCTCTAAATTATTCCACACATGAACAACCTTCTGTTCTGGAAGAGAAAAAATTGCTCCTCGTGTCGTCTTCTAAATCTGTCCTCTCCACTTTAAAAATGTGCCCTCTAGTCTTGAAATCCCCCATCCTGGGGAAAAGACACCTACCCTTATCTATACCCCTCATTACATTCTAAACTTTTTCAGGTCACTTCTCCACCTTCTATGTTCCAGTGAAAAAAGTCCCAGCCTTTCTTTATAACTCAAACCTCCATACCTGGCAACATCCTGGTAAATCTCTTCTGAACCCTCTCCAGCTTAATATGCTTCTTATAACAGGGCAACCAGACCACAGTATTCCAGAAGAGGCCTCACCAATGTCTTGTACAACCACGATGTGGAGGTGCTGGTGTTGGACTGGGATGGACAAGGTCAAAAACTATGACACCGGGTTCTAGTCTAACAGGTTTATTTGAAAACATTAGCTTTTGGAACCTGATGAAGGAACAGCGCTCTGAAAGTGTGTTTTCAAATAACCTTCTTGCACTAGAACCTGATGTTGAGATTTGTTGACCTTGTACAACCTCAACATGATGTCCCAATGTCTATACTCAAAGGACTAAACAATGAAGGCAAGCATGCCAAATATCTTTTTTAACCATGTGATGCAAATATGGTTGATTCCTAACTGGCCTTGATGTGAGTCATGCAAACTACCTCCTTTGTACAAGGGTAACCGATCATGAGCTACCCAGAGGATGAATTACATTAGATGTACAACATGGAAATAGACCACTCGATCCAATTTGTCCATGCCGATCAGATATCCTAAATTAATCTAATCCCATTTGCCAGCATTTGGCCCATATCTCTCCAAACTCTTCCTATTCATGTAGCCATCCAGATCCCTTTTTTAAATGCTGTAATTGTATCAGCCTCCATCACTCCCTCTGGCAGCTCATTCCATACACTCATCAAACTCTGAAAAAGCTGCCCCTTGCGCCCCTTTTATATCTTTCCCCTCTCATCTTAAGCCTATGCCCTCTGGTTCTGGACTTCCCTACTCTTTGGGGGGTGGGGGGGGGGGGGAACGGAAGACCTTAGTTATTCACCCTATCCATGTCCATTGTCTTTTTTATAAACCTCTGTTCCAGGGAAAACAGCCCCAGCCTATTTTTAGCCTCTCCCTATAGCTCAAATCCTCCAACCCTGGCAACATCTTTAAATCTTTTTTGAACCCTTTCAGGTTTCACAGCATCCTTCCAATAGGAAGGAGACCAGATCTGCATGCGATATTCCAAAAGTGGCCTAAACAACATCCTGTACAGCCTCAACATATCCTCCCAATTTCTGTACTCCATGCTCTGACCAATAAAGGAAAGCATACAAAATGCTGCCTTCTCTATCCTATCTACTTGCGGCTCTACCTTCAAGGAGCTTATGAGCCTGCACTCCAAGATCTTTGTTCAGCAACCACTCCCCAGGACCTTACTGTTTAAGTGTATAAGTCCTGCTAAGATTTGCATTCCCAAAATGCAGCACCTCTCATTTACCTAAATTTAAACTCCATCTGCCACTCCTTGGCCCATCTGATCAAGATCCCATTGTACTCTGAGGTAAGTTCCTTCACTGTCCAGCACATCTCCAATTTTGGTGTCAGCTGTGAACTTAGTAACTCTGATATTCACGTCTAAATCCATTATACAAATGAGGAAAAAGCAGTGGACCCAGCACCAATTCTTGCAGCATATTGCTGGTCACAGGCCACCAGTCTGAAAAAGTCTTCTACCCAACCTCTCGTCTCCTACCTTCCAGCCAATGTTGTATCAAAATGGCTAGTGCTGTCTCTGAATTCTGAGATATAACCAGTGTACTATGTGGAACCTTGTCAAACGCTTTGCTGAAGTCCATATAGACGATGTCCACTGCTCTCCTGTCTTCAATCTTTGTCACTACTTCAAATAAAAACTCAAAACAAGTGAGACACCATTTCCCATGCACAAAGCCATTTTGATCGTCCCTCATCAGTCCTAACCTTTCCAAATGCATGAAAATCCTGTTCCTCAGGATTCCCTCCAACAAAGTGCCCACCACCGATGTCAGGCTCACTGGTCTATAATTCCCTGACTTTTTCTTGCCACCTTTTCATAAATAATGGCACTACGTTAGCCAACCTCCAGTCTTCTGGCACCTCGCCTGTGGCTGTTAATCCAAGTATCTCAGCAAGGGGCTCAGCAATCGCTTCCCACAAAGTTCTAGGATGTACCAGATCAGGTCTTGGATTTATCGCTTTAAGACATCTAGCAACATGACCTCGGTAATATGGGCACTCTTCACAATATCATTAGAGAACTTAGAGAAGTAAATAGTTTCCAAATCCTCCTCCACAGTAAATACTGCTGCGAAGTACTCGTTTAGTATGCTCCCCAATATCTCCTGCGGTTTCACACAGTTGGCCTTATTGATCTTTTAAGGAGCCCTATTCTCTTCCTAGTTACTCTTCTGTCCTTTAATATATTTGTAGAATCGCTTTGGATTCTCATTAACCCTATTTGCCAAAGCTATCTATTGTCCTGTTTTTGGCCTCCTGATTTCCCTCTTGAGTATACTCCTCCTGCCCTATATTTGAGGGATTCATTTGATCCCAGCTGTCTACATCTGCCATTTGCCTCCTTTTTGGTGACCAACGCCTCAGTTTCTCTGGTCACCTAGCATTCCCTGCACCTACCAGCCTTGCCCTTCACCCTGACAGGAACATACTGCTTCTGGACTCTTGTTATCTTATTTTTGAAAGCCTTCCACTTTCCAACTATCCCCTCCTTTTTTAAACCTGTGAACAGCTTCTCCTAATCAATTTTTGAAAGTTCTTGCCTGATACTGTCTGATCTAGGATCCTTTTTTCATTACTGTTTTAAAACTAATAGAATTATGATCACTGGCTCCACTACTGACCTCAGTCACTTGCCCTGCCTTATTTGCCAAGCAAAGGTCAAGTTTTGCTCCTTAACTATTAGGTACAGCCATATACTCTGAGTAAGAAACTTTCCTTGCACACACTTAACAAATTCCCTCCCTCCGATCTCTTGACACCATGGCAGTCCCAGTCTGTTTGGAAAGCTAAAATCGCCTGCCATCACAGCTTTATTATTCTTACAGATATGAGACATTTACAAATTTTGCATCTCTATTTCCTGCTGACTATTGGGGGGTGTCTACAGTTCAATCCCAATAAGGTGATCATCTCTTTCTTATTTCTCAGTTCCACCTAAATAACTTCACTGGATGTATCCTCTCTAAATACAGCTGTAATATTATCCCTCATCAAAAATGCCACTCCCCATCTCTCTTGTCCCGCTTTCTATTGCATCTATACCCTAGAACATTAAGCTGCTAGTCTTGCCCTTCCCTGAGCCAAGTCTCTGTAATCGCTATGATATCCCAGACCCATGTTGCCAACAATGTCCTGAGTTTATCTGCCTTACCTGGCAGGCCTCTCACATTGAAATAAAGTTTAATTTATCAGTCCTACCTCATTTTCCTCCCTTGTTCTTATTTGCCTTGACTATTTGATTTGTTCCATTTCTCAGCTGTAGCAGTCTCAGACTTATTGCCTTTCTCACTAACTCTTTGAGTTCTGCCCCCTTTAAAAAAAATAGTAGTTTAAAGCCTCCTGGGTAGTGCTAGCAAACCTCTCCACCAGAATATTGGTCTCATTCCAATTTAGGTGCAACTTCTGTCCCACTTTTACAGTTTACTTATATGCTAGAAGAAATTCCAATGATTCAAAAATGCTCAACCCTGGCACCTGGGAAGCAACACACCATTCTGATGTCTCATTGGTTGCAGAAATGTCTCTGTGATCTTAACTAGAGTTCCCTATCACCATTAATTGCTTAGAACCTGACATACCCGTCTCTAGTTACCCGACTGTCAGTGCTATGTTCCCCTGAGAGTCCATCACACCCTCAGTTTTCCAAAACCGCATACTCGTTTGAGATGGGGATAGCCACAGGAGACTTCTACACCTACCTGCCTATCCTTCCTTTCCTAGAGGTAACCTATCTACCTGACTTTATCTGTAGTTTTTCTACCTTCCTGAAACTGCCATTCATCCCACCTCCTGGTTCCTGTAAATTCCTCACTGCATGGTTTGGTTGGAGCAGCAGGTAGAGGCAATTTGATAGGAAATGCATTTGATTGCAAATCCTACAGACATAATGATCAAGAACATTGAAATTCTCCCTAATCTCTCTCATTCATCAGGAAGAGCACATCACTCCACTAAAGGCCATCTCTGCAATCTACAGACTTAGTCTTGTTGCTCTAAAAGCACTGCTGTAAGATAACTTTTTACTTTTAAAATGTAAAACATGAGACCGATCACAGTAAAGCATTTAAAAAATGCCCTCCCCTACTCACTTATAAAATTTATTTTTTTTTGTAAATCTGAGTCTTGCAAATATTTAGTTTGAAAAAATGACCTTGCGCTGTTAAATCAAATTTCATGTGACAAATCATCGGTGAGATTAGTACTGTGAATATTCAGGAGCTTGCTGATAGAACGTTGATGTTTTGCTTTCTTTTCAGGAGCTATTGGCATTCAGCCCTCATAAAAGAATCTCCGCTTTTGACGCCCTGCGACATCCTTATTTTCAAGGCCAAAGTCCTGAAGTTTAAGATCGATAGCGAGCTGAGGATAAGAAACTGCCTGTGCCTTTGTCTGCAAATCATCACTTGGGTGCTCCTGTTACAACTGTCCTACAGACTTGCACTCAGGATAGGGAGGGAGGAGGGGTGTTTCACAGAAAACTGAGCATTAACCAACTGAGGGCTTGTCATAGTTTGCAAAATGTTTTTCCTTCTCATGTTGATTTGTAAACCCTACTCCTTTGGCAAAGTGTGTGCAGCCTGAAATGTATAATTGAGTGGCTCTTTTGGGGCATCTCTTCTTCCCCCTCTCCCCCCCCCCCCCCCCCCCCCCCACCCCAACCCATTGCAGCCCTCAGTCGGTTAAAATGACGTATCTTTGCTCTATGCGTGGCATCGTTTTCTTGATGTACACTAGTTTGCCTGTCCATTTACATGGAAGTCCAGCTGGCACTGAACATGTTTCATGCCATTTGAGGAGGTAGTTATGCTGTCTATCCAGTGTCTTTCTTCTCTCCACCCCTTCCAACCCCCCCACTCCTCTAATGGTTTTGTTTAAAAGCATGGTTAGACAATAGTACTGTTTCAACCAACTCCATTTCTATGTTGGCAGGAATGAAAGACCTTCCTCTGAGGTTATATTAAAATTATTGCAGGTCGCTCCGCACTGCCCAGCAATAATTCTTCTCTTCCTCCCTTGCTCTGTTCTGCATGGTCCTCCCCACCCGCCAAAAACAAATGACCAACGCGTTAAACTTTCTCAAAGGAGTCATGTCCCATGAATCCTGAAATCCTATTTGTACTTGGGATGCCGTAAAGTGCTTCACAGCCAATGAAGTATTTTTGAACTGCAGTTCTTTTTTTTTAAATTGAAGTGTATGAAACACAGAAGCCAATTTGCATGGCAATCTCCCACAAATAGTGATGTGATAAATGACTAGATAATCTGTCCTTGGACGGTGATTGGGAATGAATGTTGGCCCCAGGACACCAGGGCGAACTCCCCTTGCTCCTCTTCTGATTGTGCCCTTGTATCCCTGAGAGGGCAGACTCCCTTCAATTACAGCCTCTTTTGGAAGCTGCAATCTCTGGGACAACATTCCCTCAGTGGAGTGTTAGCCTAGATTTTGTACTCTCATCTGAGTAGGGCTTGAATTCGCTACCTTTGACTTCCAGACAGGGATGCTACCCCACAATGGCCTGCAGTTACGGACATGCAGCCAGTGGAAAGATGTATATGGTAAATTCAGTGTATCCTTGTGTTATATTATTTATCATTTTGGCTGATCCACCTCCATGTAGCTTGGCTTGAAAACTTGGGGAAAACCTGCAGGTTTGCAGCTCTGTTTGCTGTCTAACCCTTTCACACTAAGGAGCAAGAGGTATGTTTACCAAGCATAATTAAAGGTGGTTATTGCTATTGGAAATAATTGATTATGACCAGTTGATCATCTGGCAGCACGGAAGTTTGGTATTGCTGGGAAGAAGTATTCATTGTCAAATTTCTTTATCTTGCACGCATCAGAACAATTTGCAAGAATACCAATTGGAGTGAAAACCTGAAATTCATACAGCACAACATTTACACATGCCTACTTCAATGCATCAAAATAGTTGACAGCCATTCTCTTGTTTGATCAAGGTATTATCCTGCGAAACAGTCAACCTGACTGTTTAAATTTTAAAGTTTGACAGTTAAATGCAAGTCTTCGTTAACTGTCATGTGCTCCGTGATACTGTCTGTACCAATTAGAGTCCACTTGTCAACCAATCAGCATTCTTCTCTCCTACAGTATAAATGTTGTTTCCTTTTGCTTTGGTATTTCAAGGATATTGTCTTGATGAGTGCAAAATGAAAAGCTTTGACAAGATGTGTATTTTTCAACCATACTCATTTATTTCTTCCTTGCCTATCAACTGGTCAGTTTCCCCATGATTATAGGACTGTGCAATATGGTTTTGAAATTCTTACACACTAAAACCACCTTGCCAAATCTCTGCCTTTTACTGGTGCATGGGAGCAGTGCTTGACAGTCGCTTTTGGGCCACATTTAAGGATCCTGTTTGTAGTACTCAATGCCCGACTGTTGTTCCAATTTATAGGCACTAACAGTCTGCATAAAAACTGTCCTAACGTTGAAAGCCAATCCGTGGTTTACTCAATGGAAGTTTTGCGCAATATTGTATAGTCACCTAATCACAGAAGTAAAAGTGCTGCTGTCCTTCAGCAGCACTTCAGTGAAGTAGATTCTAGCCTTTCTAAAAACCCTTTCAGAACTATGGCATAATGTTATAATTGTTATGGCACAGGGGGAGGAAATTCAGCCGATCATGTGTGCATTGGCTGACTGCTGTTCTACTTTTTTTTTCTGCCTCCTAACTCTGGATGTGGTTTCTATTTAATTCGTATAATGCCCTCTTTGCCTCAATTCAACATGCCTCATGCACACTTCCAGGCAATGCTTTCTTAATCTATTTGAGTGGCAACAGTTTCTTCATATCTGCTCTGTCCCAGCATCCTCACTTTTATTAAAAACAAAACTTATCAGATCTCCTGTTGGTCTTTTCTCCGTGGGGAAAACCTCTGAATTTCTCCAATCTATCATTGTTAAAATGGAGGTGTCTCATTCCTGGAACCATTCTTGTAAACTACTTCTGCACACTTTCTGATGTGCTTACTTCCTTTCTGAGGTGTGGTGGCCAGAACTGCACTGGTAGTCCTGCTGAAGTCTGTCTAATGACTCCTACCGATTTAGCATAGCCTCCTATATTCTGCCTCTATTAATAAATCCTAGAATACTGTAGACTTGAACTGCTCCTTCCACCTGTCTCACTACCCTTTAGTGACTTCTGTACTATACACCCAAGTCTGTCTACTCCTGCACACCTTTTGTCTTTTTTTGTTTTATGCTATCACTTGCTATATGTTCTTATTCCCAAAAATGCATCACCTCGTGCTTCTCTGCAATGAGCTTCACCTGCCACCTACCTGCCTATTTCAGCAACTTATCAGTGTCCTTTTCTAATTTTAATCTGGCCTCCTACGTTTAAATGCTTCCATGTTTTGTATCATCTGCACTTTGAGATTTAGACCTCCTATAATATCAGGAAAAGGGTCCCAAAACCAACCAATAGGAAATAATACTACAAACCTTCCTTGAGCCTGAAAACTAGGCATTAACTATCTTGTTCCCTATCCCTCAGTCCATCCTGTATCCATGTTCATCTTGTCCCTTTTATTCCATGAGAGAACCTTTCTCAAGTCTGTGGTGCTTTACTGAACACCTATGTAAATAACATCAACAGCATTACCCTCTCTAAAATAGTCCAGGTTAGTTGGACACCATTTTCACTTAAATCTCTGCTTAACCCAATTTCTTCCATGTATGTCTCATTTCCATCATAAATAATTGTTTGAACAAATTTTCTCAGTACTTAATCTGGGCTTACTCGTAGAACTTTTTTTTAGAAGCAATATCCAATGATGCAATTCTCCAGTAATCCAGCAATGCCTGATCAGAGAACCCTGTACTCCACTTTCCTGCCATTACCCCACAACCCTTGATTTCCTTCCTGGTACAGGTCATTCCTCTATAATGCACACTTCGTTAATGTGAATTTGCTGTAATGTAATTGACCAATTGGGGACATCATTTCTAAAGTGTGTATTTTTTTAAAAAACTTGTTGGCTGTAAT